>NC_080776.1:32066493-32396493 GCF_020826845.1 Diceros bicornis minor
CAGGTTCGGATGCCGGGCGCACATCCACGCACCGCTTCTCTGGCCATGCTAAGCCACATCAGACATACAGCAACTAGAAGGATATGCAAGTATGACATACAACTATCTACTGTGGCTTTGGGGAGAAAAAAGGAGGAGGATTGGCAATAGATGTTAGCTCAGAGCCGGTCTTCCTCAGCAAAAAGAGGAAGATTATCACGGATGTTAGCTCAGGGCTGATCTTTCTAAAAAAAAGGAAATTACAAGGGTTTTAGGGTCTCTGTGTCAAGGATGGTGTCAAAGACAAATATTAGAATAAGAGTTGCTCCTAGTGTTCTTATCATTTAGGAAATTACAATGTTTTAGGAGCTTTGTGCCAGGAACTGGAGGCAGAGACTGATAAATATATTTTCTATTATTTCAGAACCCCTAAGTGGAATTGCTAGATCATATGGTGAATTTTATTTTTAATTTTTGAAGGAACTGCCATATTGTTTTTCAGTTTTATGTTCTCACCTTCATTGCACAAGCAGTCTAATTTCTCAACATCCTTGCCAACACTTGTTATTTTCTGATTTTGTGATAGTAACTATGCTAATGGGTGTGAACATGTATCTCATTGTGGTTTTATTTTGCATTTTCCTGATACTCAGTGATGTTGAACACCTTTTCGTGTGTTTACTGGCCATTTTATATCTTGTTTGGAGAAATGTCTATTCAAGTCCTTTGTGCATTTTTAAATTGTTTTTTTTATTGTTGAGTTGTAGGAGTTCTTTATATATGCTAGATATTAATCCCTTATCAGATACGTGATTTGCAAATATTTTCAACCATTCTGTGCATTGCCTTTTTACTCTGTTGCTAGTATCTTGTGATACAGAAAATGTTTCATTTTGATGAAGTGCAATTTGTTATTTTTTTTGTTGTTTATGTCTTTGGTGTCATAGTAAAGAAATCATTGTTGACAATGGCATTTGGACCCAATGACATGCAGCTTTTACCCTGTGTTTTCTTCTAAGTATTTTATAGCTTCAACTCTAACATTTATATCTTGGATCCATTTTGAGTTAATTTTTGAATATGGTGTAAGGTAAGGGTCCAACATCATTCTATTGCATGTGCGTATCCAGTTTTCCAGCACCATTTGTTGAAAAACTTATCCTTTTTCCAATGAATGATCTTTACACCCTTGTCAAAAATCATTTGACCATATATGCAAAGGTTTATTTTAGGGCTCTCTATAATGTTTCATTAGTATATTGTGTGTATTTATGCCAGTACTGCACTGTTTTGATTACTTTGTAGTAAGTCTTGAAATCAGGAAGTGTGTGTTCTCTAACTTTGTTCTTCTTTTTCTAGATTGTTATGGCTATTCAGGGTCCCTTGAGAGTCCATAGGAATTTTAGGATAGATTTTTCTATATTTGCAAAAAATTCATTGGAATTTTTACCTCCATGAGTAAGTTGAGTCTTAAGTATTTTACTCTTTTTGATGCTATTGTAAATAAAAATGTAAAGTTTTAAAATTTCTTTTTCAGATAACTTGTTATTAATGTATAGAAGAACAACTAATTTTTGCAGGTTAATTTTTTGTCCCACTACTCTGCATAATTTATTAGTTCTAAAAATTTTTTGTGGAATTTTTAGAGGTTTCAACATATAAGTTATTATGTGTAAACAAATATAATATTACTTCTTCCTTTCCAATTTGAATGCTATTTCTTTCTTTTTCTTGTCTAATTGCTTTGGCTAGAACTTCTAATACCATGTTGAATAGAAGTGGTGAAAGTGGGCCTTCTTGCCTTTCTCCTGGTCTTAGATAAAAAGATTTCACTCTTTCACCCTTGAATACGATGTTCTCTGTGGATTTCTGTATATGGCTTTTATTATGTTGAAGTAGCTTCCTTTTACTCTGAGGGTTTTTTAGTGTTTTTAACATGAAAGCATGTTTAGTTTTGTCAAACGCCTTTTCTGCATCCATTGAGATGATCACTTTTTTTCCCTCATTCTGTTAATGTGGTTAATTACATTGATTCATTTTCATATATTGAAACATCCTTGTATTCCAGGAATAAATCCCACTTAAAAATGATGTATAATCCTTTTAATATGCTGTTGAATTTGCTTTGTTACTATTTTATTGAGGATTTTTGTATCAATATTCATGAAAGGTATTGACCTGTAGTCTTCCTTTCTCTTAGTGTCTTTGGCTTTGATATCAGCGTAGTACTAACCCCATAGGATGACTTTAGAAGTATTCTCTCTTCTTCAACTTTTTGAAAGAGTGTGAAAAGAGTTGGTGTTAGTTAATTAAAAAAAAGTCTTTGGGCCTAGGAATAAATTCAGCATAAAATAAATACAAATAAATATTTTTTTAAAATGTGAGAAAGTCTTTTCCTAAAAAAATTAAAAATTAAGCAAGTACATCATTTATCACTGTATTTCTAAAAATTGTTTGTAACCTAATAGTAAGCATGAACAAATTGTTAGAATTAAAATGACTCAAGTGTTAATTTTCTTCATTGCAAATTTTCTGACATAAGTATGTGATGCCATCATGTATGACATCTTTTATGAAAAAATGGTCATTTTTTGTAGTATTTGAGAGCATTACGAATTTTGTCAGTGGCCTCTGACAATACTCTGATATGCAAAGTTATCTTTTCAACATGTATGTCTTATCATCATCTTTAACAAATTAACAAACTCTGTCAGGTGCTAATTAATCAACTACTTTTCATATGATTCAGGTTCTCCGCCATCAACTTCTCTAACCATCAGTAAATTCTACAACTTCTGCAAGATTAACAATTTTACCATATTGTATTCATCTCGTGTGGTTTAAAACATCCAAAAATCATTGATAAACTCACCCTGCCCAAACAAAAGCATGGTGAATTATGAAAGATGGTCTCTGTTAAGTGGGGAGGGATTTCAGGTTAAACTTAATTTTATAATTGGTCAATTTATTACAGTGTACTGTTCTGTTATGTATTTCACTACTTTTTTTTTTAAAAAGTGATAGTTGAGGGCACTTAGATAAATAAAAAGTTGAGAAAATAAGGAACTGATACACACTATAAGCTTCAAATATTTTCAAGCATAAGATGCAGTAAGAACTAAAACTAAGAAATGGCAGAGCCAATAGAGATAAGGTGATAAAATTTCAAAACTGAATCTATAATAACATCTCAATGGCTACTGTTTTGGTGCCAAGAAGATGGTGAAATCAAAGCATTCTTAAAGATGATAATAAACAGACTGCAAAGAAAAAAGACTGAAATTTTTGTGTGTGTGTGTATCAGGAAGATCAGCCCTGAGCTAACATCCGTGCTAATCCTCCTCTTTTTGCTGAGGAAGACTGGCTCTGAGCTAAGATCTATTGTCAATCTTCCTCCTTTTTTTCCTCAAAGCCTCAATAGATAGTTGTATGTTATATTTGTACACCCTTCTAGTTGCTGTATGTGGGATGCGGCCTCAGCATGGCCGGAGAACCGGTGCATCCGTGTGCGCCCAGGATCCGAACCCGGGCCGCCAGTAGCAGACCTCACGCACTTAACCACTAAGCCACGGGGCTGGTCCAAGACTGAAATCTTTAAAGAGAGAATTTTTACAGCCATATTACAGATAGATAACAGGGAAGAGAGTTGGAGTGAGAGACTATCTGTTTCTTAAATTACTTACACTGTAGAGAACAAAAAACCAATTTGCTGAAATCTTTATTCCCCTCTATGACCCTATCTTTACCTGCAAAATCTGAGCACTGAATCAATGTCACATTCTTCCTTTTCCATCTCTGTGTAACAGAGCAATTAAGCTCATCTGAAACCTCAACTGCCCAGCCTGTGAAATAAGGCCAGCCATCCATTCTCACAGAGGAGCCAACTGGGGGTAGGATTTTTGGTTCTGAATTCAGCTAAACATCTTCAAAGAATTGTATCTGGCCTTCTTTATCCAGGGCTATCAATGAAGGGCTCGTTGGCTTTAGAGAAGACCAATTCACAGTCAGCTCAGACATTTTCTGTTGAGCTCTCTAGAGAAGGCTGTGGGGCTTGTCACTAAGAGTTGATTTCTATACGGGTTATAATTTTATTTTATTCAGAGATTTATAAAGAAATTTACATGGTAAATATTACTTATTATCAAGAAAAAAGTGGTCTATTCTCTGATCACTTAAGCAAAATCCTCCTCTCAGGTCCCAGCCATGAACAAATCCCAGATTCAATCTCCAAGAGTCTGCCAGGCACTCTGTGGTCCATGGGAAGCCCTCAAGTTGGCAGCCTGTTCCTTTGTGTCCTGTGCTGGTACTTAATCTTCCATCTCTTCAGAGTACAAGTAGACAGAAGCTCAAAGGACTTGACATTGGAAAAATGTACTTTTCATTATCTTTAGACTTCTACACTTTTTCAAAAGACTCTCAGCATTTCCAGTAATTGTGCAGCAATTTACCCAACACTAAGGTTCTCACTATTAAAAATTAAAATAAATAAATTTTGAAAAGGAAAAAAGTGATCTTTGCAGCTTTGTACAGAATCTATACAATGGGTACATCCTTATAAAGTGAGGAAAGATAACAAATTTAACTATTTTGGTTAGTTAACACTGTAAGTAATATACTTTATATATTAGCATTTTTGAGATTATTTGTATTTAAAGATACTGCTTCAAACCCCTAAATCATTGTATGTAGTGGAGTCTACCATCTGCTTCGGCTGAACAATTATATACAGTAAGTCAGCCAAAATTCTTCCATTCCTTTATAATCTTATATGTGTGTGGCAATGGTTAGTTCTTATAGATTATTTGAACACGTGCATATCACAAAATACAAGTGACCATTAAAAATTAAAGTGTTCGCCTGATAGAAGATTATCTGATTCCCAGAAAAAGAAAACATTACTGTGACATTAAGGCTAAAACTGTCAAAAAGGAAGCCAAGATACAGTCAAGTAAAGCTTTTGCTGAAAAGTTAATTGGCTCATCTTTGAAACTTTATCAGGTATACTATGTAAGCAAGATATTTTCAGAGCCTAGAATATAGAAAGTGCTTATTGGTACGTTAACAATGTGATCATTTATTTTGTAAATGTTAATATTACAGATGGAATTCACTTTCTACTATATTCAGATTTTCAAGTTCTGCTAAATCTTAAGGCCACATTACAGGCAAGTTGGGAAACCTCTAGACATCTGAAAAATATTAATCCTACACAGAAGCATATGAATTCTCTATTCATCAGGTTCTAAATTCTAAAACATTCTCAGCTTTTGGAAGAAACCAATGGCATTCCAAATTGACTGTAAGGCTGCATGTGCGATACATGATCCTATAGGAAGAGAATTCCAGATTTTAAATAGAGGAGATTGTGCACAAAAATAAAGTACATTTTGAAGTCTCAAAGGGGATTTCAAGAAATAAGGGACTCTCAGAACATGTGGTAATTGGTAAATAACTTACCAAGGGCTCTCTAAAGGAGAACATATTGTGGACAAAAGAGCTTCACATGCAGAGAGCTAAAATGGCATCTCTGGAGTCCTCCTGATGAAACAGACACTGAATTACTTTTTCCTAAAATTTAAAATGTGTCTTATCCTCCAAACAAATTCCACCTCCTTGCCCTGTGGCTTACCTGGGCATGGTAACGTGTTGGAATCATTTTTCTATTCATTGGTTCCTAAACTTCATGGGCACCAGAGCACCTGGAGACCTTGTTGAAACCCAGATTGCCAGGCCCAACCCCAGAATTTCCAGTTCAGCAGGTCTGCAGCAGCACCTGACAATTTGCATTTCTTCCCAGATCCCAGGTGATGCTGATGCTGCTGGTCCAGGGACCCCACTTTGAAAACCACAGCCTAACTTACATCCTATATATGGTTACCAAATCCATTATTTCATCCCTTGGCTGCTACTTTTCCTTTATCACATCAGCACCTTAGCTCCGAATCTCCTCACCAAACACTGGGAATATTTAGAGAGTTTAACAGCTGGTTCTTCTTTCTGGCTCAGTTCTCCCTCTTCCTCTCAAAACTACAGTCTCTTGCCAGGTAATTTTTCCTTAAACATCAGTTCATCATAGATCTTCTTTGCTCAAAAACTCATGGCTCTTAGGCTGAACACAAGACTTTTTAAATTCTCTACTTAGCTCATAAGGTCTGTAATAGCCCATAGAATGTGGACACCCTGTTCCTTACCCTGCCTGTTATAAAGGAGTATGTGAAGATTACATAAGATACAGTCAGTTCTCGTTATGCACATTGTGACATTCTATAAAGTCACTGTAAACACTGAATCAGTGAATATGACCCACTGCTCCTACAGGAAATGCAGGGTTAGGTTCCTGCAAACCTTAGTCACATTTTCTTCAACTGATCAATACATAACCTTTTTCTCTGTGTGTTTCTCTTTAAAGTCACTTTATTTAATATATATTGTTGATATATTAACATTGAACTTAGACTAACAGCACTGTACCTCGTGTCTGAAGGAAGCCTATCGAACACAAATACTTTCTCTGTAAAGACACGTCACAGCCTTTTGCCCTGAGGATCACCAGGCAGCATTGCAGCACTACACATGGGGGACATATTAAACAGCCGAGTCACCAACACAAGGCAGAAAAAGATAATAAATGAGGCACTAAATAGACTGCAAGAAGGACACTTGTTTACAGCATGGGCTGAAACAACAGGGCAGAGCGTCACCTTGTTCCCCTCAGCTGGGAACGTGCACTTCGAGTGAATCAAATTTTTCACCACTTTGTGCTTATCTGCAAATGGACGTGAAAGCCCTGTGAGTGTTGATTTGGGGGCTGCCAGTACATTTTAGCTAGTGGGCAAGTGTGCAGACACAGGATCCACAAATAATGAGGATCAACTATATTATGAAAACATCTTTTCAAAACCAGAGTATCGTTCAGATATAAGAGCAATAATGATAACACAACAGCTAACACGTTAATGCCTACTATGCGCCAGGAGCTCTTCTAAACACTTTACATAAGTTAATGCATGTAAATCTCACTAAAACCCTATGAGACAGGAGTTCTCAGAAGCCCCATTTTATAGATGAGGAAACTAAGGCACAGAGACTAAATACTTTGCACAGGTTCTCCAGTTAAATGCGAGATAACTGGGATTGGTGCCAAGGCAAACAGGTCCAAAGCCCACAGCCTCAACCACTATGGTAGGAACGTGAGTGAATTTTCTACCACTCCCCAAAATGCCCCTTCTGCTCCAGCCAGTGTGGTCTCCCACATACTTATTCACTCATCAAACATTTTCTGAGTGCCCTCAAGGTGTCAGGTACTGTGTTCAGACACTGGAGGGACAAATAGAATGTCGACGCAAATAATCCATAAAAAATCTATAAAACCAACTTGGGCTGAGTTTACTATCAGCCAATCTTTGACAACCATATAGCCCAGGAGAGTCCTTTCACAAAGAAATGGAGCACTCCAAAGAAGTGGGGTGTACAGCGTGGTTATATACCATCAAAGAGCATGTACCACATGTGATTGCAATGTCCCTTTTACAATAGCCACAACCTTGACCTGTCAGCACCTCCATTGATGGACACAGTGGGTATCAGGTCTGCTGTCTCCATGGGCGTGGCTGTTGTCTCGAGTTGGGTGGTCACAGGATGAGCGCAGCAATCAAATTCTAGCCTAGGGAGAAATGATTATATTTAAGGAAATGCCAATGTGGGGGAAGTTGCATTTATACCTTAAGGGCATTGTTTTTGTCTTTGGGACATGTTAATTGCTTAGGGCGGATATACAATGGATGAACAGAGGCTACAGGCCCTTTTTGGGGAAAAAAAAAAAAAACAATGTCAGGCCCAATCAGTTTTACACCAAATGGCTTCCTCATATGCTCCAATGTATGCTATTGCTGGCCATTTATTTATCAAGAAGAAGGATAGTTTCAGCTTTAAGGAGCTCACTGTCTATGAGACATGAATAAAACAACAGTTATGGAAAAGTAGATAAGTACAGGGTCCCAGAGTGGGGACATCAAAATGGATCTCTAGATGGAGACCTCTCAGGAAAAGTCTCCAAGAGAAAGGAACGTTTGACATGAGTTTAGATTAAGAAATAGAAATTAAGTTGATTAAAAAACTGGGTAGGAGGACAGAAGAAGCACATATAAAAAGACAGATATAGAAGATGCTAAATCTTTCAGAAAATGGGTGGTATTTTTAAGGCTGGAACAAAGCAAACATGTAGGACAGAGTGGGTGATGAGGGTAAAGATGAGGACAGCAAGGGAAAGCCTGCGTGTCCAGCTCAGGAGTCTGAATGTTCTCTAGGCTACTCTGAACAGTCATTGAAGGAGTCGAAGCAGATATCAGATTTAAGCAAATTTGGATTCTAGAATGTAACACTGGAGGCATTGTGGAGGAAAGATTAGAAGAAATTAAGACTGGAAGTAAAGGGACCTGTTGGAAGACTAGGCAGTGATCCAGATAAGATAGGCCTTGGCTCAGGCGTGGGGTTTGCAGGTGGAGGAGGCAGGAGGTGGGAAGCAGTGCTGGGCTCCTGCAGGAGGAAACTGAGCTGCCTCTCAGTCACGGGAAGATGTGCCTGTCATGGCCTCCCCACCCCCATGCACAAATGCCATGTTTCTTTCCACTTCTGTACATTTCCTCTCTTCCCCCATCTGAAATCCTCACTCTTTCTTCCCTCCACCTGCCCAAAATTGGTCCCTTTGAGGACTTGATCTAGTCCATCTCTCCTAAGAAGCTGTCTTTAATTACAATTTCTCAATAACATTGTCATTTTTTTTAGGTTCTATAATTCAACATACACTAAATACCTTGGCAGAATCAAATTACATCTTGCAAACCATGTCATGTATGTGGAGGAGCTTGGAACCTTATAATTCTTTGTATTTCCTTCAATACTACCACAAATACCTTGCACATATAGGTCAATGGATGTCCAGTAAAATTGAGTAAAGTAGAAGCACTCTTTATAAGCTAAGAACTTTTATGAGCTCAGTTATTCCTTTAGATCAGCTGTTTAAATCATTTGTTTTTCTCCACAGGTCAACAGTGTTGCCCAGCACAAAAGAATTTTACACCTTCTCAAACTCAATAGAGCAAAGATGGAATTTCATTCCCCCTGCAAGCCTTACTGCCTCAGAGAAAAGGAAAAACAACATGTGACATCTAATTCTTTCTTCACATTCTGATCTCAAATTGCAACTGATTTCCAAATGTTAACTGGTTTTCATTGTTAAAACTGACAGAAAAAATTTCCCATTCTGGCTGTGTTTCTTTCTTATTTTGTGTGAGGAAGATCAGCCCTGAGGTAACTTTCGATGCCAATCCTCCTCTTTTTGCTGAGGAAGATTAGCCCTGGGCTAACAACTGTGCCCATCTTCCTCTACTTTATATGGGATGCCGCCACAACATGGCTTAACAAGTGGTGTGTCTGTGCGTGCCCGGGATCTGAACCTGTGACTCTGAGGCCACCGCACCGGAGTGCGTTCACTTAACCACTGCACCACGGGGCTGGCCCCTCTCTTTATTTCTAAAGTTGAAATGTCTAAATCTTTCACTGGGCTTGGTGGAGTTTCCATAAAATGAAAACGTACATTCCAGAAAAATCCTTAACTTTCCAGAATAATCCTTAATACATTATGGTAAACACTTTTGCAATATGTCACTGATTTTCAATGTCAGTGCCTCCACAAGGGTATCTTTGCATTATCTCCCCTCCCAGCCACGTGTCACTTTGCTCCTCCCCAGGCTCATGGGGTCAAAGTGTTTACTGAGCACTAGGAATGATCAGAGTCTGAGGGAGACCTCAAGGATGACTAAGCCATATTTTCTGACCCCAACCATCTCTTTCCATCTCTCCTTTAACCTCTATTTTTCTCACTCTGGTTTCTACTTTAGTTGTTTACTTGTCTTGTGAATTGTTGTTTTGTGGTTTATAATTACCATGTAAATTCATGTTACTTTTTGCCTTAGAGTTTAGAAAGAACTTACATTAAACAATGTTTTTTCCCAGCTCTTTGATGTGTCTAATAACTTCCAACACAATTCAAGGGGTTTCTTGTTTTTACGTCTCCATCATTATTCCTTCAGAATTATGTTCACCCCACACTTTTGATCTGACCAATGCTGCTTTACCCTTTGAATTTTCTATGCCAAGACTCACATGAGGAATCCCTCGAACACCATCAGCTAGGTGATCCCACATTCCTCACATCTGTTTTCTTGATTTCTTCCTAAATAAGCATGTTTCTGAAACTAATAATAAATTGTACCAAGTGGTCGTTGCATAAAAAGCACTATCACAGATACCTTAAAGAGAAGAAATGGAAAAGAATATTCAATTCCTCAGATAAGTTTACAATCAAATGAGGCATTGAGGGGACCTGGGGGCACTGATCAGAGCAAAATCCTAAGAGAACAGTTTTCAGTCCATTTCAAATGGCTATATGTTTGAAAGGCACCAGTAGATTGCAAAATGAAGTACCCGACCAATGTTGTATCCTCATTTTCCCTCCAGGGGGAGCACAACTTTCATGTGTAATGCAGGGCTGCTGCTTTATTGTTTTTTCCTTTCAAAACATTTTATTGCTTGTAAAACATAATAGGGTTAATAGTGATATATGAGTAACAATATAAACTTACAGTCAGCAAAAAGATTCTGTTTTAGTGTCATAATTTTATATAGTGTAACAAACAGTAATACTTTCATAATGTAATATCTTGATTGATCATAAATTTTTTCCTGGCTCATTTTTATGCTAATTCATTTATTAGATTACCAAATATATACTTTTATGATCTTTATTTTCAATCAATATAATTGAAGGGACATCAGTTGTTCTTGGTAAGTGAAAGGTCACAAAAAATTTTTGATAATTTATAAGTTTGAGAAGGATCTTTCTACTTTTTTAAAAGAGAAGTCATTTAATATTTGGGAAAGTTCTCAAAAATCTTCAAATTCTTTAATTTTACAGAAAAGAATACTATGTTCCAGAGAGCCTAAGTACATTGTCACACACTAACCAGAAACAGACCTGGGCCTAGAACTCAGGTCTGAGTCACCTGACTTCTACTGGACCACACTCAAGGGAGCACCCCCTCTTCTTACTGGTAATTTCTAATACTAAGGTATTTTCAAAAGCACAGTTGGGAGAAAGTGTAAATAAATAAAACAGATGATTTTATATAAAAAAGTAGCAATTGCTACCCACAATTTCTATTCCATATGAGTGTTTCCTTTCTTGCAGGTTTCTTTTTTTTTTAATAGTAAATCCATTTTGGTAACAAGAAAAAAGATGAAATTTGGCTTCTTTAGTAACAAAAAAAAAAGCTTCTGTTGAAATTAAAAAGACACTAACTAATGTTTCATCTACAGCAATTTAAGAATATTATTTGATTTTGGAAAAGCTCTGAGAGATTTTTTTAAAACTCATATCCATGTGACTATTAGTCCAGCCAGGCACATCTCCACATGACATCTCCTAGAGTGTCCAGTTTTCTGCTGGATCCAGCTGTTGTCAGGCCCAATGCTCTGTCTGGGTAGAGAATCATGCAGCTTCTGAAAAGCATGTGCTCAGTTCCACTTCAAGGCTGATTTTCTCTGCAAAGTGTAAGTGGAAGAAAACATCCCCTTCCACCTGACTGGATTCCCCTGTAGGCTTAGAGAAACAAGGTGGCCTAGTCAGATGGGCAGACAGGAAGATAAATGAGAGTGTGTCACAATTTTATGATACATAAGAGAGAAAAGGATTTGACATCCTACCAAGATTTTCTTACCTGTTGAACAGCATCTGAACATATTTTTCAGAGTTTCCAAAATAGCAGATTGAGATTCTAGGTTGGAAAGGAAGAAGATAGTCAATATATTAAAAAATAAATTTTCTCATTTCCTCAATCAGAAAACAAAACTAAATAAAATACATCTTTAACCATAAGTACCAAAAAATCCAGTTTATCTTCCAGTTATAATTCTTTGTTATGAGAATATGAATACTTTTCAATATATTTAATATGTACAGTCACTAACACTCATGCCATTAATTACTTTTGAAATTAGACTAGCCCTATGCCCTTATTGACAGACATCAATCATAATTACTTTTCTCAATTCTTAGTTTCTATTTTGTGTCAGAAAATACCTGCTGAGACATTCACTTTTTATATAATTCACTTAGCATAAGTCTGTAAAATGATGGACGACAACTCAGCCATCTTGAAGGATGGGGTCTCAAATGCTATATCTCACTATTGACAAATCACCTTCTGGTTTGAATGAGAGACAATGAGCACTGTCACAAGAGACACTCGGAAAAAAGGGATCTTGGTCCTTTTGTCTGTCCTTTGGGAGTCCGTGAGACTGCAAACTCTTCATACTGGAAAACCTAAGTGAGGACCAAGTCCAGGAATCTTTTTAAAGCTAGGGGACACTCTCTTCTACGTGAAGCTTGCATCGAAGTTTATAAACATAAGAAAAAAAACAAAGAGCTTTCAGGGCCAGCTGGGTGGGGCAAGCGGTTAAGTGCGCGCGCTCTGCTGCAGCGGCCCAGGGTTCGCCGGTTCGGATCCTGGGCGCACACCGACGTGCCGCTTGTCAGGCCATGGTGTGGTGACATCCCATATAAAGTGGAGGAAGATGTGCATGGATGTTAGCCCAGGGCCAGTCTTTCTCAGCAAAAAGAGGAGGAGTGATAGATGTTAGCTCAGGACCGATCTTCCTCACAAAAACAAACAAACAAACAAAAACCAAGAGCCTTCAGGAATATCCAGCGCTCCATGGATCGGAGTCTGAAAACCACTCATCTTTTCCGTCTTCCGCATGTTACAGATGAAACATAACACAAACAGTTGGTGACAACCTGAAGACTAGAGTTATTCTCCTGACTGTCACATTACTCCCATCCCCGACTGCTGTGCAGACCAGACGGCTGACAAGATACAGCAGTCACTCCTGCGGATAATTTAGACATTCCCAATTTAGCAGCATTTTAGTTGATGTACTTGACAAGACTATAGAAAACCAAAAGATATTTACTACTTAAATTATATAACGTATAGTTAAATGACATTGAAAGTTTTCATTTCACTTACAGCACAGTTTTGATGGGCCCAGGGGCCTTCTTTCATCTGCTCACCATCCCCGGCATCTCAAACCTTCTCTGCCTTTCCCCTCTTGCTCACTGTGCTCCAGCCACACTGGCTTCTTGCTGCCCAACAACATCCGAGTCACAGTTCCTCCACAGCATCTCTGCAGCCCTGGGATATCTGCATGTCCTCCTACTCTGTCCCTTCCCTCTGGGCCTTGCTCCAGCCTCCCTGTGCTCTCTAATTAAAGTAGCAACCCACTCACTCTCTAGCTCTCCCCATTGCCTATCACTTACATTCTTCTTGACACAGATCATCACACGATAGACTATGTAATTCACTTGTCTGCCTACTTAACCATTATCTCACTTAGCCAACAAAAACAAGTTCTGTGAAGACAGAGATTTTGTAGAAAATTTTTTCCTTAGTGTATCCCAAGCCTGGCATACAGTAGGTGTTTAAATATTTGTTGAGTAATTGTAAGAGGGAATGAAAGGAGTGATCAGAAGAATGATGACACCATGGAAGTAGGTGCCACCATGAAGAGTGGGCATCCTGGGAAGGGAAAGAGTGAGGAAAGATTTTATATCAGACAACACGGGTACCACTGTGCCTTTACTACTTCCTGCATATCAGCTTGTTGACTTAAATAATCCATAATCAATTTATAAATCAAAATTGGAGTGAGTTTCTTATGAGCCAACTTTTGAGGACCATGGCCTGTGGCCTTCCTTCCCTAAGGAAGGAAGGGCACCAAAGAAGTGGGGTGTGCAGAGAAGTTATATACCGTCAAAGAGCATGTATCACATGTGATTGCAATATCCCTTTTACAATAGCCACGAAATCAGCCCTGCCAGATTGCTCTGCCAGAACAGCTATTGATGGACACAGCAGGGGAGCAGATCTGCTGTCTTGATGGGCATGGCTGGTGTCATGTCTGTTGTCTGGAGCTGGGTGGTCACAGGATGACTGCAGCAATCAAATCCTAGCCTAGGGAGAAATGCTTATCCTTAAGGAAATGCCAATGAGGGGGAAGTTACATTCTTATCTTAATGGCATTTACTCTTCTCTTTGGGACATGACAAAGCAGATACACAGTGCAGGCGACAGACCCTTTTGGAAAAACAAATTCAGGCTGAATTAGCTTTACCCTAAATGGCTTCCTCATGTGTTCCATTATATCCTATTGCTTGCCACTTATTTATCAAGCTCAGTGTGTCTTTCAAACAGAAATTATCGAGAATAGCATGAAGTAGTCACTTACCAACAGATGTCACTGTGGCAACAGAATATGAACAAGTCGCCTTCAAAGATAACCATTCTCCCAAATACTGTATTTTAGTGACTTAATCAAAAAGAGATTCTTCTCTCTTATACTGACAAATCTCCACTCTGAACTTAGCATTAGAGGTAGTCAATTTTGAATAAAGACCTTTAACATCAAAGCCAGCCAATAGTTCTTGTTAAAGCAAATCCAAACTCGGGAACACTTTTGTTTTCAGTCACCTCCAATCCTCTCAAACTCAAGATAAGGTCTTGGTTTTGTGTAGATGGAGAAAAGCTTCTCTTCCTCTTTTTCTATTCAGGTAGTGCAGGGAAGAGCCCAAGGTGTCTCCTGGTGGAACACTAACAGTTCTTCACATTAGAAATGCATGCAATGTTTCCTAGCTTCTTTTGTATAGGCCGAGGTCTGATGAGCTGCCCCAAGGAGCAAACATCTGGGCTCCAGCAGTAAATAAGACTCTGTGCAGTTTACCACAACAATGAACTACAAAGATGTATCAGGAAATATTTTGAACACCTACAACTAAGCTCTCAGTTTCCCTCTGTCTAATTCCATGTCTACCTGAACTGAATTCACTCTTCATCCCCATCCCATTTGTGATAGTTTTTATTTCCTTGAATCAGCATGTTATAACATCTAATAGAAATTTATCAAAATACTCTCTTCAAAATAGCTAGCTGAGGGCCGGCCCCGTGGCTTAGCCGTTAAGTGCGCACGCTCCACTGCTGTTGGCCCGGGTTCGGATCCCGGGCGCGCACCGATGCACTGTTTCACTGGCCATGCTGGGGCCGCATCCCATGTGCAGCAACTGGAAGGATGTGCAGCTGTGACATACAACTATCTACTGGGGCTTTGGGGGGGAAAAATAAAAAATAGATAAAATCTTTAAAAAACATAGCTAGCTGAAGTATAGGCGTTGTAGAGGGTGAAGATTTTAAGATGAAAGTGATGCACAGAGTAACTGTATTACAAAATAAAAAGCAAATGAATGAGAACAATAAGAGACAGAAAAAAAATGATAGGGAGAAGAAATATAATAGAGAGTAAAAGTAAGGAAAAGAGCAAAAAGAAGAAAGAAGGTGTAGGAAAGAGAGAGAGTCAGGAGAAGCATGAGAAATGGCAGAAAGGGGCACGAGCAGAGGGCAGACACCAGGTTCAGATCGAATGACAAGTCAATTGGTTTCTGAGCAGGGCTCAGGTCTAGAGTCACTGAGCTGCATCTGAGAACTCCACTCAGTTCTAACATCCTGAGAAAGACCACGCCTCATCCAAACTCGGACGACACTGGTTACCAGCGCTCTCCTCTCCCAGGACCTGCTGGAGCTTTGAGAACTGCCTCTCTCAGCTCTGAGACTGACAGAGTCCCCATTAAATATTCATCAACTGGGACGGTTGTTTTGAAACAGTAACCCAGAGAGAGCTCTATCAGGGGTACATTTAAACCTGCCAACTCCTTCACTCATCCTTCCAAAGAGTTAAGAAACTAAACTGTTTTAAAAAAAAAAAAAACCTACTGTTAAGCAAAGTAGCAGAAAACTTTCCTGGTAAACTTTAAATGTTCCATCTTTTTTGAAGTTACCTCACAAAATTCTGAGCATAGTCTAAAATTCTGGGCTCCCTACAGTTCCAAATATGTTTCAGAAATGATCTCTTTTTCATCACAAAGTAAGCCTATGCCTTATGAAGCAAAATAAACTTGGATGAGTTTTAACTTGTAGAGAGAGGGCAGCAAGAAAAAGAGTAGGATGTGCCTCTCTGTTATGAAGGATAATAAATAAAATCACACCAAAATATACAAAATATGCCTCTAAAATTGAATGAAGCAGACTCTAAAGAGTTTTACATTTTAAGTAAAAATGCACTTATATAAAATTATACATCAGTTTGACTAAAATATAATCAATTTTATAGAAGAAGAATTCATTAAGTTTCATTTAAATAGCATGACATGATTAGCTGCATAATAAATGGTAGATATTTTAATTCGGGTATACCATGTTCTTCCACCAATAAAGGTGGGCTTAAACCTGTAGTTTTCCTAAAAGGCACAAACCGTATGTTCCGCTTATTTGATTATTTAATAGTATGGATCTGCTCCTCATTGCCAATGAAGGGTGTCTACACACATGCTGTAGCTTGCATATGTAAGGGAAAATGCAGGATGAGTTTATAAAAAGAAAAATTGAAAATGAGCACTGTCTTTAGGAGACGTGGTCAATCTGTTCAAGAACATTTTCTCCCTTGGTCAAGTGAGAAGCTGAAAGAGAGAATGCTATCAGCCTCTTCCTTGGCCCCTTATAGAATTCTGCTTTACCTCAATTAAACTTGTGCTAAAGTGTTTGTAATAAACTTGGAAATGAGTTGATGATACTGTATTTGCATTACATCACACAGACTCTCTTTCATTAGGCATGATTCAAAACACTTTTTTGGACATTAGAGGCCAGACAGGTTTTGCTTCTCTGACAGACTGTAGCTTTTAATCTCATGGACATGAAATGATAGAGAATTGTTCCCATTTCCCTTTCTACTTTAAACCAGAGTGATAAATTTCCAACTACCTTTCAAAACTGCAGGTACTTCTGAAACACATTTTAGTGTGCTGGTTTACCTTAGCTTCATTTCTTTGTTCTATCCTAAACTCCTTTCAGTTTGATCTATGTTCCTTTGTATTCCTTTTGTATACCTAGATATTTAAAATTTGCTCTAACCTATATTGGAGAAATGTTGAGTTACAAATCTTTCAGCCAGCATGTAAACTCAATTTTTAGGATTTCTACACAAAAAGTTTCTGCCATGTTTCTACCAGCTCTCCTTCCATATATTTTCCTCCAGGATTTCCTGCGACAAAGTTGCCTTTCTAAAAACCAGTTCTCTGTTCACTCTCTTAGCCTGTCACATTTTCATAGAAAAATAAAGGACTGGATTTTCCAAAGATGCAACATGAATGATCAAGTGCTGATTCACACCTAGATATCCTGCTCCTGTTCTCCATGAATTTTAAATCTAAAGTTAATTATCTCTTTCATTTTGTCTCAATCTATTGAGTAACCTTGGCACTGAGCCCCTAAATTGGTCCACAGTCTGCTTCAGCAGACACAAAACTCTCTCTCAAATGCTTGCATTCATGTGCTGAGTAGGTATTGTATTTATTTAGATCTTATTCAACAAGAGATCTTCATTGATTCACTCAAATACTTAAGTATATATTATGCGCCCATAGGTCTTGAGATGTTGGGGGTCTGCAAGGAAGACAGATATGTATAAACAGATAAATTACGCTACAGAAATAATTTGATTGAAAGAGATATGAATAAAATGCCACGGGACTCCAGGAAAAAGAACCACCATAGGTTGACCTACAACTAAGATATATAGCAATGTACTGGGGCTTTGAGAAAAAAAAAAAAAAAACACCATGGGGGGTGGATAGGGTTTATACCATATAAGTAAAGGAAAATGAAGAGAGAGAAGATAAAGAGAAAACAAGATAAACGGAAAAGATTTCTTCTTATTAATGTTTCTGGCCAACAATTTTGGAACACACTGCTTGTTGATGTCCTTTCTAACCAGTCTTATCCTTCAGCCGGCTTCTATAGACTTCTCCGTCCAGACAATGCCAAGTATGTAGGGAGCCAGGAGGTGAGCAAAAGATTCACAAGAATCTGCAGCCCATCTGCAGCTCACTGGTGGGGAGGGGCACCGAGGCGTCACCTTGGCCTTTCTTTCCAAGTTCACATAAAGGAGGGTCCGTTCCTTCCTCAATATATGAAGGTGGAGATAAACCTCTTTCACAGAATGGATTGTGGATAAATGAATGTGAGAGCCATGAAAAAGGCAGAGGAGATAGTACCATGAATCTGAAGTAACTGGACATGTGAATTAGTAACCAATATAAAGAAGAGCTGAAGACAAGAAAAAGGGCTAAAAACCAGTTCTCAATTTTCTAAGATGGAAATGCAAGTCTCCCTTCTTCAAAAAGAAAAGTCATTGAACCCTTTCCTTTAAAATAAAATTGAAAGAGGCCACATGTTGCAAATAATGGTTTTAACCATGATGTCAGTACACAATAATCTGTAGCAATCAGCTGTTAAGTGCACTACAAATTGTTCATTCCTTAACAATTATGTTATCAAAGTTTGTAATTGATATATATATTCTAGTAAATTGTAGACTGTGTGAAAATTTGTCACCATATTATTGACAATGTTACTCTTACAAATGAAAGCATGACTAGGAGCGAGAGGGTGGTGTGACCCCAGATTGCTAGAGTCACAGCAAGAAAAGTCAAGAAAGTGCCATCAGGTCATTTGGACAAAAGAATGCTATATGGCTCTTGGGTTTATAACAGATTAATTGGAGAAAAACAAGTTACTACAGTAAATTATTGTCTACTTACCTCAGTCACCCACTCCAAGAACACATATTTTAAAATGAAACAAGTTATTATATTTAAAATTACCGGTTCTGGCATTTTAAAAACTACATCAAATAATGATGTAAAAACTGGGTTACGAACATCCTGGTATCAATTCCAACTACCATCTTTTACCAAAATAAAACTCTAATTATCACTAATTCATTTGCAATCTAGTCCTCCTCCAATATACAAAATCAACAACTTCAAATGTTTCATAACTTTTTTTAACTTTCCCTGAAATTTTAGAAGATAATATAAATATATCTCTTGGAAAAGTTGAGAAAGATAGAGACACAAGGAAAAGTAAAGATGAAAATATTACCCTAATAAATGATGTAAAACACAAGATATGAACAACTGTTAAAAGAATTCTCTATGAAATTGATAATTCTACTATCTGTACACCTGCTTATTACCTATCCGTAATTTGATACATAAACAAATAGAATAGTATATTTAATTGGATCAATTCTTTCAATTGTGTGCTTTTCCTATTAAAACTACATCTACTTTTATGTGCTGGCTTTATTTTCAGGTGGTATCACATTAGAATACCCTCATCTCTGAAGATTTTTGCAATAAGGAACTCTACCTTGGCCCTTGATCAACTGTACTCTGTGTTATGATAAAATCAGAGCCCTACAGGGAACAATGTTTCCTAAATCCTATGTCCCATGCATTGTGCATGTCAGGGAGTATATGCCACCAAGTAAACACTAAACAGTGTTTCAATAGCATGGGATATTAAAAGGAGTACATGCAGGGTTGGGTGTGGGACCCCAATCAGTGCCTCAGTGCAAAGAAGAAAGAGGTAAATGCATCCCTCCAGAGACTGGGATAAAAATAGGAGGCTATGAGTCCGAGGGCCCCTCTGCAGGCCATTAAGCAGGAACCTGGAATAAAACTGTTGACACCATGGATCATGGTTGGTTTTACAGGGAACTCACGAGGAAGTGAAGGACATGAAATAATGATAATTATAATAACAGCAGCAAGCACTTCTACTGAGCCAGGCACTACACTCTGAATGTTAATTCTGTGCTTGAAGATACATTAACACACATAATCCTCAAAATATCCTGACATAGTAGATGTTGGTCTTTTCACAATTATATAGATGAAGAGACTGGGTACAGTGGCTAGAAAACTCATCCAGGTTACACAGCTCATAAATGACAGAGCCTAGGCTCAATGCTGTTATGTTATGCTCTTTTACTACAACCCCAAATTAAGTCTCTAACGACTATCTCCATTGGCAACTGCCAAGACCTTAGTAGTCCCTCCATGCAGGTAGGCATGGGCATGGCAGGGACCTGGCTGAGGGAGGCTAAAACACCCAAGGTGTGGCATAGCAGTTGCCAAGTGGTTTCCTCCTCTGACGGGGATGAGAACACACCCAAAAAAATAGGCATCAGGCACCAAGGCTCTTTCTTTCGGAACTGGTCCACCACGAAATGGGCCTGGAGCAGGAGGATGAGCGAATAGGCCAGCCTCTTTTGAAAAAAGCAGGCGATCTGCCCCAGCCTTCCTGTCGCCCTGGGCATGGCACACACGGCCTCAGGCAGGGGGCCTCATGCTTGCCTTCCATGGTGAATTTCTCGCCGGACCATGGCCTGGGCACTAGGAAGGCCAGGCCTTCCTGACTCCAGAGAGGAGGCAAGGACCTGTCGCAAGAAGGACTAGCCCAGTATGGCTGTGGCTCCCAAGCCCTGGGGTGCCATATGCCAGTCACAGCTCTTCAGACTCCACAGAGCCTTTCCTACACCTGGCCTGGCTGCAGTCGCAAAGTGAAGGCATGGGGTGAGGCCACGGCTTTGTCTTTTCAGGAAGAAATGAGACCCGGGATGAAGCAGCTGGCCCAGGGAGAGCTTTGAGCTTGAAGCCCAGTATGCCTGTGACCATCAGGACGAGAACAATGTTTCCAAGGAAGGGAAGCGGCCTTCAAGCTGAGTGGGAGTGGGGGAGGGGAGGCAGACAACAGCTGAAGCCAAGTCCAGAAGGGTGGCGATGGAACAGCTGCAGCTGGGTGGCGCCAGCCTGTAAGAGCCTGGCTGGAGGGTGGGGCCTTCACTGAGGACCCCGAGGCAAGCCCTAGGCCCCATCGGTCGCGCATGCGCCCTTGGCCTGTGCGGGGGTGTGGAGGGTTGAACCCAAGCCCACAGGGCTCCCGGAGAGGTCAGAGAAAGAAGGGCCCATGGGAGAAGTAAGCGAGGTGGACAGGACACAGCACCTTACTCTCCTCAGGTCCCCGAGGGAGAGAGATAGAGAAAGACAGAGAGGGAGAGAGAGAGAGATCCCTGACCTCTGAGTCACTGCCTCCACTGAGTCGTGCCAACTCACACGCCATCCCACTTCCACTAGCCACCCCCACGCCCACCCCGGGGCCAGCCACACCACAGAGAGGCCGGTTCCTGGTCACCTCTGTGACGGCCCTTCCGGACCTGACCCCAGTGCAGGGGAAATGGTTCAAACAAGCCTTTACATGTCCCTTGGCATGACAATCATCTTCCTCCCCTCTCCCATCCCCCAGGCCCACCCAAGACATACACCTTTGCAATTAGCTCAGGAGAGGATGCAAGATGAGAATATCTGCCCTGTGTGGAGAAACTCAGTTTCCCGGGTTTCTCCCATGGACACATGTTCTTCAGCTGGGTCTGATTTTCTCCAGCCAACCTGTTTTGTTAAGGATTTGGCCAGCCATCAGAACCCAAAGGGAAAGGGCGGAGAGTGATTCTCTCTCTGCACCTGACAACCACGAGCTGGGTCGGTCCCTCAGACCTGGCCAGGGGCAGCCCATGCCCCAGCGCCCTCTCCCAGGGCATCCAAGGGCAGGCTCGGCAACAGCCCCACGCCACTCGCCACTGCCACGACCATCGTCCTCCCTCGGGAGGCCTGGGCAGGACAGGGACCCGGGGGTGGGAGGCCTCCAGATCTCAGGTCTGGCACACCGCCGGAAAGGCTGCTTCCTCCTCTGACGAGGGCCCAGTACACGTCCCAGGAGACTTGGCAGCCATCCCCAGGGCTGTGTCATCCGGAACTCGTCCCCTTGGAAGGGGCCTGTCCCAGGTGCCAGGTTCGGCTGGTTGGCCAGCCTCCTTTGGAGAAAGCAGGCAAGCCGAGCCAGGATTGCAGTGGCCCTGCGCGTGACACCTGCGACCTCAGGCAGAGGGCCTCACACGTGCCCTCCATGGCAGATTTCTCCCTGGAGCCATGGCCTGGGCAGTATGAAGGCCAGGCCTTCCCAACTCCAGGGAGGAGGCTGGGACCTGTGGCCAGAAGGGCTTGCCCAGTTTGGCCCTGGCTCCCTAGCCCTGTGGTGCCATCTGCCTGTCTCGGCCCTTCTGACTCCACAGAGTCCTTCCTACACCTGACCTGGCTGCAGACGCAAAGTGCAGGCATGGGGTGAGGCCATGGCTTTGTATTTCCAGGAAGAAATGAGCCCCTGGACGAAGCAGCTGGCCCAGAAAGAGCCTTGAGCTTGAAGCCCAATACGTCTGTGGCCATCAGGGCCAGAGCAATGCTTCCAAGGGAAGCGGCCTTCAAGCTGAGTGGGAGTGGGGGAGGGGAGGGAGACAACAGCCGAAGCCAAGTCCAGAAGGGCGGCGATGGAACAGTTTCAGCTGGATGGTGCCAGCTGGTCAGAGCTTGGCGGGAAGCCGGGTCCTTCACTGAGGACTCCCGAGGCCAGCCCTAGGCCCCTGCAGTCGCGCATGCACCCTTGGCCTGTGCGGGGGTGTGGGGGGTTGAACCCAAGCCCGCAGGGCTCCAGGAGCGGTCAGAGAAAGAAAGGCCAATGGGAGAGGTAGGCGAGGTGGGCAGGGCACAGCACCTTACTCTCCTCAGGTCCCTGAGGGGGAGAGAGAGAGACAGTGAGAGAGAGACAGAGAGAGACAGACAGAGAGAGAGAGAGAGGGAGAGAGAGAGAAACTCCTGACTTCTGAGTCGCTGCCTCCACCGCTGGCTGTTGCCAACTCACACGCCATCCCACTTCCACCCACCACCCCCACGCCTGCCCTGGGGCCGGCCACACCATAGAGATGTCAGTTCCTAGTCACCTCCGTGCCGGCCCTTCCGGACCTGACCCCAGTGCAGGGGAAATGGTTCAAACAAGCCTTTACATGTCCCTTGGCATGACAGTCATCTTCCTCCCCTCTCCCTTCCCATAGGCCCACCCATGACATCCACCTTTGTCATTAGCTCAGGAGAGTATGCAAGAAGAGAATCTCTGCCAGTGTGTGGAGAGACTCAGTTTCCCGTGTTTCTCCCATGGACACACGTTCTTCAACTGTGTCTGATTTTCTCCAGACAACCTGTCTTGTTAAGGATTTGGCCAACCCTAAGATCCTGCAGGGAAAGGGCGGAGGTGGATTCTCTCTCTGCCCCCGACTGCCCCAAGCTGGGTCGGTCCCTCAGACCTGGCCAGGGGCAGCCCATCTCCAGGCGCCCTCTCCTTTGTCATCCCGGGACAGGCTAGACGGCAGCCCCACCCCACTCGCCACTGCCACGACCATTGTCCTCCCTCGGGAGGCCTGGGCAGGACAGGGACCCGGGTGTGGGAGGCCGCCTGATGTCACCTCTGGCACACCAGTTGCCTGGCTGCTTCCTCCTCTGACGTGGCCCAGCACAACCCCCAGGAGACTTGACGGCCGTCCCCAGGGCTATGTCCTCAGGAACTTGTCCCCTTGGAAGTGGCCTGGCCCAGGTAGCATGTTCGGCTGGTTGTCCAGCTTCCTTTGGAGAAAGCCAGCGACCTGAGCCAGCCATCCTCTCGCCCTCTGCCTGGCACCTTTGCACTCAGACATAAGGCCTCACACGTGCCCTTCATCATGCTTTTCTCCCCAGAGCCATTTCCTGGGGTACTCTTAGTCTTACGTTACTGTTATGTTTGGTTTCCATTTACTGTCAGTTTTAGGGTTAGGTTTCGTTTTCGGGTTAGTGTTAGGTTTATATTTAGGTATATGTTTCTGGTTAGGGTTAGGTTTATGGTTTTGGTTAGGGATAGGGTTATGATTCGCTTTAATAGTATGTTTGAGTTTAGGTTATTGTTAGGGTTGAGGTTAGAGTTATGGTTGGTTGCCAGGTTTGGGTTAGATTTCAGGTTAGTGTTAGGGTTCAGTTAGCATAGCGTTATCATCTTGTTAGTGTAAGGGTTAGGGTTTCTGTTACTTTTGGTGTTAGGGTTATGGTTAGCCTTAGGGTTATGGTTCTGGTTAGGGTTAGGGTTTGGGTTTGGTACAGGTTTGTTTTACGTGTAGGGTTAGTGTTAGAGTTTAGGGTTACGCTTAGGGTTAGAGTCAGTGGTCAGGTTCAGTTTAGCGTTGGGGTTAGTGTTAGGGTTTGAGTTAGATTTAGGGTTAGGGTTAGGTGTAGTGTTAGTCTTAGTTTTCGGGTTAATGTCAGGGTCAGGGCTTGGTTTTGATATCGATTTGGACTTAGGGTTGTGGTTGGGTAAGTCTTCGGGTTAGTGTTAGGGTTCGGGTCCGGGTTAGGGTTCTTGTTAGGGTTAGGATTCAGGTTAGCATTCGCGTTAGTGTTAGGCTTTGGGTTAGGCTGAGGTTAGGGTTAGTATTCAGATTAGGGTTATTATTAGGTTTCGGGTTCGAAAAAGGCTTAGCTTTAGCGTTAAGTTTCTTGTTAGGGTTAGGGTTAGGGCTAGGGTTAGGGTTAGGCTTTGGGTTGGGTTCGGGTTCGGGTTAGGGTTAGGTTTAAGTTTTGGTTTCCGATTAGGGTTATGGTTAGCGTTAGCGTTCGATTTAGGTCTAGGGTTAGGGTTAGGGTTAGGGTTAATGTTGGGTTTGGATTAGGGTTAGGGTTAGCATTAGGGTTAGAATTATGTTTAGAGTTCAGGTTAAGGTTAGGGTTAGCAGTAGGGTTCGGGTTAGGGTAATGTTTAGTTTTAGTGTTAGGGCTAGTGTTTGAGTTAGGGTTAGGCTTAGGGTTCAGGTTCGTGTTCTGGTTAGGCTTAGGGTTAGAGTCGGGCTAAGATTAGGTTTAGGGTTAGGGTTACAGTTCGGGCTAGGATTGCTGATAGGGTTAGGGTTAATTTTCATGTTAAGTTTAGGTTTAGGTTTAAGTTCAGGGTTGTTTTCGGGTTAGGGTTATGGCTAGGGTTCGAGTTCATTTTCCAGTTAGGGTTAGGGTTATGTTTTGCTTTGTTAGGACGGTTAGGATTAGGGTTACTGTTAGGGTTATGTTAAGGTTTAGGGTGAGTTTAGTGTTTGGATTAGGGTTATGGTTAGTGTTTGGTGTCGGTATCAGGTTAGGTTTATTGTTAGGGTTCGGGTTAGCGTTTGAGTTAGGGTTAGGGTTTGGGGTTTTAGGCTAGATTTCTGTTTAGGTTAGGGTTCCGATTCGTGTTCATGTTAGGTTTAGGATTAGGGTTATTGTGAGGTTTAGGCTTAGCTTTATTTTGAGGTTTGCCTTTGGATTAGGGTAAGGTTTAGGTTTCGGGTCGGGATAAGTTTAGGTTTAGGTTTAGTGTCGGATTAAGCTTCGGGTTAGGGTTAAATTTGGGGCCCGGTTTAGGGTTTGGGTTAGGGTTCGGCTTATGCTTAGGGCTAGGTTTAATGTTAGGGTTGGGTTGGATTAGGTTTACTGTTAGGGTTCATGTTAGGGTTAGAGTTATGTTTAGTCTTAGAGTTATTGTTAAGATTAGGGTTAGGGTTAGGTTTCAGGTGCGGTTTGGGTTAGGCTTAGTGATAGGGTTTGGGTTAGGGTTAGGACTAGGGTTAGGGTTAGGGCCTGGGCTGGGTTATGTTTAGGGCTAGGGCTAGGATTAGTGTTATGGTTATTCTTAGAGTTAGATGATGTGGTTTGTGTTTCCGTTAAGGTTAGGTTTAGCAGTCGGGGTAGGATTAGGAATAGGGTTAGTGTTTGTGTTAGGACTGGTTTAGGGCTACAGCAAGGGCTAGGGATAAGGTTAGGGTTGGATTACATGTAGGGTTAGGGTGAGAGTTAGGAGTAGGTGTAGTGACAGGGTTAGTGTTATCACAAGAGTTATCGTTAGGGCTGGGCTTAGGGCTAAGTTTAGTTATTACATTTATGGTTAGGTTTCTTATTAGGTTTAACACTAGATTTATTTTTACGGTTTGGGAGGGTGTGGGTTTTGATGTTAGAGCTAGGTGTATGATAAGGGTTAGGTCTGACGTTAGTGTCGTGTGTACCTTCGGGTGGGACAATGGAAAGTGTAGGAATAGGCATAGGGTTTTGGTTTGGGTTAAGACTAGAGTTAGAGTAAGGGTTACGCTAGCGTTAGGGTTACTGTTAGGGTTAGGGTTAGGACTAGGTTTTAAGTTAGGGTTAGAGTTGGCTTAGGGTTACAGTTACAGTGAGTGTTAGGGGTAGGCATATGATTAGGGTTAGGGCTAGGGGGAGTTTTAGGGCTTGGGGTAGGTTTAGGGTTAGAGCTAAAGTTGGGTTAGGGTTCATGATACAAACCCCAACCCTAGCCCTAAAACTAATGTTAACATTAATCCGAACGTTAAGCCTAATTCTCATCATAGCCCTAAACCTAGCCCTAACCCTAACCATAGCCCCAGACATAACCTTATACCTAACCCTAACCCTAAATCTAAACCTACAATTACCCCTACACTAAACCTAGGCCTACCACTAACCCGATACCTGACACTTAGCGCAATACAACACGAACCCAAACACTAACAATAACAATAACAATAATTCAAGAATTAGCACTAAGCCTAAGCCTAGCCCTATCCCTAACGCCAACCCTAGTCCTAGACTTAACCTTAACCCTGGCACTAGCTCAAGCCCTAAACCTAACCCTAACTGTAACCCTAACCCTAACCCTTGCCCTAGATCTAGCCCTAACCCAAACTACAGCTGAAACTAATCCTAGCCCTAGCCCTAAAACCCAGACCTTACACTAGTCATAACCTTAACTCTATGTCTAAACCTAGTTCTTGCCCAAATCTTAACCCTAACCCTAACACTATGCTAACTCTAGTACACTAACTCTAAATACTAAGGCTAACACTATATTTAACTCTAATCCTAACAATAACCCTAACACTAATACAACCCTAGCCCTAACCCGAACCCTAACCATAACCCTTACCCTAAACCTAAATCTACTTCTAACCATAACCCTAACACTAACCTTGACCCAAGTCTTCAACTAACCCTATCCCTAAACCCAGCCCCAACCCTAACCCTAATCATTGTCCTCACCTGACCCCTAACACTATCCCTAGCCTTAACACTAACTCTAATGTTATCCATAATCCTAACACAAGCCCCAACCCTAGACCTAACTGTAACTGTAACCCTAACCCTAAAACTGGGCCTAAAACTTAGCCCAACCCCGAACACTAACACTAACGCAGCCCTATGCTTAGTCCTGAATCTGACACTAAACCCAACAGTAAAACTGAACCTAGCCCTAGTCTAAGCCCTAGACCAAGCCCTAGCCATAAACTTAACCCTAGACCTAACTCTAGCCCTGGCCCTAATGGTAACGCTAATGCAATTCCCACAGCTAACTGTATCACTACCCTTAACCTTAACTGTAACCCTACCTCTATCCCTAAAACACTCTTTACCCAGACCCTAAGACTTAAGGTAACACGAACCCTAACACTAACCCAACCCTAAACCCAAACCTAACCGTAACCCTAACCCTAACCTTAAGCCTAACAATAACCCAATCCCTAGTGATAACACTAACACTAATCTTAAGAATAATCATAACCCTAAACCTACCGCTACACCTAACCCTGACCCTATGCCTAACTGTAACCATAACCCTAAATCTTAGATAACCCCTACCCCTAAGTCTAACCCTAACCCTAACTCTAACGCTAACCCTAACCGTAACCCTATGCCTACCCCTAATACTACCCTGAACACTAACATTAACTCCTTAACCCAACCCCAACCCAACCCCAACACTAATCCTAGCATTAACCCTAACCCAAACCCTTGCCCTAAACCTAGCACTAACCCTAAGCCTAACCCTAGCCCTAACCCTAAAACCAGCCCTAGACCCAGCCTTAACCCTAACCCTAAACGTAAGACAAAGCCAAAAGCTAACCCTAATTGTACCCCAGACCTACCCCTAACCATAAACCTACCCTTAACCCTAACCGTGGCTCTAGACCCTAATGCCAACTCTAACACTAGCCGTAAACATAAATCTAACCCTAACTTTAAAACTACCCCTAACCCAATCCCTACAACAACCACTGGCCTTAACCTGAAACTAACCCTAAACCTATCCCTACACCTACTCCTCCCTTAACCATAACCCTAACCGAAACCCTAGCCCCTCCATAACCATAGGCCAAACTCGAATGCAACCCTAACCCCAACCCTACCACTAACCATAAAACTAAACCTAACCCTAACCCAAACTTAACCTCAACTCCATCCCTAATGATAACACTATTCCTAAAACTAGCCATAATCCTAACCTTAGCTCTAGCCCTAACCCTAAACCTAGCCCTAGCCCTAAACTTACCCCTAACCCTAACACTAACACTAACCCTAACACTATCCCTACACGTACCACTCTGCTAAACCTAACCTTAAGCCAAGCCTAACACTAACCCTAACCCCAGTTCTAGCACTAACACAAACCTTAACCCTAGGCCTAACTCTACCCCTACACCTACACACCTCCCCTAATCCTAATCCAAACCCTACCCCAACCCTAAGCTTAAACCTAAACCTAACGCAAGCTTAACCCCAAACATAACCTTAACATTAACCACAAAACTAACATTAACTCTGTACCAAACCTAACCTTAACCATAAACCTTACCCTAACACTAATCCAAGTCCTGCACCTACACCTACTATTAACTCTAAACCTAACCATAATACAAACCAACTCCTAACCCCACCCCTACCCCTACCCCCACCCCTAAACCTAACGCGAACTCTAACCTAGCTGTACCCCTAACGCTACCCCTAACGTTAACCCTAACCCATTCATACCCCAACCTTAATCCTAGCCATAGCCCTAAACATAAAACCAACAACAGCCCTAGCCCTAAACCTGACCTAGCACTAACCTTAGTCCTAAACCTAACACTAAACCTAGCACTAACCATAGTCCTGCCCTAACCATTGCACTAACACTCCATCGCCACTCTGAGCCCTAACTCTCACCCTAAACCAACCCCAACCCAACCTCTACCCTAAACCTAACCCTAACCCTAACACTATCGCTCACAGTAACCATAACCCTAGCTGTAACCCTAACCCTAGCACTAACCTCATCTGTGACGTTAACGTTAAACATTGCCCTAGACCTAACACTAACCCAGCCCTACACATGAAATTAACCATAGTCCTAGTCCTAACCCTAAACTCAGGCCTAGCCCTAGCCATAAATCTAGACCTATCCTTAACCCTAGCCATGGCCGTAACCTTAACCCTAACATTAACACTATCCATAACCCTAGCACAAACACTAATGCTAACCCTGAACCAAACCAAACACTAAAAAGCCATCCCCATTCCCCACTATAAACCCATCCCCATACCCCTAACACTAACCCTACCCTTAACCCTAAACCTAGCCGTAACCGTGACCCTGCACTACACTTAACCCTAAAGCAAATCCTTACCCTACCATAACTCCTAATCTTACCTTAATTCTAGCCCTAGCCATACCCTCACGCTAGTGCTAGACCTAACACTAACCCTAACACTAACCCTAACTCTAGGCCTAGCCCTAGCCCTACCTTTAAGCCTAACACTAGTCCTAACCATAACACAAACCCTAACACTACCCTATGCCAAACTCTACCCTTACACCTGACTCTAACCCTAACCATATCCCTAACCCTAACCCTCAACTCTAGCCCTAACCCAACTGAAATCCTAGCCCTAAATCTAACCCTAAACTTAGCCCTAGCCCTAGCCATAGCTCGAACCCTCACACTAACCCTAGCTCTAACCCTAATGATAAATCTAGATCTAGTCCTAACACTAAGGTTAACCCTAACCCTGTCCATAGCCCTGGCTCTAACCGTAACCATAACACTAGCCCTATCACTAACCTTAACCCTAAAACTATCTCTATACCTAACCTTAAACCATCTCTAACCCCAACCCTACCCATTCCCCTAAGCCTAACATTAACCCTAACTCTAACTCAGCCCTAGGCTAACCTTGACCCTAACACTTATCCCAGTCTAAGCCACAGCCCTAACCTTAGTTTGATCACTAACACTAAACATAACTCTATCCCTAACAAAAACCGAGCCCAAGCAATTGCCCTAGCCCTGCCCCTAAACTAAACTTATCTCTAACACTAACTCTACCACTAAAAGTAAACCTAACCCTAGCTCTAGGACTAACCTTAAACCTAAAACTTATCCTAACTCTAACTCTAGCTCTAGGCCTAACCCGAACCCTAGCCTAGAGGTGACCCTAATGCTAACATTAACCATCACCCAACACTAACCATAACCCAACACTAACCCTAACCCTAATGTTAACTCTGTCCTAATCATAGCCCTAACCCTAATGCCAACACTAGCCCATGTCCAAACCCTAACCCTAATCCTAGTCCTAATCTTACTTTTAACTATGATACTAGCCCTAAACCTGACACTAAACCTAAGCCTATACCTAACCCAAAACCTAACCCTAAATGTAACCTTAACCTACCAATAACCCTAGCTGTAGCCCTAAAATTGCCCCTACCCATAATGCTAACCCTAACCCTAATCCTAACCCTACTCTTAATCTTACTTCTAATGCTAGGCCCAACCCTAGCCCTCAGAATAATCCTAGCCCTAAGCCTAACTCTAGCCCTAACGCTAACTCTCATGCTACCACCAGCCCTAACACTCATCGTAACGCTAACCCTAACCCAACCCTCACCCTACCCTTAAGCCTACCACTCCTCTAACTCTAACCCTAACCCAACTCTTACCACTACACTAGCCTTAATCCTAACCTAACCCTTACGCTACCTCTACCCCTACCCTCAACTGAAAACCTAAACAATCCCTAACCATAACTATAACATTAATCCTAACCCTAGCCTTTATCCTAAGCATAATCCTTGCCTTAACACTATCCCTAACTTAGTCGTAACCCTAATGATAGCCCTAGCTCTAGCTCTAGTCCTAACCCTAGCCCAAAACTAACCCTAACCCTACTGTAATCCGAACTCTAGCCCTAACCCTAAACCAAAGACCAGCCCTAGCCCTAACCCTAACTGTAGCACTAACTCTAGACTTAACCCTAACTGTAGCTATAAATCTAACCCAAACCCTAAGGTTAAACCTAAGGCTAATCCAAGGCCTAAACCTAGCCCTAACCCTAACCCTTGTCCTAACAGTAACCCTAACGCTAGACCTCCCCGTAAATCTAGCACTAAATCTAAACCTAACACACCCATAACCTTAACCATAACCATAGATCGAACCCTAACCCTAGCCCTAACTGTAACCCTATCCTAACCCTAGCTGTAACTCTAACCCTTCCCCTAAACGTAAACCTAAACATAGGTCTAGTACTAACCCTAAACCTAACCCTGACACTAAACCTAGACATAGACCTAGGGCTAACCCAAACACTAGACAGAGACCTGAGCCTAACCTGAGACCTACCACTAACCATAACCGTAACTGTAACCATAAACCTAACCATAACCCTAGCCATAGGCTTAACTTCTACCCTAGCCATAGACCTGACCCTAACCACAACCCTAACCCCAACTCTAACCCAACAGTAGCCCTAACCCTAATGTTAACCATGACCTAATCATTGCCCTAGCCCTAACCCCAACACAGGCCCTAGTCCTAACCCTAACCAAACCACGGACATAAATATAGCTCTGAACCTAACCCTAACCCTAACCCTAAACATAGCGTTAACCCTAACCCTATGCCTAAACCTAACCCATACTCTAACCCTAACAGTAACCCTAGACCTAGCCCTAGAACTAACACTAACACTAGCCTTAGCCCTAGACCTAGTTCTAACCTTAACCCTACCCCTAACCCTATGCCTAACACTAGCCTTAACACTAACGCTAACCCTAACCCTAAGCCTAACTCTAGCCCTAACCCTAGTCCTAGCCCTAACCTTAATGCTAACACTAACAGTAGCCCTAAACCAAACCCTAACACTACCCCAACCACAACCCTAACTCTAACCCAACTCTAAACTTACCCCTAACTCTACCGCTACTCCTACCCGTCACCTTAATGCTTACCCTATTTTTTTTCCCCCAAAGCCACAGTAGATAGTTGTATGTTATAAGTGCACATTCTTCTAGTTGCTGCATGTGGGACGTGGCGTCAGCATGGCCGGAAATGCGGTGTGTCGGTGTGCACCCGGGATCCAAAGCTGGGTCGCCAACAGCGGATCCTGCACACTTAACTGCTAAGCCATGGGGCCAGCCCCACGCTTACCCTAAATACAAACCTAACCTTACACATAACCCTAAAGTTAACCCTCACCCTACCCATAACCCAAACGCTAACGCACGCAACATTAACCCTAACACTAACCTTAATCCTAGCCATAGCCATAAGCCTAAAGCCAGCCGCAGCCCTAGCCCTACCAGCAACCTAGCACTAACCCTAGCCCTAACACTAAACATAGCCATAGCCATAAAACTAACCGAACTCTAACCCTAAACCTAACCTTAGCTCTAACCCTAGACCTAAACCTAAGCCTTTCCCAAAACCTAATCCTAATGCTAACCATACACCTGACCCTCACCCAAACACTAAACCTACCCCAAGCGTAACCCTAACCCTAGCCCTATCCCTAGCCCTAAGCCGAGCCCTAAGACTAACCAGAATTCTGTTCCTAACCCAACCCCAAGCCCTAACAATAACCCTATCCCCAACACCAACCAAAACCGCTACCCATATCCCAAACCTAAGCCTCAAACAACTCTAAGCCTAAACCTAGCCCTATGCCAAAGCCTCACCTTAAGTGTAACGCTAACCTTAACACTTGTCCTAGACCTAATTCTAACCCAGCCCTAGACAGGACCCTTACACTAGCCCTAACACTAACCTTAACCACAGACCTATCCTTAACCCTAAGTCTAACCCCAGTTCTAACCCGAGCCCTGGCCCTAACCCTAACACTAACACTAAACTTATCCCTAACCGTAGCCACAACACTAATGCTAATCCTAACCCTAACCATGACCCTAAACCGATCTCTCCCATTCCCAACAAATAACCCAATCTTTAACCCTAAACCTAACAGTACCCTTGCCACTAAGTCTAACACAAACCATGACCCAAACCGAACCATGATCCTAGCCATAGCCTTAACCATAACGCTAGACCTAGACTTAACTCTAACCCTAACCCTAGCCCTAACCTGAACCATGGCACTAACCCTAATGCTCAATCTAGCCCTAGCCATAACACTAACACTAAACCGAACTGTAGCCCAAAACCAACACCTACCACTATGTGTAACCCTAACCCTAAATGGAGTATTAATCCTAATGCTAACCCAAATCCTATCCATAAACCTAACCCTAACCCTAGCCCTAGCGCTATCACTAACATAACCTTAAAGCTAACACTAATCCTAACCCTAATCTGTAACCTAACCCTAACCATAGCACAGACTTAACCCTAATCCTAACTTTAACCCTCAATCTAACCCTAAAACTGACCCTAACCCATAAGTCTAACCCTAAACCTCACCGAACCAGAAACCAAACACGAACCCAAACCCTTACCCGAACATAAACCTGAATCTGAACACTAACAAGAACCCTAAACTTGACCCCAACACTAGGACTAACCCTAAACATAAACTTAACATTAACCAAAGCCCTCAACCTAACTCTAACCCTAGCCCTAATGCTAGCCCTAGACCTAAACCTAGCCCTAGCCCTAACCATAACTGTAACCCTAGCCAGAACACAGGGCCTAGCCTTAGCTCTAGACCTAACACTAGCCCTAACTCTAAGTCTAGGGATAACAGTAGCCCTAGACCTAAACCTAGCACTAAATCTAATCCTAATCCTGGCCCTGGACATAACCCCAGCCGTAACACTAACCCTAACCCTAACACTAACCCTAACCATAACACTAAACTTAGCCATAAGGCTAGCCCTAGCAGTAACGCTAACTCTAGCCCTCACCCTCACCCTAATCCCAGCCCTAACACTAATACTAACACTAGCTCTAAACCTAACTCTAATCATAGCCCTAACCCACACCCTAGACCTATCCGTAACCCTGGCAATAACCCTAAACCTAGCCCTCACCCTAGCCTTAGCCCTAAACCTAAACATAACCTAATCTAGCTAGGGCTATTAACATAGCCCTAAACCTAAACACTAAACCTAACCCTAGCCTTAGACCCAGCCCTAGCCCTAACCCTAACCCTAGCTCTATCCCTAACCTTAACTCTAAACAAAACTCTAAAACTAATGCTAACACTAACCCTAACCCACACACAATTGGTTTGATTTTAACGTATGTGAAAGTTGTCACACACAATAGGTATGATGTCATACATAAAAATGTGAATTATGTCACAAAACAAGTGAATGGTGTCACACATATCAATGGGTGTGTTTTCACACACAAATGTGAGCCTTGTCACACATACACCATTGGTGTGATGTCACACACACATTGAGTGATGTCAGACACACAATGTGTGTGAAGGCACACACCAACCTGGTGAAGTCACAGACAATGGGGGTCGTGTCTCTCAGGAAAATGAGTGTGAATTCACATATAATGAGAGTTACACAATACACACATGTGGGATTTAAGTCAGAGTAAAATGTGAGAGATTTCACAGACACCTAGGTGTTATTTCATACATAAGAGCGGATGTCACGGAGAGAGAAGTCAAGATGGCGGCGTAAGCAGACTCGGAACTCACCTTCTCCCGTAGACACAGCCAATTTACAACTACTCGTGGAAAAATTACACCTGAGACAGAACTGAAAACTGGATAAGAGGAATTCCTGCAACAATGGACAATCCTCACTGAGGTGGAAGAGACAGAGACTCCCTTCTGGAGAGGAAAAACGCAGCCTTCACAAGCCGCCAGCTTCACGGCCGCCGGGACCAGCTTACAGGTACGCAGCCTCCCTGGAGGTGCGGGGCCCTGAGCCGGGGAGTGCCCCCGCTGTGGGCATTTTGTGGACCCAGCACAATCGAGACCAGCGGCATGATATCAGACTGTGCCTGCTACTAAAACATTGGGAAGCACCCCCAGAAAACCCGGTTCACAAAGAAACTAAAACCGGCTCTTAAAGGGCCCATGCGCAAACTCACCCATTTCAGAAAGCATCCTAAAATCACCAGAAAGAAAGGTGCACAGTACTGTGGTGAAAAGAGACTCACCTAATAGGCCCTGAGTGTATCTCGGTGAAGGGTGAGACCTCTCCAGGGACTGGGACATTGGCGGCGGCCATTGTTGTGGCCTGGTGTGGGCGTGCTGACACAGACGCAATTGGAGTTCTCCCTGGGACCTGCTAGCCCAGGGTCTGCCCCACCCGCTAGAGCACCGATTTAATCCAGCTCAGCCAGGGCAGGCAGCCCACCCTAGAGACTGGCCCCACCCAACAACAAGCCCTCAGGCAACTTGTGGGCCTGCATAGATTGGTGACTGGATTCTCTGCAGCCTGGCAACTGAGCCGACTTTAGTGGGGCAGGGTGTGCACAAGGAGCGGGTAGAGAGTGTGGGGCAGTGGTGGAGTGTGTGGGGCTCCCGCCGTGGAGAGACTGGGTCCACTTGGGGAGGTCAGGGTGCACACACGGGGCAGGACTGTGTTGACTGTGTGTGTGGACCTGTTGGCCGCACGGCTTGTCAGCTGCAGAAGACTTGGGCTTCTCAAAGACCCACATAGGGGGTTTGCCCCACCTTCCAAAGCCTGAAGCAATTGGGTGCTCCTGTGCCTGAGGCCAGCCCCACCCAGCTGCAATCCTCAGAGAGCTGACAAGAGACCTAACAGGTTAGAGGCTTACAGCAATTGCAAGGCCCTGAGCCTAACAACCTCCCATGCTGGGGGTCTACTCACTTAAAAGAAATACTGCAACACAAATGTGGTATTAGAACTTGCAGCCAACTGTGCTGGGGCTCCCCACACCTCATAAAGAGACTGAAGGGCCCACAACAACTACAAGCAGCTCAGCATTACAACAGCTGGCCAGGAGCATAACTCGGCCTCCCTGGGTGCCTACAGGTAGAGCAAACAGGCCACAACAGAAGGACACACGTAGCCCACATAGGGGTCACCCCTGGAACATTGAGAACTGAGGGAAGTACACTGGAAGCCTCCTAAGGCATCACTTACATAAGGTCACCTATCCAAGAACAGGAGACATAGCTGACCTACCTAATACGTATACACAAGCATAGGGAAAGAGGCAAAATGAGGAGGCAAAAGAATACATTCCAAGTAAGGGACAGGACAAAACCCTAGATAGGAAATTAAGTGAAACAGAAATGAGAAACCTACCCGACAGAGAGTTCAAACTAAGAGTGTTAAGGATGCTCACTGATGTGGGGAGAAGAATAGATGATCTCAGTGAGAATGTCAACAAAGAAATGGAAGATATAAAAAAGAACCAATCAGAAATGAAGAATACAATACTGGAAATGAAAAATTCATTAGAGGGACTCAAAAGCAGAGTAGAGGATACAGAAGAATGGATCTGTGAGCTGGATGAAAGACTAGAAGAAATTACCCAAGGTGAACAGGTAAAAGAGAAAAGATTTAAAAAGAGTGAGGACAGTCTAAGGGACCTCTGGGACAACATCAAGTGCACTAACATCCGTGTTATATGTGTCCCGGAAGGAGTAGAGCGAGACAGGGGGGCAGAGAATCTATTTCAAGAAATAATAGATGAAAACTTCCCTAACCTAAGGAAGGAAACAGACATCCAGGTACAGGAAGCACAGAGAGCCCCAAACAACATAAACCCAAAGAGGCCCACACCAAGACACATCATAATCAAAATGTCCAGAATTAAAGATAAAGAGAGAATCCTAAAAGCCGCAAGAGAATGTCAAGTTACATACAAAGGAAACCCCATAAGACTATCAGCTGACTTCTCAGCAGAAACTTTACAGGCTAGAAGAGAATGGCATGATATATTTAAAGTGCTAAAAGGAAAAAACTTACAGCCAAGAATACTCTACACAACAAGGTTATCATTCAAAATGGAAGGAGAGATCAAAAATTTCCCAGACAAGCAAAAATTAAAGGAGTTTGTCACCAAGAAACCAGTGCTACAAGAAATGTTAAAGGGACTGATTTAAGGGGAAAAGAGAAGACCACAAATAGGAAAAACTATCTATTTCCATGATAAGAGGGTAATGGATACAAAAGCACAAAAAAGAGGTTAGATATGATATCAAAAACATAAAAGGAGGGAGGAGGGGAGTTAAAGAGTACAGCTTTCAGACAGAGGTCAAACTAAAGTGACCATCAATTCTGTATAGAAGAAGAAAGGAACAGAGAAGGACTACTAAAACACTGAGAAAAAAAAAAGTTAAAAAATGGCAATAAGTACATACTTATCAATAGCGACTTTAAATGTCAATGGACTAAATGCTCCAATTAAAAGGCATAGGGTGGCTGACTGGATAAAAAAAGAAGACCCATATATATGCTGCATACAAGAGACACACTTCAGACCTAAAGACACTCAAACTGAAAGTGAAGGGATGGATAAAGATACTCCACGCAAATGGTAATGAAAAGAAAGCTGAGATAGCAGTACTCATATCAGATAAAATAGACTTTAAAACAAAAACTGTAAAAAGAGACAAAGAAGGGCATTACATAATGATCAAGGGAACACTCCAACAAGAGGATATAACACTTGTAAATATCTACGCACCCAATGTAGGTGCACCTAAATATATAAAGCAATTATTAACAGACATAAAAACAGAAATAGACAGTAACACAATAATAGTAGGGGACTTGAACACTCCACTTACACCAACGGATAGATCATCCAAACAGAAGATCAATAAGGAAACATTGGCCTTAAATGACACACTAGAACAGATGGACCTAGTAGATATATACAGAGCATTCCATCCAAAAACCGAAGAATGCACGTTCTTTTCAAAGGCACATGGAACATTCTCCAGGATTGATCACATATTAGGCCACAAAACAAGTCTCCATAAATTTAAGAAGATTGAATTAATACCAAACATCTTTTCTGACCACAACGGTATGAAACTAGAAATCAACTGTAGGAAGAAAAGCAGAAAAACCACAAATATGTGGAGATTAAACAAAATGCTACTGAACAACGACTGGGTTAACGAAGAAATCAAAGAAGAAATCTAAAAATACCTGGAGACAAATGAAAATGAAAATACTACATGCCAGAATTAATGGATACAGCAAAAGCGGTTCTAAGAGGGAAGTTTATAGTGATACAGGCCTATCTAAACAAACAAGAAAAATCTCAAATAGATAATCTAACAATGCACCTAAAGGAACTGGAAAAAGAAGAACAAACAAAGCCCAAAATCAGTAGAAGAAGGGAAATAATAATCATCAGAGCAGAAATAAATGAAATAGAGACCAAAAAAAAAAAGAAAAATTAATAAAACCAAGAGCTGGTTCTTTGAAAAGATCAACAAAATTGACAAACCTTTAGCTAGATTCACCAAGAAAAAAGGAGAGAAGGCACAAATAAGTAAAATCAGAAATGAAAGAGGAGAGGTTACAACAGACACCCCAGAAATACAAAAGATTATAAGAGAATACTATGAAAAGCTATATGCCAACCAATTCGACAATCTGGAAGAAATGGATAAATTCTTAGAATCATACAACCTTCCAAAACTGGATCAAGAAGAAGTAGAGAATTTGAATAGACCAATCACCAGTAAGGAGATCAAAACAGTAATCAAAAACCTCCCCAAAAATAAAAATCCAGGACCAGATGGCTTTCCTGGTGAATTCTACCAAACATTCAAAGAAGACTTAATACCTATCCTTCTCAAACTCTTCGAAAAAATTGAGGAGGGGGGAAGCTCCCTAACTCATTCTACAAAGCTGACACTACCCTGATACCAAAACCAGACAAAGACAACACAAAAAAAGAAAATTACAGGCCAATATCACTGATGAACATCGATGCAAAAATCCTCAACAAAATACTAGCAAATCACATACAACAATACGTTAAAAAGATTATACACCATGATCAAGTGGGATTTATTCCAGGTATGCAGGGATGGTTTAACATTAGCAAATCAATCAACGTAATACACCACATTAATAAAATGAAAAATAAAAATCACATGATCATCTCAATAGATGCAGAGAAAGCATTTGACAAGATACAGCATCCATTTATGATAAAAACTCTGAATAAAATGAGTATAGAAGGAAAGTACCTCAACATAATAAAGACCATATATGACAAACCCACAGCTAATATCCTCCTCAATGGTGAAAAACTGAAAGCTATCCCTCTAAGAACAGGAACCAGACAAGGATGCCCACTGTCACCACTCCTATTTAACATAGTACTGGAAGTCCTAGCCAGAGCAATCAGGCAAGAGAAAGAAATAAAAGGGATTGGAAAGGAAGAAGTGAAACTGTCACTATTTGCAGATGACATGATTTTATATATAGAAAACCCTAAAGAATCCACCAGAAAACTTTTAGAAGTAATAAACGAATATGGTAAAGTTGCAGGATACAAAATCAACATACAAAAATCAGTTGCATTTCTGTACACTAACAATGAAGTAGCAGAAAGAGAAATTAAGAATACCATCCCATTTACAATTGCAACAAGAAGAATAAAATACCTAGGAATAAACTTAACCAAAGAGGTGAAAGATCTGTACACCAAAAACTATAAAATATTGCTGAAAGAAATTGAAGAAGACACAAAGAAATGGAAAGATATTCCGTGCTCTTGGATTGGAAGAATTAACATAGTTAAGATGTCCATACTTCCTAAAGCCATCTATAGATTCAATGCAATCCCTATCAAAGTTCCAACAACATTTTTCACAGAAATAGAACAAAGAATCCTAAAACTTATGTGGAACAACAAAAGACCCCGAATAGCTAAAGGAATCCTGAGAAAAAAGAACAAAGCTGGAGGTATCACACTCCCTGATTTTAAAATATACTACAAAGCTATAGTAACCAAAACAGCATGGTACTGGCACAAAAACAGACACACAGATCAATGGAATAGAATCGAAAGCCCAGAAATAAACCCACACATCTATGGACAGCTAATCTTTGACAAAGGAGCCAAGAACATACAATGGAGAAAAGAAAGTCTCTTCAACAAATGGTGTTGGGAAAACTGGACAGCCACATGCAAAAAAATGAAAGTAGAGCCTTACTTTACACCATACACAAAAATTAACTCCAAATGGATTAAAGACTTGAATGTAAGACCTGAAACTGTGAAACTTCTAGAAGTAAACATAGGCAGTACGCTCTTTGACATCGGTCTTAGCAACATATTTTCAAACACCATGTCTGACAGGGCACGAGATACAATAGAAAAAATAAACAAATGGGACTACATCAAACTAAAAAGCTTCTGCACAGCAAAGGACACCATCAACAAAACGAAAAGACAACCTAACAATTGGGAGAAGGTATTTGCAAACCATACTTCTGATAAGGGCTTAATCTCCAAAATATATAAAGAACTCATACATCTCAACAACAAAAAAACTACCAACCCAATTAAAAAATGGGCAAAAGACCTGAATAGATATTTCTCCAAAGAAGATATACAGATGGCCAACAGACACATGAAAAGATGTTCAAAATCACTAACTATCAGGGAAATGCAAATCAAAACTACAATGAGATATCACCTCACGCCTGTCAGAATGGCTATAATTAACAAGACAGGAAACAACATGTGTTGGAGAAGCTTTGGAGACAAGGGTACTCTCACACACTGCTGGTGGGTGTGCAAACTGGTGCAGCCACTATGGAAAACAGTATGGAGATTCCTCAAAAAATCAAGGTATTCCACTGTTGGGTATTTATCCAAAGAACTTGAAAACACCAATTTGTAAAAGTACATGCAACCCTGTGTTCATTGCAGCATTATTCACAATAGCCAAGACTTGGAAGCAACCTAAGTGCCCATCAAGGGACGAATGGATAAACAAGCTGTGGTATATATACACAATGGAATACTACTCTGCCATAAGAAATGATGAAATCCAGCCATTTGTGACAACATGGATGGATATTGAGGGTATAATGCAAAGTGAAATAAGTCAGAGGGAGAAGGTCAAATACCGTATGATTTCCTTCGTTAAGTAATAGATAATAACAACAATAAACAAACACATAGGGACAGAGTTTGGATTGGTGGTTGCCGGGGGGGAGGGAGGTGAAGGGGATGGTTCGGTACATGTGTGTGGTGATGGGTTTTAGTTGGTGTTTTGGTGGTGAACATGATGTAATCTGTGCAGAAGTGGAGGTGTAGTGATGTACACCTGAAATTTTTACAATGTTGTAAACCAATGTTACTGCAATAAACGAAAAATTAAAAAAAATAAAAAGAGCGGATGTCACATAACACTGAATAATATGACTGCTGTCACATGCAATGGGAGTGATATCACACAATATGTGAGATGTGACTGGCTATCCTAGTGTTACCACAATCAAGGTGTGTGATGTCCAAAAAAGGGGGTGACGTCACACATAACAATTGCAGTGATGTCACACAAAAAATGTGAATGATGTCACAAGCATGACGTTGGAGTGATGTCAAACACACTATCAGAGTGATGCCACACTCAATTGGTGTCATGTCATACGTAATACTGGGAGTGACACCAACATAACGACAGTTGGGATATAATATCCTAATTAAGGTTGATGTCACACACAATTGATGTTATGTGACACAAGATGAGGATGTTGTCACACACACAAGTGGTGTGATGTCACCCATAACCGTGTGTGTCATGTCAGGCATAACAATGGGTGTGATATCCCATGCACACAATGGGAGTGATGTCATACTATAAAAAGTGAGTTGTGTCAAAAGGGACATGACGATGTCACACATAGCAGTGAGAGTGTTGTCACACAATTCAAATGATGTCACACATAATGTGAGTGATGTCACACAGAAACAGGTGAATAATACAGCAGAGGACTCGTGACTGATGTCACACATGTGTGTCAGTGATGTCACACTATTGGTGTGATGTCATAAAAACAACAGGCATGTTGTCTCAAATAACAGAGAGATGTCACTCCAAATATATGAATGAAGTCACAGAAACACCATGAGAGTGACGGCACAACAGTAGTAGAGTGATGTCCTCAAGAATTAGTGTGACGTCACACAGAATATTAGTAGTAACTTCACACATAACAATAGCGATCTCATATGCTAAATTGCATTCATGTCACACGCAATTGGTGCGATGTCAACATCTCTGAATGTTGTCACGCTCATAATAGGTGTGATGTCATACATGAAAAAGTGTCTTGTCTTATGCCACAAAAAAGTGAATAATGTCACACATATCATTGGGTATGTTTTCAATCACAAATGTGAGCCCTGTCACAAGTACACCATTGGTGTGATGTCAGACACACAATGAGTGTGAAGGCTCACACCAACCTGGTGATGTCACAGACAACAGGAGTGGTGTCTATAAGGAAAATGAGTGAATATCCACACATAGCAATGAGAGTTACACAAAACACTCCAGTGCGATATGCCAGAGTAAAATGTGAGAGATTTCACAGAAACCTGAAGTGACTTCATACATAACAGTGGGTGTCACATCACTGTTAAGAATATGACTGTCATCACACACAATGGGAGTGATATCACACAATTTGAGAGATGTGACAGGCTAACCTAGTTTTATCCTGCTCAAAGTGTGTGATGTCTCAAAATGGGTGTGATGTCACACATAACGATTGGAATGATGTCACACACAAAATGTGAGCGATGTCACACACTGTTGGCGTGATGTCAAACACTATCAAAGTGATGTCACAATCAAGTGGTGTGATGTCATACATAATACTGGGAGTAACACCGCACACAATAGTGGTTTGATATCATATGAAAATTAAGGTTGATGTCACTCACAATTGATGGATGTGACACGCAAAGAGGATGTTGGCACACACAAAGGGCTGTGATGTCACCCATAAACAAGTGTGTCACATCACACATAACATAGGGTGTGATATCACATGCACAAAATGGGAGTGATGTCACAATTTACATGTCACTGATCTCACAGATAGCAGTGGGAGTGATGTCACACTATTGATGTGATGTAACTCATAACAATGGGTGTGATTTCACACATAAATAAATGAGCAATCTCACAAAGGACACATGACTGATATCACACATAACCTGTTAATAGTCTACACTCAGGTTTCTATCCAATGTATTGAAAGAGCACTTCTGCTGAATTCAGCTTGCCAATAGCTGTAGGGAACATACTCTAACGAGACCTTTTATACTTTTCACTACAACTGGTACAGCATATCTGTAACATCCATTCAATGAAAGTACAGGGTGAAGAAAAACTCCTTTTTTTATCTGTTTATGATGGTCTTGAAAAGTCCCTTTTCAAAGGTTGCAATTTACGTCTTTCATTCGGGCTTTCTCTTACATGGGGAACGAAAGAATGTGCTTGTTGAGCTTGGTTGGCCAGTAGCTGTTAGGGAGCATCTTCCTATGAGAGGGCCTAAACTTTTCACTACACAAGGAAGAGAATATCTCTAATATGCATATACGAAAAGCACAGTGTGGAGAAAAACCCTTGCTTGTACCTGTTTAGCATCTGCACTGAAAAGTACTTTTTCAAACATTGCAGCTCACGACATTTACTCAGGCTCTCTCTCACAGTATAGGAGACAATGTTCTTACTGAGCAAAGGTTGCCATTAGCTGTAAGTAAGATCTTCCCATGAGAGCTTTTAAGCTTTTCACTACTGCTGGGAGAAAGTATCTATAACATCCATTGAAATACCATACACGGTGGAAAAAAACTCATTTTAGTTGCTGAAGATCATCTTGATGAGTGAACTTTTCAATCATTGATCTTCATGGCCTGCACTCAGGCTTTCCCTCAAATATAATGAAAGAACACCCGTTCTGAACCCAACAGCCCTGTAGCTGTAAGTCAGCCCTTCCTTGGAGGGCTTTTAAACTTGTCACTACAGCTGGGAGAGAGTATCTGTAACATTCATAAAATGAAAGTCAAGTGTGCAGAAAATCTCTGGCTGCTGTGTCTATAGGATCCTCCTGCAAATTGCCTTTTCCATCACTGTAGTTAACGACCGTCACTCAGGCTTTCTCTCCTATGTAAGGCAAGAAACTACTTGCTGAACTCAGCTGGCATGGAGCTTTAAGCAGGATCCTCCTTTGAGAGCTTGTAAACTTGCACTGCAGCTGCAAGAGAATATCTGTAACATCCATTCCATGTAAGTTCTCTGTGGAGGAAAAAACTTCCTTTTAGCTTTTTAGGATCATATTGTAAAGTGCCTTTCATCTTTGCATTTGATTGCATGCACTCAGGTTTCCTACTTGATATAAAAGAAAGCACCCTTGCTAAACCTACATTGCAAGTGGCTGTTGGGAACACCTTCCTAGGGGAGTTTCCACTTTTCACCACAGCTCGGAAAGAAGCTGTATCACATCCATTCAATGAAAGGACACCATGAAGAAAACCTCCTCTTGTAAGCGTTTATGACCATGTTCTTAAGTGGCTTTAACTACACTGTAGTTCAATCTATATTCAGAGTCTCACTAGCATATCATGATGACCATTACTGCTTATCACAGCTTGCCAGTATCTGATAGTAACATCTTCATATGAGAGGATTTAAAATTACAGTAACACTGGGAGAGTGTATCTATAACATCCATAAAACGAAAGTCTAGTATGTATAAAATTTCTTGCTTCTATCTGTATACAACTATCCTGATAATTGCCTTTATCAACATTGCAGTTAACTACCTTCAATCAGGAATTCTTCCCCATGTAAAGCAAGAAAGTTCTTGTTGACCTCTGCTTCCAAGTACTTTACAGGAGCATCTGCCTCTGAGAGCTTTTAAACTTTCCACTGCAGTGGGGCAAGTATTACTCTAACATCCATTCCATGAACCTACTCTGTGGTGAGCAACTCTTCAAGTTACCATTTCAGGATATGTTCAAGTGCCTTTTCCTCTTTGTCGCTCATTGCCTGCACTGAGGCTCCCTTCCCAACTGAAAGACAACTCACCACTGCTCAAACAAGTTTGAAAGTAGCTGTTAGGAACAACGTCCTATGACAGCTTTCCAACTATCACTACAGGTGGTGCAGATGATAATTACCATCCATTCAATAAAAGTTGACTGTTCAGAGCAACTCCTGCTTGTAGGTGTTTAGGATCATCTTGAGAAGAGTCTTTTAATTACTGCAGTTCAATCTGCATTCGCGGTCTGAGTAGCATATTATGATGAACACTATTGATTAACACAAGTGGTCAATATCATAGGTTACATCTTCATATGAGAGGTTTATCAGTTTCACTGCAGCTAGAGGAGAGTATCTATAACATCCATAAAATGAAAGTCAAGTGTGGAGAAAATCTCATCCTTGCATCTATATAGAATCTTCTTGCAAATTGCCTTTTCCCTCTTTGCAGTTAACGACTTTCACTCAGGCTCTCTCTCCCAAGACATGCAAGAAAATGTTTGCTGAACTCAGTATGCAAGTATCTCTGAGGAGGTTTTTCCTCTGAGATCTATTAAACAATTCACTGCATCTGGGAGAGAATATCTCCGACATCCATTCCGGGAACATACTCTGTGCATAAAAAGTCCTCCTTTTAGGTATTAGGATCATATGTTAAATTGCCTTTTCCTCTTTGCTGTTCATTGCCTGCAATGATGTTTCCTTCACTGTATAGAGACAAAACACCACTGCTCAACCAATTTTGCCAGTAGCTGTAAGGACAGGTTCGTATGAGAGCTTTCAAAGTATTACTAAAGGTTTTGTTGATTATATTTAACATCCATTCCATTCAAGTTGAATCTTCAGAAAAACTCCTGATAGTAGCTGTTTAGGATCATCTTGAGAAGAGATATTTAATACACTAGAGTTCAATCCACTTTCAGGCTCTCATGAACATATCATGACAAACATTATAGCTTAACACATGTGGCCTATATCTGTAAGTAACATCTTCATCTGAGATGTTTTAAAATTTCGGTACAGCTGGGAGAGGGTATCTATAACATCCATAAAATGAAAGTGAAATATGCAGAAAATCTGTGGCTTGTCTCTTTATGGGATCAGCCTGCATATTGCCTTTAGATCACTGCAGTTAACGACCTTCGCTCAGGCTCTCTATCCCATGTAACGCAAGAAAGTGTTTCTTAACTCGCCTTGCAGGAATCTTTAAGGATGATCTTCCTCTGAGAGCTTGTAATCTTTTCACTGCAGCTAGGAGAACCTATTCATTACATCCATTCCATGTAAGTACTCTGTGGAGGAAAACACTTGCTTTTAGCTTCTTTGGATCATATTGTCAATTGCCTTCTCATCTTTGAATTTCATTGCCTGCCCTCAGGCTTCCTCCCTGATGTAAAGAAAAAACACCACTGCTAAACCTACTCTGCCAGTAGCGATTAGGAATACCTTCCCATGAGAGTTTACACTTTTCACCACTGCTCAGAATAAAGCTCTATCACATCCATTTAATGAAAGTACACCGTGAGGATAACTTCTGCTTATAACTGTTTAGGGTCATCTTCATAAGTGACTTCAAATACACTGCAGTTCAATCTGCGTTCAGGGTCTCACTAGCATGTCATGACGAACACTATTGCTTAACACAGGTGACGAATATCTGGTAGTGACATCCTCATTGGAGAGGTTTTAAAATTTCAGTACGGCTGGGAGACAGTATATGTAACATCCATAAAATGAAATTTCACTTTGGAGACAATCTCTTGTTTATATCTGTATAGGATTATCCTGAAAATTGCCATTTACATCATTGCTGTTAATGACCTACACATAGGAATTCTCTCCTTGTAATGCCAGAAAGTTCTTGCTGAACTTGCTTGCAAGTATCTTTAAAGACCACCTTCCCCTGAGATCTTTTAAACTTTCCATTGTAGCTGGGAGAGAATATCTATAACATCCATTCCATGAACATACTCTGTGGTGGAAAAGTCTTCCTTTTAGTATTTTGGATCACATAGTAAAGTGCCTTTTCCTCTTTGTAGTTCATGTCCTGCACTGTGGCTTCCTTCCCACAGGCAAGACAAAATACCACTGCTCAACGACGTTTACCAGTAACTCTTTGAAACACTCCTAGGAGAGCTTTCAAACTATCACCACATGTGGTGCAGATTATCATTACCCTACATTCAATGAAAGCGGACTCTTCAGAGAAACTCTGCTTACAGCTGTTAGGGATGATCTTGAGACGAGACTTTGACTACACTGCAGTTCAGTCTGCCTTCAGGTTCTCAGTAACATATCATGATGAACACTATTGCTTATCACAGTTGGCCAATATCTGTAAGTAACATCTTCATATGAGTGGTTTTCAAGTGTCAGTACAGCTGGCAAAGGGTATCTATAACATCCATCAATTGAAATTCCGGTGTAGAGAAAATCTTTTGCGTGTATCTGTATAGGACTATTCTGAAAATTGCCTTTTCCAACGTTGCAATAAATAACCTTTATCCGTGCTCTTTCTCCCAAGTCAGGTAAAAAATGTTTGCTGAACTCAGTTTGGAAGTATCTTTAAGGAGGCTCTCCCTCTGAGAGCTTTTAAACTTTTCACTGCAGTGGGGAGCAAATATCAATAACATCCATTTTAGAAATGTACCCTGTGGAGAAAAATTCTTCCTTTTAGCTTTTTAGGATCATATTGTAAAGTGCCTTTTCCTCTTTGTCGTTCATTGCCTGCACTGAGCCCCTCTTCCCAATGGAAATACAAAACACTCCTGCTCAATGACCTTTGCCAGTAGCCATCAGAGCGTCTTCTTAGGAGAGCATTTGAATGATCACTACAGGTGGTGCAGATTATTGTTATGATCAACTCAAAGAAAGTTGACGCTTCAGAGAAACTCCAGCTTGTGGCTGTTAATGGTCACCTTGAGAAGAGACTTTTAATAGACTCAGTTCAAACTCTAGTCCGAGTCGCACTAGCATATCATGATGAACTATATTGTTTAAGACAGGTGGCCAATATCTGAAAGCAACATCTTTATCTTAGAGGTTTTAAAACTTCAGTCCTGCTGGGAGAGAGTATCTATAACATCCATAATATGAAAGACAAGTTTGGTAAAAATCTCATTCGTGTATATGTAGGTTCATCATGCAAATTGCCTTTTCCCTCATTGCATTTAATGGCCTTCACTCAGCTCTCTTTCCAAAGTAAAGCAAGAAAACATTTGTTGAACTCAGCTTGCAAGGTCCCTTAAGAATGATCTGCCTCTGATAGCTTTTAAAATTTCCACTGCAGCTGGGAGAACTTATCTATAATATCCATTCCATGTAAGTACCTTGTGGAGGAAAACACTTGCTTTTAGCTTCTTCAGATCATATTGTCAATTGCATTTTCATCTTTGCATTTCATTGCCTGCACTCACGTTTCCTCCCTGATTTAAAGAGAAAACACTACTGCTAAACCTACTCTGCCAGTAGCTGTTAGGAACACCTTCCTAGGAGAGTTTCAACTTATCAACACACCTCGGAAAGAAGATCTATTAAATCCATTCAATGAAAGTATACCGTGAAGATAACCTCTTCTACTACCTGCTTAGGATTATCTTCATGAATGACTTTAAACGCACTGCAGTTCAGCCTGCATTTAGGGTATCATTAACATATCATGATGAACACTATTGCTTAACACAGGTTGCCAATATCTGTTAGTAACATCTTCATATGAGAGATTTTAAATTTTCAGTACAGCTGGAGAGAGTATCTATAACATCCATGAAATGAGAGTTCAGTGTGGAGAAAATCTCTTGGTTGTATCTGTATAGGATTATCCTGAAAATTGCCTTTTCCACCATTGCAGTTACTGACCTGCACTTAGGAATTCGCTCCCAGGTAAGGCAAGAAAGATCTTGCTGAACTCAGATGGCAAGTGGCTTTCAGCAGATCTGCCTATGCGAGCTTTTAAACTTTCCACTGCAGCTGGGACAGAATATCTATACCATACATTCCATGTAAGTACTCTGTGGAGGAACATACATCATTTTAGCTTTTTAAGATCATCTTGCAAAGTGGCTTTTATCTCTGCAGTTCATTGCTTGCACTCAGGCCTCCTCCCCAAAGTAAAGACAAAACACCACTGTAAACCTATATTGCCAGTTGCTGCTAGGAGCACATTCCTATGAGATGTTAAAATTGTCACCAAAACCGGGGAAGAAACTCTATCACATCCAGTCAACGAAGGTACCGTGTGAAGAATATCTTTACTTCTCGCTGTTTAGAATCATATCCATGAGTGACATTAAAAACATTGTAGTTCAGTCTACCTTCAGGGTCTCAATAGCATATCATTATCAACATTATTGTTTAACACAGGTTGCAAATATCTGTTAGGAATACCTTCATATGAGAGGTTTTAAAGTTTCAGTACAGATGGGAGTATCTATAACATCCATAAAATGACAGTTCATTGTAGAGAAAATTTCTTGCTAATATCTGTATAGCACTATCCTGAAAATTTCCTTTGCATCCTTGCAGTTAACAACATTCACTTAGTAATTCTTTCCCCATTTAATGAAAGAAAGACCTTGTTGAACTCAGATTGCAAGTAGCTTTCCCCAGGATCTGCCTCTGAGAACTTTTAAACTTTCCACCGCAGCTGGGACACAATATCCATAACATCCAGTACATGAATGTATCCTGTGCAAAAAAACTCTTCCATGCAGATTTTTGGATGATGTGGTTCAGTACCTTTTCCTCTTTGCGGTTCATTGCCTGCGCTGAGGCTGTCTTCCCAATGGAATGACAAAACACCACTAAGCAACCAAGTTTGCCAGTAGTTTTCAGGATCATCTTACTAGGAGAGCTATCACTACAGGTGATGCAGATGATCCTTACCATCCAATCGATGACAGTTGACTCTTCAGAGAAACTCCTCCTTGTAGCTGTTTAGGATCATCTTGAGAATTTGAATACACTGCAGTTCAAACTACATTCAGGGTCTCACTAGCATATCATGACGAACACTTTTGTTTAACACAAGTACCAAATAAGTGTAAGTAACATCTTCATATGAGAGGTTTTAAAATTTCAGTACACCTGGGAGATAGTATATATAGCATCTGTAAAAGGTAAGGCCAGTCTGGAGCAAAATTCTTGCTTGCATCTGTAGAGGACTATCCTGAATATTGCCTCTCCCAACATTGCTGTTAACGACATTTACTTAAGAATTTTCTCCCTGGGGCCTGCCTGGTGGCGCAAACAGTTTGGTGTGCACACTCCACTTTGGTGGCCTGGGGTTTTCAGTTTCCCAGCCCTGGGCACGCACCAATGCACTGTTTGCCAAGACATGCTGTGGTGGCGTCTCATATAAAGTAGAGGAAGATGGGCACAGATGTTATCTCAGGGCCAATCTTCCTCAGCAAAAAAGAGGAGGATCAGCATCGGATGTTACCTCAGGGCTTATCTTCCTCACAAAAAAAAAAGAGAATTCTCTCCCATGTAATGCCAGCAAGTTTTTGATTAACTCTGCTTGCAAGTACGTTTAAGAAACATCTACCCCTGAGAGCTTTTAAACTTTCCACTGTAGCTGGGATAGAATATCTATTGTATCCATCTAATGAACATACTCTGTGGAGAAAAACATTTCCATTTAGTTTTTGAGGATCATAATGGAAAGTGCCTTTTCTTCCTTTTGGTTCGTTGCCTGCACTGAGGCTGCCTTCTCAATGGAAAGACAAAATACCACTGCTCAGGCACTTTTGCCGGTAACAACTAAGGAAATAACTTCGTGCCCTGTCTCTCTTCCCTCCAGCAAATGAGGTCCACCTTCCTTAACCAGGTTGGGGACATATTGCCATTTCAGGTCTTGAGAAGGAATATCACATTCCTTTGAGAAGGCAATTTCTGATCCCGGGTTCTAAGTAGAGCACTAAGAACAAGTTAGTAATTGAATTTTAATGATTACTGGAACTTCACTGAACTATGTATAACACCGATTGTTGGAAATAACTTCATGCCCACTATCTCTTCCTTACATCTAGTAAAGATCAAAAACCTAAAATAGGGGCCGGCACCTTGGCTTAGAGGTTAAGTGCACGCATTCCGCTGCTGGCGGCCCGGGTTCGGATCCCGGCGCGCATCGACACACCGCTTCTCCGGCCATGCTGAGGCCGCGTCCCACATACGGCAACTAGAAAGATGTGCAACTATGACGTACAGCTATCTACTGGGGCTTTGGGGGGAAAAATAAATAAATAAAATCTTTAAAAAAAAAAAAACCTAAAATAGGTATATAACAGAATGCAGTTTCAGGCCTTGAGATTGAATCTCATATTCCTTTGAGAGGGCACTTTCTGACCCAGGCTTGTAAGCAAATGTCTAGAAACGACTTTGTATATGAGCGGCAATCATTAATACAGCTGAGCTAACCTATGGCTAACACCCATTTCTGGAAATACCTTCATGCCCAATCTCTCTTCCTTCCAGCTCTGAAGGTTTACTATCCTAAAAGAGGTTTTGAATATATTGCTGTTTCGAGGCTTAGGAGGGAATATCACATTCCTTTGAGAAGGCATTTCTCGTCCCAGCATGTAAGTAGATGTCCAGGAACAAGTTAGTATATGAGTGGCAGTCATCACTACAGCTGAGCTCATCTGTATAAAATACCCATCCCGGGAAGTATCTTTGTGCTCACTCACCCTTCCTTTCAGCTCGTGAGAATCACCTTCCTAAACCAGGTTTAGAACATAATGCTATTTTAGTCGTTGAGAGCAAATCTCACATTCCTCTGTGAAGACACTTACTGATAACTTCTTGTAAGTAGATGTCTAGGAACAAGTTTATATTGGAGCATCAATCAGTACTACAGCTGAATAAAATGATTTATAATACATATTCCTCGAAATAACTTCATGTAAAAACTCTCTTCCTTCTAGCACTAAGCATCACTAAACTAAACCAGTTTTGGACCATATTGCCTTGTTGGGCCCTGAGAAGGATTCTCGCATTCCTTTGAGAAGGCACTTTCTGATCCCAGAGTGGAAGTAGATGTCTAGGAACAATTTGTATATGAGTGGCAAGCTTTACGACAGCTGAGCTAAGCTGTGTATAATACCCATCCCTGAAAATAACTTTGTGCCTCATCTCTCTTCCTTCCAACTCATAAGGATCACAAAGCTAAACCAGGTTTGGAACATATTGCCATGTCACTCCTTGAGATGGAATCTCATATTCCTTTGAGAAGGCACATTCTGATCCTGTCCAGAATGTTGAAGTCTAGGAATAAGTATGTATATGAGTGTTAATCGTTACTAGATCTGAGCTCAACTGTCTATAACAACCATTCCAGGTAATACTTTTTGCCTCATCTCTCCTCCTTCAATCTCATAAGGATCACAAATATAAACCAAGTTTCATGCATCATGCCATTTCAGGCCTTGAGAATGAATCTCACACTACTTTGAAGGCACTTTCTGATCCCTGCTTTTAAGTAGATGTCCAGGACAAGATTCTATATAAGTGGCAATCGTTACTACAACTGAACTATTCTTTGAATAACACCCGATCCTGAAAATAACTTCATGCCCAATCTATCTTCCTTCCAGCTCGTAATGAAGACCTTCCTCAAGCAAGTTGGGAACATATTGCCATTTCAGACCCTGAGAAGAAATCTCACATTCCTTTGAGACAGCAGTTTCTGATCACAGCATGTATGTAGACGTCTAGGTTCAAGTTTGCATGTGAGTGGCAATCACTAATACAGCTGTGCTTCTCTCTTCCTTCCATCTCGTAAGGATCACAAACCTAAATCAGGTTTGGAACATAATGCCATTTCAGGCCCTTGAGAACAAATCTCACACTTCTTTGAGAAAGCACTTTCTGATCTCGGCTTGGAAGTAAATGTCTAGTAACGAGTTTCTAAATGAGTGGCAATCATTACTACAGCTGAGCTAAACTATGTATAAGAACCATCCCTCAAAATAACTTCCTACCCCATCTCCCTTCCTTCCAGCTCTAAAGGATTACAATCCTAAGCAAGGTTTTGAATGTAATACCATGTCGGGCCTTGAGAATGAATCTCACGTTACCTTGAGAAGAAACTTTCTGACCCCAGCTTCTAAGTAGATCCCTAGAAACAAGTTTGTATATGAGTGGAATCATTACTACAACTGAGCTGAACTATGAATAACATCTATTCCTGAAAATAACTTCGTGCCGGTCTCTCTTCCTTCCAGATCATAAGGCCCAGCTTCCTCAACCACGTTTGGAACATATTGCCATTTCCAGCCTTGAGAAGGAATCGCATATTCCTTTAAGAAGGCACTTTCTGATCACTGCTTCTAAGTATATGTCCAGGAACAAGATTCTATATAAGTGGAAATCGTTAGTACAACTGATCTATTCTATGAGTAACATCAATTCCTGGAAAAAAACTTCATGCTCAATCTCTCTTACTTCCAGCTCTTAAGTACCACCTTCGTCGACCAAGTTTGGAACATATTGCTGTTTCAGGCCTTCAGAAGGAATATGACATTCCTTTGAGAAGTCGCTTTCTGATCCTGGGGTTATGTAGTTGTCTAGGAACAAGTTTGTATATGAGTGGCAATCATTACTACCCCTGAGTTAATCTATGTAGAAAACTCATTCATGGAAATGTCATTGTGCCCAATCTCTCTTCATTTCATCCAGTAAGGATCACAAACCTAAGCCAGCTTGGGGACATATTGTGGTTTGGGGCCCTGAGAAGGAATTTCACATTCCTTTGTGAAGGCCCTTTGTGTTCCCGACCTGTATGTAGATTTCTATGAACATGTTTGCATATGAGTGACAATCATGATGACAGGAGCTAAAGTATGTATAACAGCCATTCCTGGAAATCACTTTGTGCCTAATCTCTCTTCCTTTATCTCATCAGGATCAGCTTGCTTAACCATTTTTGGAACATCATGCTATTTTGGGCCTTGAGAAGGAACCTCATAGGGTCCACCCCCATGGCGTAGTGGTTAAGTGTGCACCCTCTGTTGCTGGTGGCCAGTGTTCGGATACCGGGCACACACCGACACCCCGCTTGTCAGGCCATGCTGTGGTGGCATCCCACATAAAGTGGAGGAAGATTGGGACGGATGTTAGGCCTGGGCCAGTCTTCCTCAGCAAATAGAGGAGGATTGGCACGGACGTTAGCTCACGGCTGATCTTCCTCACAAGGAAAAAAGAGAAGGAACCTCATATTCCTTTCAGAAGGAACATTCTTATCCCAGCTTCTAAGTAGAAGTCTAGGAACAAGTTTGTATATGTTTGGCAATCATTAGTACAGCTGAGCTAAACTGTGACTAACAGCCATTCCTGGAAATAACTTCATGCCCAAACTCTCTTCATTCTGGCTCGTAAGGACCACCTTCGTCAACCAGGTTTGGAACATAGTGTCCTCTCAGACCTTTAGAAGGAATCTACATTCTTTTGCGAACACACTCTCTGATACCAGCTTCTAAATAGACATCCAGGAACAAGTTTGTATAGGCGTGACTGTCATTACTACAGCTGACAAACTTGGTATAACACCCAATCCTGGAAATCACTTTGTGCCTAATTTCTCTTCCTTCCATATCGTAAGGATCACAGACCTAAACCAGATTTGAACGATAATGCCATTTCAGTCCCTAAGAAGGAGTCTCACATTGCTTTCAGAAGGAATGTTCTGATCCTGGCTTTTACGTAGATGTCTAGGAACAAGTTTGTATATGATTGGCAATCATCCCTACAGTTGAGGTGAACTTCACATAACACCCATTCCTGGAAGTAACTTTGTGCCTAATCTCTCTTCCTTCCATCTCATAAAGATCAGAAACCTAAACCAGATTTCGAACATACTGTCATTTCGCACCTGGACAACAAAATTCACATTCCTTTGAGAAGGCTCTTTCTAATGTTGACTTCTAAGTAGATGTCTAGGAAAACGTTGCTATATGAGTTTCAATCATTAGTAGAGGTGAGTTTCATTTTGTATAACACCCTTTCCCGGAAATAACTTTGTGCCTTATCTCGCTTCCTTCAATCACGTAAGGATCACAACCCAAAACGAGGTTTGGTAAATAATGCCAATTCGGCCATTGAGAACGAATCTCACATTTCTTTGAGAAGGCAATTTCTGATCCTGGCTTGTAAGTAAATGTCTAGGAGCAAGTTTGAATATGAGTGGCAATCATTACTACAGCAGAGATGAAATATATATCACCTATTCTTGAAAATAACTTGGTGCCCAATCTCTCTTCCTTCCAGCTCGTAAGCATCACCAACCTAAATGTTTTGGAACATATTGGCATTCGGACCCTGAGAAGGTATCTCACTTTCCTATGAGAAGGCACTTTCTAATCCCAGCCTATATGTAGATATGCAGGAACAAGTTTGTAAATGAGTGACAATCATTATTAAAGCGGATTTAAAGGTGTATAACACCTAATCCCTGAAATAACTTTGTGCATAATCTCTCTTCCTCCCATGTTGTAAGGATCACTTTGCTCACCCAGGAACATAATTTGGAAAATAATGCCATTTCTGGACCTGAGAATTAATCTCACATTCCTTTGAGAAGGAAATTTCTGATGCAGGCTTCTAAGTAGAAGTCCATGAACAAGTTTGTATATGAGTGGCAATCATTCCTACAGCTTAGCAAAAGTATGTGTAACGCCCATTCCTGGAAATAAATTTGTGCCTAACCTCTCTTCTTTCCATCTTGTAATGGTGAAAAACCTGAACCCGGTTTGGAGCATAATGCCATTTTGTGCCCTGAGAACGAATCTCATACTCCTTTGATAAGGTACTTTCTGAACCACCTTGTAAGTAACAGTCTAGGAACGAGTAGCTATATGAGTGGTAATCGTTAGTACAACTGAGTTAACCTATGTATAGCACCTGTTTCTGGACATGACTTCATGCCCAATCTCCCTTCCTTCCAGCTGCTACAGATCTCCTTCCAAAAGCAGGCTTGTAAACAGCGCCATGTAGGGCCTTGAGGCAGGATCACTCTCAAATGCCTTGGAGAACACAATTTCTTTTCCAGGTTTGAATGTAGACGGTATGAAACAGCTTGGTATCTGAGAGGCATTCATTACTACAGCTGAATTGAACTATGTATTACAACCATTCCTGATAGTAACTTCATGCCCAATCTGTCTTCCTTCCATCTCCCAAGGATCGCCTTCCCAAAACAGGTTTTACACAGGGCCATGTAGGGCCTTGAGAGAGAATCTCACGCACATGCCTTAGAGAAGGCTCTTTCTTATCCCGGTTTGTAAGTAGATGGTAAGAAACCTCTTTCTATCTGAGTGGCATCACTACTACAGCTGAGTTAAACTATGGATAACGCCAGTTCCTGGAACGAAGTTCAGGCCCAATATCCCTTCCTTCCAGTACATGAGGATCGCCTTCCCAAGGAAGGTATGGAACGAGGACCATCTAGTGCCTTGAGACAATCTCACTCAAAAGCCATAGAGACCACACTTAATGATAGCGGATTCTAAGTAGATGGTTAAGAACATGTTTGTATTTGAGTGGCAAGAATTGCTACAGCTGAGCTAAACTAAGTATAACACCCATTCCTGGAAATGACTTAGTACCCAATCTCCCTTCCTTCCAGCTCCTAAGGATCGCCTTCGCAAAGCAGGTTTGGAAACAGGACTGTGTATTGTCTTGTGACAGCATCTCACTCATAAGCCATTGAGAGCGTGTTTTCTCATACTACATTCTAAGTAGATGGCTAGAAGCATGTTTGTATCTGAGTGACAGGCATTACTACAGCTGAGCTAAACTAAGTATAACTCCCATTTCTGGAAATTACTATGTGCCCAATCTCCCTCCTTCCATCTCCAAAGGATCACTTTCCCAAAGCAGGTATGGAAACAGGGCTGTGTAGGGCCTTGACACAGGATCACTCTCAAATGCCTTAGAGAACGGAATTTCTTATCCTGGGTTGGAAGTAGATGGCTAGAAACATCTTTGTTTGTGAGTGGCAATCATTACTACAGCTGAGTTAAACTATGTGTAAGACCCATTCCTGGAAACAACTTGGTGCCCAATCTCCCTTTCTCCCAGCTCTTAAAGATCGCCATCCAAAACCAGGTTGTGCACAAGGCCATGGAGGGCCTTGAGAGAGGATTTCACACACATGCCTTAGGGAAGGCACTTTCTTATCTTGGCTTGTAAGTAGATGGAAAGAAACATCTTTCTATCTGAGCGGCAATCACTACTGAAGCTGAGTTAAAGTATATATAACACCTATTCCTGGAAAAAACACCTTGCCAGATCTCCCTTCCTTCCAGCGCATAAGGACCGCCTTGCCAAAGCAGGTTTACACAGGTTCATGAAGGGCCTTGAGAGACAATCTCACTCACATGATTTAGAGATTTAGGTTTAGGGTTAGGGTTAGGGCTAGGTTTAGGGTTAGGGTTATGGTCAGGCTTAGGTTTAGGGTTAGCTTTCGGATTCGGGTTAGGGTTAGGGTTACTGTTAGGGTTAGTGTTAGGGTTATGGTTTGGTTCCGCTTACGGTTAGGGTCAGGGTGCGGGTTAGAGTTCAGGCTGGTTCATGGTTAGGGTTACATTTAGGATTGGGATTAAGGTTAAGTTTTGGATTCTGGTTAGTGTTCGGGTCGGGTTAGGCTTTGGGTGAGGGTTAGAGTTAGGGTTCAGGATTGAGTTATGGTTAGGCTTAGGGTAAGTGTTACTGGTTGCTAAGAATTAGGGTTAGCGTTGCCTTCCCATTAGGGTTAACGTTCGGGTTATTGTTAGGGTTCAGGTTAGGGTTAGGGTTATGGTTCAGGTTAGGGCTTAGTTTAGGGTTTGTGTTAGGGTTAGGGTTGGGCTTAGGATTAGGGTTAGTGTTCTGGTTAGGTTGGAGTTAGGGTTCGTGTACTGTTTTGGTTTAGGTTTAGGGTTAGAGTTAGCCTTCAGGTCAGTGGTCAGGTTAGCTTTAGTTTAAGCTTTGTGTTATGGTTCAGGTTAGGGTTAGGTTTAGTGGTCTGGTTAGTGTTAGAGTTACAGTTAGTCTTAGTGTTAGGGTTAGGGTTGGGTCGGTCTTCAGGTTAGGGTTAGAGTTAGGGATCGGTTTACGTTATGAGTTAGGGTTAGGGTTCGAGTTAGGTTTAGGGGTATGGTTGGGTTCGTGTTCGGGTTAGCGATAGGGTTCGGGATATGGTTAGGAGTCTGGTTTGTGTTCGGATTAGATTTAGCTTTAGTGTTCACGTTAGGGCTAGGGTTCGGGTTCGGGTTAGTGTTAGCATTAGGGTTAGGTTTCAGGTTAGGATTATGGTTAGGGTTAGGGTTAATGTTAATTTTAGGATTAAGGTTAGTATTATGGTTCGATTTCGGGTTAGAGTTAGGGTTAGTATTCATGTTAGGGTAAGGGCTATGGTTTGGGTTAGCATTAAGTTTAGTTTTAGTGTTAGTATTTGGATTAGGGTTATGATGTGGTTTAGGGTTAGCTTTAGCCTTAGGGTTCGCGTTAGGGTTAGGATTACGGTTCGTTTCATTTTAGGGTTAGGAGTTGGGTTATGTATAGGGTTATGTTTAGTGTTCGGATTAATGTTACAATTAGGTTTCACTTTCGGTTTAGGGTTAGCCTTAGCTTTAGGGTTCGGGTTAGGTTAGGGTTAGGGTTGGATTTAGGGTTATGGTTCGGAGTAGTGTTAGGTTTAAGGTTAGGTTAAGAATTGGGGTTAGGGTTAGGATTGGGTTAGTGTTAGAGTTAGTGTTCAGGTTAGTGTTAGGGTTAGGGTTCAGCTTCAAGTTCATCTTAGGGTTGGGTTAGTGTCAGACTAGGAGTCGAGTTAGTGTTAGGGTTACAGTTCAGGTTAGGGTTTCTGATAGTGTTAGGGTTAATATTCGTGCTCGGATAATTGTTAGCTCTAGGGTTAAGGTTGGGTTCTGGTTAGGGTTACATCTGGGGTTCAGGTTAGGTTTAGGGTTCAAGTTCTTGTTCGGGTTAGTGTTAGTGCTACGTTTCGGGTTACACTTAGTGTTAGGATTAGGCTTACAGTTATTGTTAGTGTTACACTTAGGGAGAGGTTAGTGTTCGGATTAGGGTTAGGGTTAGGGTTCGGGTTCTGCATTGTGTTAGGTTTTCAGTTATTGTTGGGTTTGGCTTCGTGTCAGGGTTAGGTTTTGGGTTCGGTTTAGTTAACGATTAGGGTGAAGGTTAGGGCTAGAGTATGGTTTCAGGTTACTATTAGGGTTGGGGTTGGGGTTAGGATTAGGCTTCGGTTTAGTGCTAGGGTTAGGGTTAGGGTTGGTTTGGGTTAGGGTTAGAGTTTTTTAGGATTAGGGGTAGGGCTGGGTTAGGGTTAGGGTTCAGGTTTGGGTTAGGATTAGGGTTAGTGTTAGGGTTTGGGTTACGGTTAGGCTTCGGGTTAGCGCTAGGGTTAGGGTTAAGGTTGGGTTGGGTTACGGATAGCATTAGGGTTCAAGTTTTGGTTAGAGTTAGGGTTCGTGTTAGGGTTATGGTTTGGGTTAGTGTTTGGGTTGCTGTTAGAGTTAGAGTTAGGGTTAGGCTTAGGGTTAGGGCTAGGTTGACTCTTAGGGTTTGGTTGGGTTAGGGTTAGGGTTTGAGTTAGTGTTTGAGTCATGGTTAGGTTCCAGTTTCTGGTTAGGGTTAGGGATAGCGATAGTGTTCAGGTTAGTGTTAGGGCTAGAGTTCGGTTTAGGCTTGGTTTTGGGTTAGGGTTAGAGTTCAGATTAGGTTTATGTTTAGCGTTAAGTTTAGGTTTCAGGTGAGGATTAATGTTAGGGTTAAGGTTACAGTTAGGGTTTGTGTTAGGGTTAGGGTACAGGTTAGGTTTAGAGTTAGAGTAAGAGTTAGAGTTAGTTTTATGATTCAACTTCAGGTTAGGCTTTGGATTAGGTTTCGTGTTAGGGTAAGCGTTACAGTTTGGGTTAGGGTTAGGTATATGGTTAAGTTTAGTTTTAGGGTTAGTGTTTGGATTAGCGTGAAGGTTAGGTTTCAGGTTAGGGATTGGTTATAGTTAGGGTTAGGGTCGGGTTAGGCTTCAGGTTAGGATTAGGGTAAGGGTACGGGTTAAGTTTAGGATTAGGGTTAGTGTTCCGGTACGAGTTAGTGTTAGGGTTAGGCCTAGGGTTAGTGTTCGAGTTGGCTGCGGGTGTGGGTTAGGGTTAGGGATATGGTTACTCTTAGGGTTAGGTTTATGTTTATGGTTGGGTTCCGGTTAGGTTTAGGGTTAGGGTTCAGGTTAGGCTTAGGGTTAGGTTTAGGTTTAGGATTAGTGTTAGGTTTCAGGACAGGGTTAGGGTTAGGGTTACTGTTAGGGTTACGCCTAGGCTCTGTTTGGGTTACAGTTAGTTTTAAGGTTAGGGTTCAGGTTAGGGTTCGGGTTAGTGTTAGTGTTAGAGTTCAGGTTAGGGTCTGGGTTAGGGTTCAGGTTAGGGTTTAGGGTTGGGGTTGTGGTTAAAGCTAGGGTTAGGGCTCTGGTCAGTGTTAGGGTTAGGGCCAGCACCGGTTTTCTTTAGGCTTAAACTTAGTCTTAGGGTTTAGGGTTAGGTTTATGATTAGTGTTCGGGTTAGTGCTTGGGCTAGGGTTGGGGTTAGGCTTCGTTTTGGGGATCTAGGAAGTTTTAGGGTTAGGGTTGGGGTTCGAATTAGTGATAGTGTTACTGCTATGGTTTGGGTTATGGTTAGGCTAAGGTTTATGGCTAGGTTTAGGGTTGGGTTAGATTAGGGTTAGGGTTAGGGTTAGGGTTATGTTTCGGGTTAGGTTTAGTGTTAGTTTTCAGGCTAGGGTTAGGGTTAGGGTTAGTTTTAGGGTTACTGTTAAGGTTAGGGTTAGTGCAAGGGTAGGGTTCGGTTTTGGCTTAGGGTTATGGTTAGATGTAGGGTTAGAGTTAGTGGTCTGATTGCAGTTCAGGTTCCAGTTCGGGCTCATGATTCGGGTTAGGGTTAGAGTTAGGGTAGGATTAGGCTTCGGATTAGGGTTAGGGTTAGGGTTCGTGTTAGGATTAGGATTAGTGTTAGGGTTAGAGTTGGGGTTCGGGTTTGGGTTACATTTAACAGTAGGATGGGTTCATGCTTTGGGTTAAGGTTATCATTTGGTTCAGGTTAGGGTTTGGGTTAGCATTATGCTTAGGGTTAGTATTCTGGTTACATTAGGGTTAGTGTTCGGGTTAGAGTTTAGTTGCGTTAGAGCTAGTGTTTGCTTTATGTTTATGGTTAGGTTTAGGGTTAAGCTAGGGTTCAGGTTAGAGTTATGTTAGGGTTAGGGTTCGAGTTCTGGTTAGTAATTGTGCTCGAATGCAGTTTAGGGTTATGTTGTGTTAGGGTGTGGGTTAGATTTAGATTACCGGTTATGGTTAGGTTTATGGTGTGGGTTAGTGTTAGGGTTAGGGTTCCATTTAGGGTTTGGGTTAGGGTTATCTTTATTGTTAGTGTTCAGGTGGTTTAGGGTTAGAGTTCCTGTTGTGGTTTAGGTTAGGTTTAAGGATAGGGTTAGAGTTAAGGTTAGGGTTTGGTCTCAGGTTACGTTTAGTGTTAGATTCTGGGTTTGGGTTCAGGGTTAGGGCTAGGGTTGGGTTTGCATTAGGGTTCTGGTTAAGCTTATGGTTTGGGTTAGGTATAGGTTTAGTGTTATAGTTAGTGTTCAGATTAGGGTTAGGGTTAGGGTTAGGGTTCGGGTTCGGGATCTGGTTAGGTTTAGGGTTAGGGTTAGGCTTCTTGTTAGGGTTAGAACTAGGATTCAGGTTAGGTTTAGCATTATGGTCAGGTTTAGGGTTAGACTTATGGTTAGGTTTACAGCTCAGGTTATGGATAGGTTAATGATTCGCGTTAATGTTATGGTTAGGGTTAGTGTTAGGGTTAGGATTGGTATTAAGGTTAGGTTTATTGTTGGTGTCAGGGTTCTGGTTAGGGTTAGGGTTAGGATTCAGCTACATTTTAAGTTAGTGTTCGGATTCAGTTTAAGTTTAGTGATATGATCTGTTTAGGGTTAGGGTTAGTGTTACTGTTGGGGTTAGAGTTAGCATTAGGGTTCTGTTTAGGGCAAAGCATAGTATTCGTGTTAGTGTTACTGTTAGGGTTAGGATTCAGTTTCAGTTTACAGTTAGGATTGCACTCGGGTTAGGTATTAGGGACAGGCTTATTGTTCAGATTAGCTTTATGGTTTGGGTTAGGGTTCTGTTTCAGTTTAGAGTTAGCATTCAGGCTCTAGTTATGCTTAGGGTTAGGTTTTCGGTACCATTTGGAATTAGCATGCAGACATGGGTTAGTGTTACTGTTCTGTTTACACTAATGGTGGGGGTTCTGGTAAGGGTTAGGGTTATCGTTAGAGTTCGGTTCAGTTTGGAGTTATGGGTAGTTCAGGTCAGTGTTAGGTTTAGGCTATGATTTGGGCTTCTTTAGTGTTAGGGTTAGGTTTCAGGTTCAGTTTAGATTTAGGGTTTTGTTTCAGTTAGGGTTGTAGTTAGGGTTAGGGTTCAGTTTAGGCTTAGTATTAGCATGCAGGTTAGTGTTAGTGTTAGGTTTAGAGTTAAGGTTAGGGTTTGAGTTATGGATAGGGTTTGGGTTTGGAGTTCGGTTATGGTTAAGGTTAGGGTTAACCCAACTTTGGGCACTTGGAGGACAAGGGCTTCACTACTCCAGAGAAGAGGCGGGGATCTGTCGCCTGAAGGTCACACCAAGGGTGGCCCCAGATCCTTAGGTCTCCTTCCTGCTGTGGCCAAACTCACTGCCTTGCCATATGCCTGCCTCCGCACTTGTGACTCTACATTGGCTTTCTTCTACCTGGCTGGAGTTGAAAAGTACAGGCGTGGGGTGAGGCCATTAGTTTGGTCATTCCAGGAAGAAATGAGGCCCAGGACGAAGAAGCTGGCTGAGACAAAGCCTTGACCTCGCACCCCAGTCCACCTTGGCAGCAAGGGCCAAACTACCACTTCCAAAGAAGGGAAGTGGCTGGCGAGCTGAGTGGGTGTGGGGGGATAGGAGGGAGACAACAGCTGAAGCCAAGTCAAGAAAGGCAGCGTTCCTTCTTCACCTGCACGTGGCAGGTGCGAGAGAGCGCCCCAGTTGGTCAGAGACCAGCAGGCTGGTGAAGCGTTCAATGAGGACCCCCGACGCCTGGTGGCCGTGCTTGCGCCTTTGGCCTGACACATTGAACCCAAGCCCGCAGGGGTCCCTGAGCAGCCAGAGAAAGATGGGCCCATGAGAGAGGTAGGCAAGGTGGGCAGGTTGAGTCCACATCTCTCCTCAGGTCCCTGAAGGAGAAAGAGAGAGACACAGAGAAACAGAGAGAGAGAGAGAGAGATCTCTGAACTATGAGTCACTGCCTCCACCACTGGTGTCAACTCACACACCATCCCACTTCCCCCCGCCACCCCCATGTCTGCCCCTGGGCCAGCCCCACCACAGAGAAGTTGGTTCCTTGTCACTTCCATGCTGTCCCTTCAGGACCTGATGCCAGGGCAGGGGAAAACTTTCAAAGGTTTCCATGTCCCTATCCATGAGAATGGTCTTCTTCCCCTCTCAAATCTGAAAACCTCACCCCCAACATCCTCCTTTGTCTTGAACTGAAGATAGTATTGAAGAGGAGAACTCTGTCATTGTGTTGAGAGACTCAGTTTCCCTTGTTTCTCCCATCTACACATGTTATTAAGCTTGAGATTATTTTCTCCAGCTAACCTGTCCTGTTAATGATTAGGCCAACCATAAGAAATATAACGGAAAGGGCGGAAGGAAGTTCTCTCTCTGCCACTGAAATCCCTGAGCTGGGTCCCTCCCTCAGACCTGGCCATGGACAGCCCTTACCCAGAGGCCATCTGCCAAGGCATCCCAGGAAATGCTTACTGCCAGCCCCCACACTCTCGCCACTGCCAAGTCCATCATCCTCCCTTGGGAGGCCCAGGCAGTTCAGGGACCCGGGTGTGGGAGGCAGCCAATTCCCAGGTCTGGCACACCAGTTGCAAGGCCGCTTCCATCGCTGACAGTGTCTAGCACACACCCCAGAAAACTTGGCAGCAGGCCCCAGTGCTCTTTCCTCCAGAACTTGTCCCCTTGGAAGGGGCCTGGCCGAGGAGTATGGGCTGGCCAGCCAGCCGGTCGACTTGGGACAAAGGAGGGGAGCCGAGCCATCCTTCCAGTTGCCCTGGGCTTGGCACTGGCCACCTCAGGGAGAGGGCCTCACTGGTGCCCTTCATGGTGGATTTCTCCCCAGAGCCATGGCCTGGGCACTAGGAAGTCCAGGCCCTCCTGACTCCAGAGAAGAGGCTGGGACCTGTTGCCAGAAGGGCTTTCCCAGTGTGGCCCCGGCTCCCTGGGCCTGAAGCCTGCTGGGGCCACACTCACTGCTTTGCCATATGCCTGTTTCACTCCTTCTGACTCCACAGAGCCTCTCCTGCACCTGGCTGGAGTCTACAAGTGCAGGCGTGGAGTGAGGCCATGGTTTTGTCTTTCCAGGAAGAAATAAGGCTTGGCATGAAGCAGCTGGCCCAGGCAGAGCCTTGACCTCGCACCTCAGTCCGCCTTTGGCTACCAGGGCCAGACCACCACTTCCAAAGAAGGGAAGCATCCAGCGAGCTGAGTGAAAGTGGTCGGATGGGAGGGAGACAACAGCTGAAGTTAAGTCAAGAAGGGTGGTGTTCCTTCTTCACCTTCAACTGGCCGGCGCAAGAGAGCGCCCCACCTGGTCTGAGCCTCACTGGCTGACAGGGCCTTCACTGTGGACCCCTGAGGCCCAACTTCTGTGCATGCGCCCTTGGCCTGAGTGGTTGAACTCAAGCCGCAGGGCTCCGGGAGAGGCCAAAGAATGGTCCACGGGAGAGGTAGGCGAGGTGGGCAGGGTGCGCCTCCCCTCCTCGCCTGAGGGCCCCGAGAAAGGGAGACACAGTGACAGCCAGAGAGATGGAGAGAGAGAGAGATCCCTGACCTCTCTAGATTTCAGGTTAGAGTTATGGTTCCGTTTAGCTTTGGGGTATGATCAGGTTATTGTTAGGGTTAGTATTACCGTTGGGGTTAGGGTTAGGGTTAGCGTTAGGATTAGGGTTCTGGGTAGGGTTAGGGTTTGGGCTTGGTACGGGTTTGTTTTACATGTAGGGTTTGGTTTAGAATTTAGGGTTACTGTTAGGGTTAGGATTAGGGTCAGTGGTCGGGTTCAGTTTAGTGTTAGAGTTAGTATTAGGTTTCGAGTTAGAGTTAGAGTTAGTGTTAGTGTTAGTTTTCGAGTTAGGGTCAGGGTTATTGTTTGGTTTCAGTATCGGTTTAGGCTCAGGGTTATGGTCGGGTTAGGCTTTAGGTTAGTGTTAGGGTTCTTGTTATGGTTAGGATTCAGGTTAGGGTTCGGGTTAGGTTTAAGTTTAGGGTTAGTATTAGGATTAGGGTTATGATTAGGTTTCGGGTTCGGGAAAGTCTTAGCTTTAGCATTAGGTTTCTTGTTAGGGTTAGGTTTAGAGTTAGGGCTAGGTTTAGGTTTAGGGTTGAGTTCAGATTATGGTTAGGATTAGTGTTAGGTTTTAGTTTCGGATTAGGGTTAGTGTTAACATTAGGGTTCAACTGAGGGTTAGAGTTAGGGTTAGGGTTATGGCTGGGTTTGGATTAGTGTTTCTGTTAGGGTTAATGTTAACATTAGGGTTAGAATTATTGTTAGAGTTCGGGTTAGGGTTAGGGTTAGCAATAGGGTTCAAGTTAGGTTAATGTTATTTTTAGTGTTAAGGCTAGTGTTCGAGTTAGGGTTAGGGTTAGGGTTCGGTTTCAGGATCAGGTGAGAGTTAGGGTTAGAGTCGGGCTAGGATTAGGGTTATATTTAGGGTTACGGTTCGGGTTAGGGCTGCTGGTAGGGTTAGGGTTAATTTTCCTGCTATGTTTAGAGTTAGGTAAAGTTAGGGTTGTTTTGGGGTTAGAGTTAGGACTAGGTTTCGGGTTCATGTTCCAGATAGGGTTAGGGTTATGTTTTTTTTTTTTTGTTATGGTTAGGATTAGGGTTACTGTTAGGGTTATGTTAACGCTTAGGGTGAGATTAGTGTTTGGTTTAGGGTTAGGGTTAGGCTTTGGGTTCTCGATGGAGTTAGGGTTACGGTCGCATTAGACTTTGGGTTTGTGTTAGTTTTAGGGAAAGGGTTAGAGTGGGGTTAGAGTCAAGTTTAAGGTTAGGTTAGGGTTATGGTTAGGATTAGGGTTAGGGTTAGTGTTCACATTAGGGTTAGGGTTAGTTTTAGGGGTAGGGTTGGGTTCTGGTTCGGTTAAGGGCTAGGTTTCGGTTTAGGGTTAGCTTTCCGGTTCATGTTCATGTTAGAATTAAGGTTAGGATTAGGGTTACTTTGAGATTTAGGCTTAGGTTTATTGTGAGGTTTGCCTTTGGATTAAGGTTAGGTTTTGGTTTTGTGTCGGGATAATTTAGGTTCAAGCTTAGCTTCGGATTAGGCTTCGGGTTAGAGTTACTTTTGTGGTCCGGTTTAGGGTTTGGGTTAGGGTTAGTCTTATGCTTAGGGCTAGGTTTAGGGTTAGGGTTGGGTTGGGTTAGGGTTACTGTTAGGGTTCATGTTAGCCTTAGGGTTATGTTTAGTCTTAGAGTTAGTGTTCAGATTAGGGTTAGGATTAGCTTTCAGGTTCGGGTTAGGGTTAGGATTAGCTGTAGGGTTTGGGTTAGGGTTAGGACCTGGGTTCGGGTTAGTGTCGGTTTTAGGTTATGTTTAGTGTTAGGGATAGGGTTAGGGTTGCGGTTATGGTTAGTATTAGGGTTAGGGTATGGTTTCGGGTTCAAACATGAATTAAAGTTAGGGTTAGGGTCGGGTTAATTTTAGGGTTAGGGTTTGGGTTAAGCTTAGTTTTAAGGGTAGTGTTAGGTTTAGGGTCGGTTTTGGGTTAGGGTTACGGTTATCGTTAAGGTTTGGGTTAGGGTTAAGATTAGGTTGGCTTATGGTTAGGGTTAGGGTTCATGTTAGCGTTAGTGTTAGTGTTAGGTTTAGGTTTAGAATTATTGTTCATATTAGGGTCAGGGTTAGTTTTCGGGTTCAGGTTAGGGTTAGGATTAGCGGTAGGGTTCGTGTTAGGGTAATGGCTAGGTTTCAAGTTAGGGTTGCGTTTTGGTTAGGGTTAGGATTCGGTTGAGTGTTAGGGTTAGTGTTAGAGTTAGAGTTAGAGTTGGGTTTATGCTTAGGATTAGGTTTAGGATTCGGGTTAGGGTTAGGCGTAGGGTTAGGGCTAGGGTTAGGGTTCAGCTTAGGGTTAAGTTTAGAGTGCGGCTTAGTGTTAAGGCTAGTGTTCTAGTTAAATTTAGGTTTAGTATCATGGTTAGGGTTCAGGTACGGGTTACAGTTAGCTTTAGGTTTCATGTTAGTGTACAGTTTAATGTTAGAATTAGGGTTAGGGCTAAGGTTAGGGTTAGGATTGGGTTGGATTAGTGTTAGCATTAGGGTTAGGGTTAGGTTTTGCTTTCAGGTTAGGTTAGATTTAGGGTTCGGGTTCGGGTTAGGGTTAGGGTTACTGCTGGGGTTTGGGTTATGGTTAGGCTTAGAGTTAAGGCTAGGTTTAGGGTTACGATTCGGTTGGGTTAGGGTTTTGGTTAGGATTAGTGTTAGTGTTAGGGTTAGGATTGGGATTATGCTTAGGATTAGATTCTGGATTCGGGTTAGGGGTAGGCTTAGGGTTAGAGCTAGGGTTAGGGTTCTGCTCAGGGTTAAGTTTAGAGTGCGGCTTAGTGTTACGCCTAGTGTTCTAGTTAGTTTAATGTTAGTAACATGGTTAGGGTTCAGGTTACGGGTTATGGTTAACGACAGGTTTCATGTTAGTGTACAGTTTAGGGTTAGAATTTGGGTTAGGGCTAAGGTTAGCGTTAGGATTGGGTTGGATTAGTGTTAGCATTAGGGTTAGGGTTAAGTTTTGGGTTAGGTTTAGGGTTCAGGTTAGGTTTAGAGTTAGTCAGGGTTTGGGTTCGGGTTAGGGTTAGGGTTACTGCTAGGGTTTGGTTTATGATTAGGCTTAGAGTTAAGTCTAGGTTTAGGGTTACAGGTGGGTTGGGTTAGGGTAAGGGTTAGGGTTCTGGTTAGGCTTATGGTTAGGATTAGTGTTAGGTTTCAGGATAGTGTTAGGGTGAAAGTTCATGTTAGGGTTAGGGCTAGTGGTCGGGTTAGGGGTTGGTTGGGTTAGGTCTAGGGTTTGGATTAGGTTTAGGCTTAGTTCTAGGGTTAGAGTAAGTGTTCGGGTTAGGGTTAGATTAGGATTGGAGTTCGGCTTAGTGTTAGTATTGGGTTTGGGTTCAGTTTAGGCTTAGCATTCAGGTTAGTGTTCGGGTTAGGGTTAGGGTACATGTTAGGCTTAGGGTTATAGTGTGGGTTAGTATTGTGGTTCGGGTTAGTGTTAGGGTTCATGTTTGGGTTAGAGTTAAGGTTCATGTTCGGGTCAGGGATACATTTCTGGTTAGGGTTTGGGTTAGGTTTAGAATTGGGTTTTGTGTTAGGCTTAGGGTGTGTGTTAATGTTAGTTTTAGGGTTTGTGTTAAGGTTAGGGACAGATTTAGTGTGATGTTTAGGGTTAGGGCCATTGCTAGTGTTAGTGCTAAGGTTAGGATTAGTTCTAGGGCTTGGTGAATTTTTATGGTTCGTTCTAGAGCCAGGGTTAAGGTCAGGTCTAGGACTGATTTTGGGTTATGTCCAGGGCAAGCAGTAGGCTTGGTGTTACAATTAGGGTTAGGGTTATTGTTGGTTAGGGCTAAGGTTAGGGTTAGGGTAAATGTTAGAGTTATGGCCATTGCTAGTGTTAATGTTAAGGTAAGGGTTAGATCTAGCGCTTGGTGAAGGTTTACATTTCCTTCTAGATCCAGGGTTAGGGTCAGGTCTAGGACTGGTTTAGGGTTAGGTCCAGGGCAAAGAGTAGGCTTGATGTTACAATTAGGGTTAGGCTTATTGTTGGTTACGGCTAAGGTTAGTGTTAGGGTTAGTGTAAGGGTTAGGGCCATTGCTAGGGTTAATGTTAAGGTTAGGGTTATGTTTAAGGCTTGGTCAAGCATTAAGGTGTGGGCTAGGGCTAGCATTAGCATCAGGTCTAGGACAATGTGAGGGTTAAGTTTAGGGTTAAGGTTAGGTTTAGGGTGAGGTTTACCATTTGAGTCAGGGTTAGTGTTGCTTAGGGCTAGGGTAGGGTTACTCTTAAGGTTAGGGGTGGGTTATGATTAGCTAATTCTGGGTTATGACTAGATAGGGCTAGTATTAGTGTTATGGTTATTATTAGTGATAGGGGAGGTGGTTTAAGTTTCGGTTAAGGTTAGGTTTAACGGTAGGTATAGGATTAGAAATAGGGCTAGATTTTGCGTTAGGACTGGTTTAGGGCTACAGCAATGGTTAGGGTTAGGGTTACGCTTGGGTTACATGTAGGGTTAAGGTGAAGGTTAGGTGTGGGGGTAGTGTTAGGGTTAGTGTTATGGCAAGAGTTATCCTTAGGGCTGGGATTAAGGCTAGGTTTCATTATTATATTTAGGGTTAGGTTTCTCTTTAAGTTTATGGCTAGATTTATTTTTAGGGTTAGGATGAACACAACTTTAGCTAGGATGATCCCAACTTTAGCTCTAGGCCTAAGCTTATCACAAACCCGAACACTAGCACTAGCACTAACCCTAATCGTATGCCTACCCCTAACACTCAGTGTAACTGTAACCCTAAGCCAACTCTAACCCTAACTTTAACCCTAGTCCTAACCCTAGCCCTAACAGTAACCCTAACACTAGCATAACACTAACTCTAACCCTCCTCCTAATCCAAACCAAAGCCCTATGCCTACTACTACACTTTCCATTGTCCCAACCCTAAGGCACACCCAACACTAACATCAGACACAATCCTAATCCTACCCCTAGCCATAACCTCAAAACCAGCCCCATCCCTGCCTCAAACAACCTCGCCTAACACTAATAATAACACTAATCTTAGCCCTATGTAATCATAACCCATCCCTAGCTAATCATAACCCAGCCTTAGCCCTAAGAGTAACCCTACCCTAGCCCTAAACAACACTAACCCTAACCCAAACGGTAAACCTCACCCTAAATCTAACCTTAACCCTAATCCTAACCCTCATATTGTCTTAGACCTGACACTAACGTTAGCCCTAGCCCACACCTTAATGCTTGACCAAGGCTTAGACATAACCTTACCTTAACATTAACCCTAGCAATGGCCATAAACCTAACATTTACCCTAACCCTAACCTTAGCCCTAACCAACAATAACCCTAACCATAATTGTAACACCAAGTCTACTCCTTGCTCTGGACCTAACCCTAAACCAGTCCTAGACCTGACCGTAACCCTAGCTCTAGAGCGAACCGTAAACATTCACAAAGCTCTAGAATTAACCCTAGCCTTAGCACTAACATTAGCAATGGCCCTAACCCTAAACATAACACTAAATCTATCCCTAACCCTAACACAAACCCTAAAACTAACAGTAAACCGCACCCTAAACCCAACCCAAAACCAAACACTAAACCTAACCCAAACCCTAACCAGAACTGTATCCCTGACGCAAACACGAACCATAACTCAAACCCGAACATGAACCCTAACACTAACAAGAGCCACAACACTAACCCACATCATAACCCTAAGCCTAACACGTACCCTAACCCTAACCCGAACACTAACCTGAATGCTAAGCCTAAACTGAACCCAAACCCAAATACTAACCCTAACCAGAACTCTAATCCTAATCTAACCCTAACCCGAACACTTACTCTAACCCTAGAACTAAGCCTAAACCTAATCCAAACCCTAGACCTAACCCAACCAACCCCTAACCCGACCACTAGCCCTAACCTTAACATGAACCCTATCCCTAAGCTTAACCCTAACCCAAACCAAACCGTAACCATAACCGAAAGCATAACCCCACCTTAACGCTAAACGTAACCTGAACCCGAACCATAAGCATAACCTTAACACTAACCCTAATCCTACCCTAACCCTAAACACTAACACCAACACTAACCCTAAATAAAACCTGTGCCCATACCCTAACCCTAACCTTAACCATACCCATAACCCTAGCCCTAACCCCAACCCCAACCTGAAACCTAAACCTAACTGTAACCTGAACTCTAACCCTAACACTAACACTAACCCTCAAACAAACCCTAACCCGAACACAAACCTTGGATCTAACTGGAATCCAAACATAAGCCTAACCCTAACCCTAACAGTAACCCTCAGTCTAACACTATCCTGAAACCTAACACTAATACTAACCATAAACCTAACCAGAACCTTAACCCTTACCCTAACCCAACCCAACCCTAAAACTAAACCTAGCCTTAACTCTAAGCCTAACCATAACCTCAACCCTAGCAGTAACCCTCAGCCTAAACCCTAAACTGAACCCTAAACCTAACCCTAACCCTAATGCTAACCCTAAGCGAACCCAAACCTAACACTAACCTTAGCCCTAACCCTAATTCTAACCCTAAACTTTACACTAACATGAAACCTAATGTTAACCACAAACTGTACCTGAACCCTCACCATGATCCTAAACCTAAACCTAACCAGAACACTAGCCCTAACACTAAGCCACACTCTAACCTTAACCCTAAGCTGAACCCTAACTCTAGCCCTAACCCGAATCCTAAACCTAATCCTAAGCATAATCATAACCCTAACCCTAACACTAACACTAACCATAACGCTCAACCTAACCCTAAGCCTAACCCAAACCCAACCCTAACATGAAACCTAGCCATTACTCTAACACGAACCCTACCGCTAATCCGACCCTAACCTGAACCCGAAACCTAACCCTAAACCTAACCCTAATCTGAACACTAATTCTAAACCTAAACCTAAACATAACACTAACGCTAACATGAACCCTAACCCTAATCATAAGCCAACCAATCCTAAGCCTAACCCAAACCTTAACGATAACCCTAACCTTAACACTACCCTTAAACCAATCCTTAACCCAAACCCTAATCCTAAAATTAACCCGACCCTAAACCTAACTTTAATCCAATCTTGAATCAGTAACCATACCCTGACCCTAATCCTAACCATAAAATCAACCTTAACACTAACACTAACACTAACACTAACCCTAATCTTCACCCGAACCCTAACCCTAACCCTAACCTGAAACCAATTCTAACCTGAATCCTAGTCCTAACCCTAACCAGAACCCTACCACTAATCTTAACCCTAACGCGAACCTGAAAGCTAACTCTAACCCTAATATGAACACTAACTCTAAGACTAAACATAACCCTAACTCTAACATGAACCCTAACAGTAACCCTAACTCAACCCAACCCTAACCCTAAACCTAACCTTAAGCATAAACCTAACCCTAACCAGGATCACAAAAGTAATCCTAACCCAAAGCCTAATTCGATGCTAACCTTAAACCTAATCTTATCCCCACCCAAAACCTAAACCTAACCCTAATCCGAAGACAAACCTCACCGTAAACCTAAGCCTAAACCTCACAGTAACCCTAATCCTAACCCTAACCCTAGATGAACATGAACTGGAACCGTAACCCTAAACCGAACCTTGCATCTAAACCGAACCAGAACCCAACCCTACCCCTAAAACTAAAACTAACCCTAAGGTGAACACTAACCCTAACCCTAACCCTAACCCGAAACCTAACCCTAACTCAAACGCTAACATGAACCATAACAGTAAACCTAACCTGATACTGACACCAAACACTAACCATAACCATAAACCAAACACTAACCCTAACACTAAACATAATGCTAACCCTAACCCGAACCCGAACCCAACCCTAACCCTCAATCTAACTGTGATCCTAAACCGAACACTAACTCTAACCATAACCCTAACCTGAACCCTAAGCCTAAACCTAGCCCTAACCCTAACGTTAACCACAAAATGAACCCTAACTGTAACCATAATGCTAACTCTAACATGAACTAACCTTAACCCTAACCCGAACCCAAATCCTAAACCTAACACTAACTCAAACTCAAATTCAACCTGAACCCAGCCCTATCCCTAATCCAAAACTAACTCTAAACCTAGCCCTAAATCTAAGCTTAAACCTAACCCAAACCCTAACAATAACCCTAACTCGAACCCGAACCCCAAACCTAACTTTGTCTCTAAACCCAACCTTAACCCTTTCCCTAAAACTAACACAAACCCAAAGCCTAATCCAACCGTAACGCTAACCCTATTGAGAAACCAAACCCTGACCCTAACCCTAAGCCAAACACTAATCTCACACTAAACATTAACATAACCCTAACAGTAACTCTAATCCCAACCATGACAAAAAAGCAAAACATAACCCTAACTCTATCTGGAACATGAAACCGAAACCCAGTCCTAACACTAACACGAAAACAACCCTCACGTTACCTAACCCTAAACATAACGCGAACATTAAACCTAACCCTACCAGCAGCCCTAACCCTAAACGTAATCCTAACTATAACCATAATCCTAGCCCGAATCTAACCCTAACTCTAACCAGATCCTGAAACCGAACGCTAACCCTAAACCTAATTTGAACACTAGCCCTAACACTAAAACTAAACCTTACCCTAACCTGAACCCTATTGCTAACCCTAACCCTAACCAGAACTCTAACGATAATTCTAACCCTAATGCTAACACTAACCCTAACCCGAACCCTAATCCAAACCCAACCATAACCCTAACCGTAGCCCTAACTCTAACCCTGAATTGAACCCTAAAGTTAACCCTAACCCTAATCCGAAACTAAAACCTAACCCTAAATCTAACCAAAATCTGAACCCAACTTGAACCCTAAACCTAAACCTATCCCTAACTCTAACCCTAACCCTAACAATAAACCTAACACTAGGCTAAGACTTTCCCGAACCCGAAACCTAATCATAACCCTAATCTAAATACTAACCCTAAACATAAACCTAACCCGAACCCTAACCTGAAGCCTAACCCGACAATAACCCTGAGCCTAAACCGATACCAAAACAAAACACTAACTCTGATGCTAACCTGAAAACTAATACTAACACTAAACCTAACACTAACCCTAACTCTACTTGAAACCTAATAATAACTCTAATACTAAACAGAACCCAACCACTGACCCTAATCCTAACCCTAATTGTAACCCTAAACTCTAAACCTAACCCTACATGTAAAACAAACCTGTACCAAGCCCAAACCCTAACCCTACCCAGAACCCTAATCATAACGCTAACCCTAACCCCAACCCCAAAGGTAACGCTAACCCTAACAATAACCTGATCACACCCCGAAGCTAAAGTGAACTCTAACTCTAACCTGAAAACTAGAGAGGTCAGGGATCTCGCTCTCTCTCCATCTCTCTGGCTCTCTCTGTGTCTCCCTTTGTCGAGGACCTGAGGGGGGTGGAGGCGCAACCTGCCCACCTCACCTACCTCTCCCGTGGGCCATTCTTTGTCTGGCCACTCCGGGAGCCTTGCAGCTTGAGTTCAACCACTCAGGCCAAGGGCGCATGCACAGCCGTCGGGCCTTAGGGGTCCACAGTGAAGGCCCCACACACCCGTGAGGCTCAGACCAGGTGGGGCACTCTTTTGTGCCAGCCAGGTGAAGGGGAAGAAGGAACACCGCCCTCCTTGACTTTGTTTCAGCTGTTGTCTCCCTCCCATCCGACCACTTTCACTCAGCTCGCTGGATGCTTCCCTTCTTTAGAAGTGGTGGTCTGGCCTTGTTAGCGAAAGGTGGACTGGGGTGCGAGGTCAAGGCTCTGCCTGGCCCAGATGCTTCATGCGGGGCCTCATTTCTTCCTGGAAAAACAAAACCATGACCTCACCCCACGCCTGCACTTGTCGACTCCAGCCAAGTGGAGGAGAGGCTCTGTGAAGTCAGAAGAACTGAAACAGGAATATGGCAAAGCAGTGAGTGTGGCCCCAGCAGGCTGCAGGCCCAGGGAGCCGGGGCCACACTGGGAAAGCCCTTCTGGCAACAGGTCCCAGCCTCTTCTCTGGAGTCAGGAGGGCCTGGCCTTACTAGTGCCCAGGACATGGCTCTGGGGAGAAATCCACAATGAAGGGAACCAGCGAGGCCCTCTTCCTGAGGTTGCCAGTGCCAAGCCTAGGGCCACTGGAAGGATGGCTCGGCTCACCTGCTTTGTCCTAAATCAGCCGGCTGGCCGGCCGGCGCATACTTCTTGGCCAAGCCCCTTCCAAGGGGACATGTTCTGGAAGAAAGAGCCCTGGGGCCTGCTTCCAAGTTTTCTGGGGTGTGTGCTGGACACTGTCAGAGGTGGAAGCTGCCTTGCAACCAGTGTGTCAGACCTGGGATCTATCTGCCTCCCACATCCGGGTCCCTGAACTGCCCAGGCATCCCGAGGGAGGATGATGGACTTGGCAGTGGCGAGAGTGTGGGGGCTGGCAGTAAGCATTTCCTGGGATGCCTTGGCAGATGGCCTCTGGGTAAGGGCTGTCCATGGCCAGGTCTGAGGGAGGGACCCAGCTCAGGGATTTCAGTGGCAGAGAGAGAACTTCCTTCCGCCCTTTCCGTTATATTTCTTATGGTTGGCCTAATCATTAACAGGACAGGTTAGCTGGAGAAAATAATCTCAAGCTTAATAACATGTGTAGATGGGAGAAACAAGGGAAACTGAGTCTCTCAACACAATGACAGAGTTCTCCTCTTCAATACTATCTTCAGATCAAGACAAAGGAGGATGTTGGGGGTGAGGTTATCAGATTTGAGAGGGGAAGAAGACCATTCTCATGGATAGGGACATGGAAACATTTGTCTGAAAGTTTTCCCTTGCTCTGGCATCAGGTGCCAAAGGGACAGCATGGAAGTGACAAGGAACCAACCTCTCTGTGGTGGGGCTGGCCCAGGGGCAGACATGGGGGTGGCGGGGGGAAGTGGGATGGTGTGTGAGTTGGCACCAGTGGTGGAGGCAGTGACTCATAGTTCAGAGATCTCTCTCTCTCTCTCTCTGTTTCTCTGTGTCTCTCTTTTTCTCCCTTAGGGACCTGAGGAGAGATGTGGACTCAACCTGCCCACCTTGCCTACCTCTCTCATGGGCCCATCTTTCTCTGGCTGCTCAGGGACCCCTGCGGGCTTGGGTTCAATGTGTCAGGCCAATGGCGCAGGAACGGCCACCAGGCGTCGGGGGTCCTCATTGAACGCTTCACCAGCCTGCTGGTCTCTGACCAACTGGGGCGCTCTCTCGCACCTGCCACGTGCAGGTGAAGAAGGAACGCTGCCCTTCTTGACTTGGTTTCAGCTGTTGTCTCCCTCCTATCCCCCCACACCCACTCAGCTCGCCAGCCACTTCCCTTCTTTGGAAGTGGTAGTCTGGCCCTGGCTGCCAAGGCGGACTGGGGTGCGAGGTCAAGGCTCTGCCTCAGCCAGCTTTTTCGTCCCAGGCCTCCTTTCTTCCTGGAATGACCAAACCATGTAATCACCTCCCCCCCGCACTTTTCAATTCCAGCCAGGTAGTGGAAAGCATCTGTAGAGTCACAATTGCGGAGACAAGCATATGGCAATGCAGTGAGTTTGGCCCCAGCAGGACGGAGGCCTAAGGATCTGGGGCCACCCTTGGTGTGCCCTTCAGGCGACAGGTCCCAGCCTCCTCTCTGGAGTAGTGAAGCCCTGGCCGTCTAAGTGCCCAAGGTTAGGGTTAACCCTAACCTTAACCATAACCGAACCCCGAACCCAAACCCTATCCATAACTCAAACCCTAACCTTAACTCTAAACCTAACACTAACACTAACCCGCATGCTAATACTAAGCCTAAACTGAACCCTAACCCTAAATACAACACTAACTGAAAAAAACCCTAAATCTAAACTGAACCTGAAACCTAACCCTAACCCTAAACAGAACCCAAAACATAGCCTAAATCTAACACTGACCCGGCCTACCTGTAACCGCAAACTGAACCGACCTCTAGTGATAACCCTAACCTTTACCAGAACCCTCACCCTTAGCGTAAACAGAACAGTAACGCTAACCCGTGCCTGAATGCTAAGTCTAAACGGTACCGAAAACCTAACGGTAACCTTAACTAGAGCCTGAATGCCAGCTCTAAACTGAAACGGAAACCTAACCCAAACCATAAAGCTAACCCGAATACTAAGCCTGTCCCTAATACCTAACCCGAATGCAATCCTAACTGTTAACTGAAACTGAATCCTAACCCTAACCCTAACACTAACCAGAATAGTAATGCCTCGCCCTAAACAGAACCCTAATGCTAACTCTAACCCCAACAGTAACACTAACCTTAACCCTAACCTGATCATAACCCTAACCCTAAACTGAATCCGAACACTAACATAACATGTAGCTGAATCCTAACCCTAACCCTAACCAGAAACCTAACACCAACAATAAACCTAACCTTAATCTCAACCCTAACCCTAACCCTAACACTAACCATAACATTAACACGAATCATTAACCTATCCATAACCTGAGGCATAAACCTAACCATAACCTTAACCCTAAACTTAATCCTAATGCTAAACCTAACCTGAACCCTAGTGCTAACGCTAACAAGAAGCCTAACCCTAACCCTAACCCTAACTGGATCCCGAACCCGAATCGAACCCTAACCCAAATCTGAACACTAACTATAACACTAAACCTAAACCTAAGGAAAACCATAAGCCTAACCAGAACCCTAACGTGAACTCAACCCTAGCCCTAACCTGAAACCAAACCCTGAATCTAACACTAAACATAACCTGAAACTGAAGCCTAACCTTAACACTCACCCTATCCCTAAACCTAACCTAAACCATAACCCTAATCCTAACCATTAATCTAACTTAACCCTAATCCTAACGTGAAAGCTAACCCTAATCCTAACAGTATACTTAACATGAACCCTAACCCTAACCCCAAACCTAACCCTAAAACTCTACCTACCAATAACCCTAACAAGAATGCTAACCCTAACCCACCTGAACCCTAACACTAAAGTTAACCCTAACTCAAACCCCAACCCGAACCCTAACCCTAACACTAACCCGCACCATAACCGTAATCGGTACCCTAAATCTAACCCAAACCCTAACCCAAAACCTAACCCTAAACCACATTTGAACCCAATTACTAACGCGAATCTGAACCCTAACCCTAACATAACTCTAAACTGAACCCTTAGCCTAACCCTGAAACTAACCCTAAACCTAAAGCAAACACTAGCTCCAACCCAACTAAACCCTAACCCGAACATTAACCCTAAACCTAACCAGAACTCTAACCCTAAGCATAATCCTAACTCAAACCCTAACCTGAACCAAATGGTAACTGTAACCCAAAGCATGACGCCATCCTAACATTAAATGTAACCCAAACCCGAACCCGAACTCTAACCCTAACACTAACCCTAATCCTAACGCGAACCCTAACCCTAACCCTAACCCGAAGCCTAAACCTACCCTAACTCTAACCCTAACCCAAATCCCGAACCCGAACTGGAACCAGAACCCCAATCAGACCACTAACTATAATCATACACCTAACCATAACCCTAAGCCAAAACTGAAGCCTAACTCTTGCACTAACCCTAACCTTAAGAGTAACCCTGAACCTAACCCTAACCCTAACCCTAGCCTGAAAACTAACACTAACCCTAACCCGAACCCTAACCGTAACCCTTACCCGAACCCTAACCCAAACCCTAATCTAACCCTACCCTAAACCTAGCCATAAACCTTAGCCTAACCATAACCCAAACCATAGCAGTAACCCTATCACTAATCCGAACGGCAACCCTAACCCTAAAACTTCCTAGATCCCCAAAACGAAGCCTAACGCCAACCCTAGCCCAACAATAACCCTACCACTAATCATAAACCTAACCTTAAACCCTAAGACTAACTTTAAGCCTAAAGAAAACCGGTGCTGGCCCTGACCCAAACACTGACCAGACCCCTAACCCTAGCTTTAACCACAACCCCAACCCTAAACCCTAACCTTAACCCTAACCCAGACCCTAACCTGAACCCTAACACTAACACTAACCGGAACCCTAACCTTAAAACTAACTGTAACCCAACCAAAGCCTAAGCGTAACCCTAACAATAACCTTAACCATAACCCTGTCCTGAAACCTAACACTAATCCTAACCCTAACCCTAACCTGAACCCTAACCTGAACCCTAACCCTAAACCTAACCGGAACCCAACCATAACCATAAACCTAACCCTAAGAGTAACCATATCCCTAACCCTAACCCGAATCCGAACCCAACTCTAACACTAACCCTAGGCCTAACCCTAACACTAACTCCTACCAGAACACTAACCCTAGCCCTAAACTTAATCCGTACCCTAACCCTAATCCTAACCTGAAGCCTAACCCGAGCCTAACCCTAACCATAACCAATCCCTAACCTGAAATGGAATCCTCACACTAATCCAAACACTAACCCTAAAACTAAACTTAACCTTATATCTAACCCTAACCCAAACTGTAAGGCTTACCCTAACACGAAACCTAATCAAAACCCTAACCTGAAGTCGAATCATAAAACTAACCTTAACTCTTACTCTAACTCTTACTCTGACTCTAAACCTAACCTGTACCCTAACCCTAACACTAACCTTAACCCTAACCTTAATCCTCACCTGAAACCTAAACTTAACACTAAACATGAACCTAATCTGAACCCTAACCTGAACCCAAAACCAAACATAAATCGAACTCTAGCGTTAACACTAACCTGAACACTATCACTATCCCTAACCCTAACCAGAAACTGAAAACTAACCATGACACAAACACTAACCCAAACGCTAACCCTAACCCTAACCCAACCAAAGCCTAAGAGTAAACCTAGCCCTAACACTAAGCCTAACCATAACTCGAACTCTAACAGCAACCCTAACCCTAACCATAACCATAACCCTAAATGTACCCTAACCCTAACCTAAACTTGAACCCTAATGCTATCTGTAACCCAACCCAACCCTAACCCTAACCCTAGCGCTAACCCGAAGCCTACCCCTAACCAAAACCCTAACACTAACCTCAATCCTAACCCAAACCCGAACCCTAACCCTAACCCAGTCCTAGCCCTAACCCTAACAATCTCTAACCCTAACCCAAACCAACCCTACCCCTAACCCTAGCACTAAACCGAAGCCTAATCCTAACCTCAACCCCAACCCTAATAGTAACCTGAAACCAAACTCTAACCCTAACCCTCACCCTAACCGTTAACTAAACTGAACTCAAAACCTAACCCTGACACGAAGCCGACCCGACAATAACCGAAACCCTAACACAATCCAGAACCCGAACCCTAACCCTAACCCTAATCCGAACACTAACCTCTCCCTAAATGTAACACTAACAATAACTGTAACCCTAATCCTAACCCTAAACATAACCCGAAACGTAACACTAACACTAACCCGAACAAGAACTTGAAACCTAAACCCAACCTGAACCCCAGATCTAACCCTATAGCTAACCATTATCCTAACACGAATATTAACCCTAACATTATCAGAAACCCTAACCTGAACCGTAACCCTAACCCTAACCCGACTCCTAGCTCGACACTAACCCTAACCCTAACATGATCTTGAAGCTGAACCCTAACCCTAACACTAACCTGAACACTAACTCTAACACTAAACCCAATCCTAACCCTAACCCCAACCCTTAAACTAACCTTAAACCTAACACTACACCGAACCATAACCCTAAATCCAGCCCTAATTCTAACCCTAACCCTAACCCGAATCCAACCCTAACCCTAACCCTAGCACTAACCCGAACACTAAAGCTAAGGCTAACCCTAAACCGAAACTGAAACCTAGCATAACATTAATCGGAACACTAAACATAACCCTATACATAACCCAACTCCAACCCTAAACTGAAGGCAACCGTAATCCTAACCCTAACGTGAACCCTAATGCTAAAGCTAACCCTAAACCAAACCTGAAACATAACCATAATCCTAATCCAAATACTAACACTAAAACTAAACTTAATGCTAACCCAAACCATAGCCCTTACCCTAACATGAATCCTAACCCTAACTCTAACCCGAAATCGAACCATAATACTAAACCTAAGCCTAAACTTAACATTAACCCTAAGCCTAACCCTAATCCTAATCTGAAACCTAACCCTAATGTTAACATTAACCAGAACCCGAACCCTAGCCGTAACGTGAACACTAATGCTAAATCTAATCCGAACCCGAACCTGACCCCTAACCATAACCCGAACCCTATCCCTAACACGAACACGAACCCAACCATAGCCCTAAACCTAACCCTAATCCTAACACGAACCCTAACCCTAACTCGTACCCTAAACCGATCCCTAACACTAACCCTTACCTGAAGACGGACCCGACCCTAACCCTAACCCTAACCCTAACCCTAACACTAACCCTAACACTAACACTAACTCTAACTCTAACACTAACCAGACCACTAAACCTAACCCTAACCCTAACCTGAACCCTAGCACGAACCTTAAACTAAAGCTAACCTGACCACTGACCTGAGGGCTAACTCTAACCCTAAACCTAAACCAAAAAAGTACACGAACCCTAACTCCAACCCTAACCCTAACACTAACCCTAAACTAAACCCTAACCGGAACCATAACCCTAACCATAACAATAACCCGAACGTTAACCCTAATGGGAAGGCAACGATAGCCTTAATTCTAAGCAAACAGTAACACTTACCCTAAGCCTAACCATAACTCAATCCCGAACCCTAACTCTAACCCTCGCCCAAAGCCTAACCCGACCGTAACACTAACCAGAATCCTAAGCCTAACCTTAACCCCAATCCTAAATATAACCCTAGCCATAAACCAGCCTGAACTGTAACCTGCACCCTGACCCTAACCCTAAGCGGAACCCAACCATAACCCTAACACTAACCCTAACCCTAATCTGAACCCGAAAGCTAACCCTAAACCTAAACCTGACCCTAACCCTAACCCTAGCCCTAACCCCAACCCTAACCCTAAACCTAAACCAAACCAGTACACAAACCCTAACCTGAACCCTAAGCCAAACCTTAACCCTAACCCGAACCCGAACCCGAACCCTAATCCTAACCCTAAACCTAACCCGATCCCTAACCCAAACTCTAACACGAACCTTAACCCGAAAGCTAGTAATGATTCACACTTGGATACAAAGACGTTTCTTTCTGTCAACTTACAAACCGAGAGAAGAAAGTGTGTTCTCTAAGGAATTTGAGAGTGTTCCTGTCTCTAGGAACTCCACGGCCTTGTTTCCAAACCTCCTTTCGGATGGTGATCATTAGCAGGTGGAAGGAAGGGAGATAGGGCATGAAGGTACTTCCAGGAATGGATGTTATGCATAGTTTAACTCAGCTGTAGTAGTGATTGCCCCTCAGATACCAAGATGTTTCTTACCATCTTCTCACAAAGCCAGGATAAGAAAGTGCCTTCTCTAAGGAATTAGACTGAGATTCTGTCTCAAGGCCCTACATGGTGCTGTGCACAACTTTCTTTGGGAAGGCCATCCTTAGGAGCTGGAAGGAAAGGAGATTGGGCATGAAGTTACTTCCAGGAATGGCTGGTATCCATCGTTTCACTCAGCTCTAGTAGTGATTGCCACAAAGATAGAAAGATGTTTGATAACATATACTTACTGTCCAGATTAAGAAAATGCCCGGTCTAAGGCAAGTGAGCGAGATTCTCTCTGAAGGCCCTATGTGGGCCTGTGTAAAACCTTTTTGGGAAGGCGATTTTTAGGATTGGGAAGGAAAAGAGATGGGGCATGAAGTTACTTCCAGGAATGGGTGCTGTACATAGTTTATCCGAGTTGTAGTAGTGATTGCCACTCAGATACAAAGATGTCTCTTACCATCTAAATACAAGCCAGGATAAGAAAGTGCTTTCTCTAAATCATGTGAGTGAGATTGTCTCTCAAGGCCCTTCATGGGCCTGTGTAAACCTGCTTTGGCAAGGCGATCCTTTTGCACTGGAAGGAAGGGAGATCTGGCAAGAAGTTTTTTCCAGGAATGGGTGTTATACATAGTTTAACTCAGCATCAGTAGTGATTGTCACTCAGATAGGAAGATGTTTCTTTCCATCTACTTACAAGCCGAGATAAGAAAGTGCCTTCCCTAAGACATGTGTGTGAAATCCTCTCTCAAGGCCCTCCATGGCCCTGTGCACAACCTGGTTTTGGATGGCGATCTTTAGGAGCTGGGAGAAAGGGAGATTGGGCACCAAGTTGTTTCCAGGAATGGGTCTTACACATAGTTTAACTCAGCTGTAGTAATGATTGCCACTCACAAACAAAGATGTTTCTAGCCATCTACTTCCAACCCAGGATAAGAAATTCCATTCTCTAAGGCATTTGAGAGTGATCCTGTGTCAAGGCACTACATGGCCCTGTTTCCATACCTGCTTTGGGAAAGTGATCCTTTGGACCTGGAAGGAGGGAGATTGGGCACATAGTAATTTCCAGGAATGGGAGTTATACTTAGTTTAGCTCAGCTGTAGTAATGCCTGCCACTCAGATACAAACATGCTTCTAGCCATCTACTTAGAATGTAGTATGAGAAAACACACTCTCAATGGCTTATGAGTGAGATGCTGTTGCAAGACAATACACAGTCCTGTTTCCAAACTTGCTTTGAGAAGGCAATCCTTAGGAGTTGGAAGGAAGGGAGATTGGTTACTAAGTCATTTCCAGGAATGGGTGTTATACTTAGTTTAGCTCAGCTGTAGCAATTCTTGCCACTCAGATACAAACATGTTCTTAACCATCTACTTAGAATCCGCTATCATTAAGTGTGGTCTCTATGGCTTGTGAGTGAGATTGTCTCAAGGCACTACATGGTCCTCGTTCCATACCTTCCCTAGGAAGGTGATCCTTATGTAACGGAAGGAAGGGATATTGGGCCTGAACTTCGTTCCAGGAACTGGCGTTATCCATAGTTCAACTCAGCTGTAGTAGTGATGCCACTCAGATAGAAAGATGTTTCTTACCATCTACTTACAAACCGGGATAAGAAAGATCCTTCTCTAAGACATGTGCGTGAGATTCTCTCTCAAGGCCCTACATTGCCCTATGCAAAACCTGTTTTGGGAAGGCAATCCTTGGGAGCTGGAAGGAAGAAAGATTGGGCATGAAGTTACTATCAGGAATGGTTGTAATACATAGTTCAATTCAGCTGTAGTAATGAATGCCTCTCAGATACCAAGCTGTTTCATACCATATACATTCAAACCCGGAAAAGAAATTGTGTTCTCCAAGGCATTTGAGAGTGATCCTGCCTCAAGGCCCTACATGGCCCTGTTTACAAGCCTGCTTTTGGAAGGAGATCTGTAGCAGCAGGAAGGGAGATTGGGCATGAAGTCATGTCTAGAAACAGGTGCTATACATAGGTTAGCTCAGTTGTACTAACGATTACCACTCATATAGCTACTCGTTCCTAGACTGTTACTTACAAGATGGTTCAGAAAGTGCCTCATCAAAGGAGTATGAGATTCGTTCTCAGGGCACAAAATGGCATTATGCTCCAAAACGGGTTCAGGTTTTTCACCATTACAAGATGGAAAGAAGAGAGGTTAGCCACAAATTTATTTCCAGGAATGGGCGTTACACATACTTTTGCTAAGCTGTCGGAAGATTGCCACTCATATACAAACTTGCTCATGGACTTCTACTTAGAAGCCTGCATCAGAAATTTCCTTCTCAAAGGAATGTAAGATTAATTCTCAGGTCCAGAAATGGCATTATTTTCCAAATTATGTTCCTGGGTGAGCAAAGTGATCCTTACAACATGGGAGGAAGAGAGATTATGCACAAAGTTGTTTCAGGGATTAGGTGTTATACACGTTTTAAATCCGCTTTAATAATGATTGTCACTCATTTACAAACTTGTTCCTGTATATCTGCATATAGGTTGGGATCAGAAATTGCCTTCTCAAAGAAATGTGAGATTCGTTCTCAACGGCCGAATTGGCATTATTTACCAAACCTTGTTTTGGGTTGTGATCCTTACGTGATTGAAGGAAGCGAGATAAGGCACAAAGTTATTTCCTGGAATGGGTGTTATACAAAATAAAGCTCACCTCTACTAATAATTGAAACTCATATAGCAACGTTTTGCTAGACATCTACTTAGAGCCTTCTCAAAGGAATGTGAGTTTTGTTGTCCAGGTGCGAAATGACAGTATGTTCGAAATCTGGTTTAGGTTTCTGATCTTTATGAGATGGAAGGAAGAGAGATTAGGCACAAAGTTACTTCCAGGAATGGGTGTTATGTGAAGTTCACCTCAACTGTAGTAATGATTGCCAATCATATACAAACTTGTTCCTAGACATCTACGTAAAAGCCAGGATCAGAACATTCTTTCTGAAAGCAATGTGAGACTCCTTCTTAAGGACTGAAATGGCATTATGGTCCAAATCAGGTTTAGGTTTGTGATCCTTACGAGATGGAAAGAAGAGAGACTAAGCACAAAGTGATGTCCAGGAATGGGTGTTACACCAAGTTTGTCAGCTGTAGTAATGACAGTCACGCCTATATAAACTTGTTCCTAGATATCTACTTAAAAGCTGATATCAGAGAGTGTGTTCGCAAAAGAATGTGAGATTCCTTCTAAAGGCCTGAGAGGGCACTATGTTCCAAACCTGGTTGACGAAGGTGGTCCTTACGAGCCGGAATGAAGAGAGTTTGGGCATGAAGTTATTTCCAGGAATGGCTGTTAGTCACAGTTTAGCTCAGCTGTACTAATGATTGCCAAACAAAACTTGTTCCTACATTTCTACTTAGAAGCCGGGTTAAGAAGGTTCCTTCTGAAAGAAATATGAGGTTCCTTCTCTTTTTTCTTTGTGAGGAAGATCAGCCCTGAGCTAACGTCCATGCCAATCCTCCTCTATTTGCTGAGGAAGACTGGCCCAGACCTAACATCCGTCATAATCTTCCTTCACTTTATGTGGGATGCCACCACAGCATGGCCAGACAAACTATGTGTCGGTGTGTGCCCGGTATCCAAAAGCGGGCCACCAGCAACAGAGGGTGCACACTTAACCACTACACCATTGGGCTGGACTCTATGAGGTTCCTTCTCAAGGCCCGAAATACCGTGATATTCCAAAAATGGTTGAGCAAGCTGATCCTGATGAGATAAAGGAAGAGAGATTAGGCACAAAGTGATTTCCAGGAATGGCTGTTATACATACTTTAGCTCCTGTCGTCATGATTGCCACTCATATGCAAAATTGTTCACAGAACAAGTTCCCTACATACAGGTCGGGAACACAAAGGGCCTTCGCAAAGGAATGTGACTTTCCTTCTCAGGGCCCAAAATCGCAATATGTCCCAAACCTGGCTTAGGTTTGTGATCCTTACTGGATGGAAGGAAGAGAGATTGGGCACAATGACATTTTCATGAATGAGTTTTCTACATAGATTAACTCAGGTGTAGTAATGATTGCCACTCATATACAAACTTGTTCCTAGAAATCTACATAACCCCAGGATCAGAAAGCAACTTCTCAAAGGAATGTGATATTCCTTCTGAAGGTCTGAAACAGCAATATGTTCCAAACTTGGTCGAGGAAGGTGGTACTTACGAGCTGGAAGTAAGAGAGATTAAGGATGAAGTTTTTTTCCAGGAATTGATGTTATTCATAGAATAGCTCAGTTGTACTAACGATTGCCACTTATATAGAATCTTGTTCCTGGACATATACTTAGAAGCAGTGATCAGAAAGTGTCTTCTTAAAGGAATATGAGATTCTTTCTCAAGGCCGGAAATGGCAATATGTTACAAACGTGGTTGAGGAAGCTGGGCCTTATGATCTGGAAGGAAGAGAGACCGGCACAAAGTTATTTTCAGGAATAGGTGTTATTCATAGTTCATCTCAGTTGTAGTAATGATTCCACTCATATACAAACTTGTTTCTAGGGATCTACTTAGAAGCTGGGATCAGAAAGTTCCATCTCAAGGTAATGTGAGATTCCTTCTCAAGGCCCGACATGGTATTACATTCAAAACCTTGCTTAGAAATGTAATCCTTCAGAGCTGGAAGGAAGAGAGATGGGGTAGGAAGTTATTTTGAGGAATGGTTCTTATATATAGTTTAGCTCAGCTGTAGTAATGATTGCCACTCATTTAGAAACTCGTTACTAGACATTTACTTCCAAGCGGAGATCAGAAAGTGCTTTCTCAAAGGAGTGTGAGATTTGTTCTCAAGGGCCTGAAATGGCATTATGTTCCAAATCTGATTTAGGTTTCTGATCCTTACGAGATGGAAGGAAGAGAGAAGCACAGCTCTATTAGTGATTGCCACTCACATACAAACTTGAACCTAGATGTCTACATACATGCTGTGATCAGAAACTGCTGTCTCAAAGGAATGTGAGATTTCTTCTCAGGGTCTGAAATGGCAATATGTTCCCAACTTGCTTGAGGAAGGTCTTCATTACGAGCTGGAAGGAAGCTAGATTGGGCATGAAGTTATTTTCAGGATCGGGTGTTATTCAAAGAATAGTTCAGTTGTAGTAACGATTGCCACTTATATAGAATCTTGTCCTGGACATCTACTTAAAAGCAGGGATCAGAAAGTGCCTTCAAAGTAGTGTGAGATTCATTCTCAAGGCCTGAAATGACATGATGCATGAAACTTGGTTTATATTTGTGATCCTTATGAGATTGAAGGAGGAGAGATGAGGCCAAAAGTATTACCTGGAATGGTTGTTATAGACAGTTGAGCTCAGATCTAGTAACGATTAACACTCATATACATACTTATTCCTAGACTTCAACATTCTGGACAGGATCAGAATGTGTCTTCTCAAAGGAATATGAGATTCCATCTCAAGGAGTGACATGGCAATATGTTCCAAACCTGGTTTAGCTTTGTGATCCTTATGAGTTGGAAGGAAGAGAGATGAGGCACAAAGTTATTTTCAGGAATGGGTATTATACACAGCTTAGCTCAGTTGTAGTAACGCCTGCCACTCATATACAAACTTGTTCCTAGACATCTACTTCCATTCTGGGATCAGAAATTGCCTTCTCAAAGGAATGTGAGAATCCTTCTCAGGGCCCAACAAGGCAATATGGTCCAAAACTGGCTTAGTTTAGTGATGCTTAGTGCTAGAAGGAAGAGAGTTTTTACATGAAGTTATTTCGTGGAATGGGTATTATAAATCATTTTACTCAGTTGTAGTACTGATTGATGCTCCAACTTGTTCCTAGACATCTACTTACAAGAAGTTATCAGTAAGTGTCTTCACAGAGGAATGTGAGATTTGCTCTCAACGACCAAAATAGCATGATGTTCTAAACCTGGTTTAGGAAGGTGATTCTCACTAGCTGAAATGAAGAGCGAGTGAGCACAAAGATACTTCCCGGGATGGGTATTTTATACAGGTGAGCACAGCTGTAGTGATGATTGCCACTCATATACAAAGTCGTTTCTAGACATTTGCTAACAAGCCTGGGTCAGAAAGTTCCCTCTCAAAGGAATATGAGATTCAGTCTCAAGGCCTGAAGCTGCATTCTGTTATATACCTGTTTTAGGTTTCTGATCTTTATGAAATGGAAGGAAGAGATAGTGGGCATGAAGTTATTTCCAACAATCGGTGTTATAAATAGTTCAGCTAAGTTCCAGTAATCTTTGAATCTCATTTACTAACTTGTCCCTAGAGCTCTACTTAGAACGCGGGATCAGAAATTGCCTTCTCAAAGGAATGTGATATTCCTTCTCAAGGCCTGAAATGGCAATATGTCCCCAACCTGGTTAAGGAAGGTGGACCTCATTTGCTGGAAGGAAGAGAGACAGGGGACGAAGTTATTTCCTTAGTTGTTACTGGCAAAAGTGCCTGAGCAGTGGTATTTTGTCTTTGCATTGAGAAGGCAGCCTCAGTGCAGGCAACGAACCAAAAGGAAGAAAAGGCACTTTCCATTATGATCCTCAAAAACTAAATGGAAATGTTTTTCTCCACAGAGTATGTTCATTAGATGGATACAATAGATATTCTATCCCAGCTACAGTGGAAAGTTTAAAAGCTCTCGGGGGTAGATGTTCCTTAAACGTACTTGTAAGCAGAGTTAATCAAGAACTTGCTGGCATTACATGGGAGAGAATTCTCTTTTTTTTTGTGAGGAAGATAAGCCCTGAGGTAACATCCGATGCTGATCCTCTTTTTTGCTGAGGAAGATTGGCCCTGAGATAACATCTGTGCCCATCTTCCTCTACTTTATATGAGACGCCACCACAGCATGTCTTGGCAAACAGTGCATTGGTGCGTGCCCAGGGTTGGGAAACTGAAAACCCCAGGCCACCAAAGTGGAGTGTGCACACGAAACCGTTTGCACCACCAGGCAGGCCCCAGGGAGAAAATTCTTAAGTAAAAGTCATTAACAGCAATTTTGGGAGAGGCAATTTTCAGGATAGTCTTCTACAGATGCAAGCAAGAATTTTGCTCCAGACTGACCTTTCCTTTTACAGATGCTATAGATAATATCTCCCAAGTGTACTGAAATTTTAAAACCTCTCATATGAAGATGTTACTTACAATTATTGGGTACCTGTGTTAAACAAAAATGTTCGTCATGATATGCTACTGAGACCCTGAATGTAGTTTGAACTGCAGTGTATTCAAATTCTCAAGATGATCCTAAACAGCTACAAGGAGGAGTTTCTCTGAAGAGTCAACTGTCATCGAATGGATGGTAAGGATCATCTGCATCACCTGTAGTGATAGCTCTCCTAGTAAGATGATCCTGAAAACTACTGGCAAACTTGGTTGCTTAGTGGTGTTTTGTCATTCCATTGGGAAGACAGCCTCAGTGCAGGCAATGAACCGCAAAGAGGAAAAGGTACTGAACCACATCATCCAAAAATCTACAAGGAAGAGTTTTTCTGCACAGCGTACGTTCATGTACTGGATGTTATGGATATTGTGTCCCAGCTGCGGTGGAAAGTTTAAAAGCTCTCAGAGGCAGATCCTGCGGAAAGCTACTTGCAATCTGAGTTCAGCAAGGTCTTTCTTTCATTAAATAGGGAGAGAATTACTAAGTGAATGTTGTTAACTGCAAGGATGCAAAGGAAATTTTCAGGATAGTCCTATACTGATATTAGCAAGAAATTTTCTCTACAATGATCTTTCATTTTATAGATGCTATAGATACTCCCATCTGTACTGAAATTTTAAACCCTCTCATATGAAGGTATTCCTAACAGATATTTGCAACCTGTGTTAAACAATAGTGTTGATAATGATATGCTAGTGAAACCGTGAAGGTAGACTGAACCACAATGTTTTTAATGTCACTCATGAATATGATTCTAAACAGCGACACGTAAAGATATTCTTCACACGGTACTTTCGTTGAATGGATGTGATAGAGTTTCTTCCCCGGTTGTGGTGACAATTTTAACATCTCATAGGAATTTGTTCCTAGCAGCAACTGGCAAAATAGGTTTACAGTGGTGTTTTGTCTTTATGTTGTGGAAGAGACCTGAGTGCAGGCAATGAACTGCAGAGATGAAAAGGCACTTTGTAAGATGATCTTAAAAAGCTAAAAGGACGTATGTTCCTCCACAGAGTACTTACATGGAATGTATGGTGTAGATATTCTGTCCCAGCTGCAGTGGAAAGTTTAAAAGCTCGCAGAGGCAGATCTGCTGAAAGCTACTTGCCATCTGAGTTCAGCAAGATCTTTCTTGCCTTACCTGGGAGTGAATTCCTAAGTGCAGGTCGGGAACTGCAATGGTGGAAAAGGCAATTTTCAGGATACTCCTATACAGATACAACCAAGAGATTTCCTCCACACTGAACTCTCATTTCATGGATGTTATAGATACTCTCTCCAGCTGTACTGAAAATTTAAAACCTCTCATATGAAGATGTTGCTAACAGATATTGGCAACCTGTGTTAAGCAATAGTGTTCATCATGATATGTTAATGATACCCTAAATGCATGCTGAATTGCAGTGCCTTTAAAGTCATTCATGAACATAATCCTAAGCAAGTACAAGAAGAGGTTTTCTTCACGGTATATTTTCATTGAATGGATTTGGTAAAGCTTCTTTACGAGGTGTGTTGAAATGTTGAAACTCTCAAAGGAAGGTGTTCCTAACAGCTACTGGCAGAGTAGGTTTAGCAGTAGTGTTTTCTCTTTAAATCAGGGAGGAAACGTGAGTGCAGGCAATGAAATGCAAAGATGAAAATGCAATTGACAATATGATCTGAAGAAGCTAAAAGCAAGTGTTTTCCTCCACATGGTACTTACATGGAATGGATATTATAGATAAGTTCTCCCAGCTGCAGTGAAAAATTTAAAAGCTCTCAGAAGATCATTCTTAAAGGATCCTGCAAGCTGAGTTCGACAAACGCTTTCTTGCTTTACTTTGGAGAGAGAGCTGAGTGAAGGCCATTAAATGCAATGAGGGAAAAGGCAATTTGCATGATGAACGTACACAGTTACACGAACGAGATTTTCACCAAACTTGTCTTTCATGTTATGGATGTTATAGATACTCTCTCCCAGCACTACTGAAATTTAAAACCCCTAAGATGAAGATGTTGCTTTCAGATATTGGCCACCTGTCTTAAGCAATATAATTCATCATGAGATGCTAGTGGGAACCTGACTAGAGTTTGAACTGCAGTCCATTAAAAGTCTCTTCTGAAGATGACCCTTAACAGCCACAAGCTGGAGTTTCTGTGAAGTGTCAACTTTCTTTGAGTTGATCATAACAATAATCTGCACCACCTGTAGTGATCGTTCGAAAGCTCTCCTAAGAAGATGCTTTGATGGTTACTAACAAAGGTGATTGAGCAGGAGTGTTTTGTATTTCCATTGGGAAGGGAGGCTCAGTGCAGACAATGAACGACAAAGAGGAAAAGGCACTTTAAAATATGATCCTAAAAAGCTAAAAGGAAGAACTTTTCTCCACAAGATACATTCCTGAAATGGATGTTATAGATATTCGCTCCCCGCTGCAGTGAAAAGTTTAAAAGCTCTCAGAGGGAGAGCCTCCTTAAAGATACTTCCAAGCTGAGTTCAGCAAATATTTTTTACCTGACTTGGGAGAAAGAGCACGGATGAAGGTTATTTATTGCAACGTTGGAAAAGGCAATTTTCAGAATAGTCTTATACACATACACACAAAAGATTTTCTCTACACCTGAATTTCAGTTGATGGATGTTATAGATACCCTTTGCCAGCTGTACTGACATTTGAAAACCACTCATATGAAGATGTTACTTACAGATATTGGCCAACTGTGATAAGCAACATTGTTCATCATGATACGTTACTGAGAACCTGAAGGCAGACTGAACTGCAGTGTAGTCAAAGTCTCTTCTCAAGATCATCCCAAACAGCTACAAGCAGAGTTTCTCTGAAGAGTCCACTTTCCTGGAATGTAGCTAATGACAATCTGCACCACATGTAGTGATAGTTTGAAAGCTCTCCTAGGAGTGTTTCAAAGAGTTACTGGTAAACGTCGTTGAGCAGTGGTATTTTGTCTTTCCTGTGGGAAGGAAGACTCAGTGCAGGACATGAACTACAAAGAGGAAAAGGCACTTTACTATGTGATCCAAAAAACTAAAAGGAAGACTTTTCCACCACACAGAATGTTCATGGAATGGATGTTATAGATATTCTCTCCCAGGTACAATGGAAAGTTTAAAAGATCTCAGGGGAAGGTGGTCTTTAAAGATACTTGCAAGCAAGTTCAGCAAGAACTTTCTGGCATTACAAGGAGAGAATTCCTATGTGTAGGTTGTTAACAGCAATGATGTAAAAGGCAATTTTCAGGATAATCCTATACAGATATAAACAAGAGATTGTCTCCAAAGTGAAATTTCATTTTATGGATGTTATATATACTGTCTCCCAGCCGTACTGAAATTTTAAAACCTCTCCAATGAGGATGTCACTACCAGATATTCGTCACCTGTGTTAAGCAATAGTGTTCGTCATGACATGCTAGTGAGACCCTGAACGCAGATTGAACTGCAGTGTATTTGAAGTGACTTATGAAGATGACCCTAAACATTTATAAACAGAAGTTATCTTCACGGTGTACTTTAATTAAATGGATGTGATAGAGCTATTTTCTGAGCTGTGGTGAAAAGTGTAAACTCTCATGGGAAGGTATTCCTAATCGCTACTGGCAGAGTAGGTTTAGCAGTGGTGTTTTTTCTTTACATCAGGGAGGAAGCCTGAGGTCAGGCAATGAAATTCAAAGATGAGAATGCAATTGACAATATGATCCAAAGAAGCTAAAAGCAAGTGTTTTCCTCCACAGAGTACTTACATGGAATGGATGTAATGAATAGGTTCTCCTAGCTGCAGTGAAAAGATTACAAGCTCTCAGAGGATGATCGTCCTTAAAGATTCCTGCAAGGCGAGTTAAGAAATACTTTCTTGCATTACATGGGATAGAGAGCCTGAGCGAAGGTCGTTAACTGCAGTGATCTAAAGGCAATATGCAGGCTGATCCCATAAAGAGACACGCCTCAGATTTTCTGCATATTTCACTTTCATCTTATGGATGTTATAGATACCCTCTCCCAGCTGTACCGAAATTTTAAAACATCTCAGATGAAGATGTTACTTACAGATATAGGCCACATGTGTTAAGCTATAATGTTTGTCATGATATGTTCATGAGAGCCTGAAAGTGGATTGAACTCTAGTGTATTAAATATCTCTCCTCAAGATGATCCTAAACAGCTACTATCAGGAGTTTTTCTGAAGATTCAACTTGAATGGAATGGATGTTAAATATAATCAGCAAAACCTTTAATAATACTTTGAAAGCTCTCATACGAACCTGTCCTTACAGCTACTGGCAAAATTGGTTGAGCAGTGGTGTTTTGTCTCTATATAGTGAAGGAAACCTCATTGCAGGCAATGAACAGCAAAGAGGAAAAGGCAATTTAACATATGATCCTAATACCTAAAAGGAGGACTTTTTTTTGCACAGAGTATGTTCCCGGAATGGATGTTGGAGATATTCTCTCCCAGATGCAGTGAATTGTTTAATAGATCTCAGAGGAAAAACCTCCTCAGAGATACTTGCATACTGAGTTCAGCAAACATTTTCTTGCATGTCTTGGGAGAGAGAGCCTGAGTGAAAGTCGTTAACTGCAAAGAGGGAAAAGGCAATTTGCAAGAAGATTCTATATAGATGCAAGGATGAGATTTTCTCCACACTTGACTTTCATTTTATGGATGTTATAGATACTCTCCTCTAGCTGCAGTGAAACTGATAAACCTCTCATATGAAGATGTAACCTATGATATTGACCACTTGTGTTAATCAATAGTGTTCATCATAATATGCTTCTCAGACCGCGAATGCAGATTGAACTGCAGTAATTAAAAGACTCTTCTCAAGATGATCCTAAACACCTACAAGCAGGAGTTGCTCTGAACAGTCAACTTTTATTGAATGGATGGTAATTATCATCTGCACCACCTGTAGTGATAGTTGGAAAGCTGTCATAGGACGTTGTTCCTAACAGCTACTTTCAAACTTGTTTGAGCAGTGGTGAGTTGTCTTTCAGTTGGGAAGGGAACCTCAGTGCAGGCAATGAGCGGCAAAGAGGAAAAGGCACTTGAACATATCCTAAAATGGTAACTTTAAGAGTTGCTCACCACAGAGTAGGTTCATGGAATGGATGTTAAAATAATACTTGCCCCACTGCAGTGGAAAGTTTAAAAGCCCTCAGAGGCAGATCCTCCTGTAAAGTACTTGGAAGCAGAGGTTAGCAAGAACGTTCTTGCTTTACATGGGGAAGAATTCCTGATTGAAGGTAGTTAACTGCAATGTTGATAAAGGCAATTATCAGGATAGTCGTATACAGATAGAAGCAAGAAATTTTATACATACTAGACTTTCGTTTTATGGATGTTATAGATACACTCTCCCAGTGTTACTGAAATTTTAAATCCTCTCATATGAAGATGTTACTATCAGATACTGGCAACCTGTGATAAGCAGTAATGGTCATCATGATATGCTAGTGAGACTCTGAATATAGATTGAACTGCAGTGTAGTTAAAGCCACTTAAGAACATGGTCATAAACGCTTACAAGAGGAGGTTTTCTTCATGGTGTCCTTTCATTGAATGGATGTGATACAGCTTCTTTCCGTGCTGTGGTGAAAAGTGGAAACTATCCTAAGAAGGTGTTCCCAACAGCCACTGGCAAAGTAGGTTTAGCAGAGGTGTTTTCTTTTATATCAGGAGGGAAGCCTGAGTGCATGCAATCAATTGCAAAGATGAAAGGCACTTTACAATATGATCGTAAAAAGCTAAAAGGAAGTGTTTTCCTCCACAGAGAACTTACATGGGATGGATGTTACAGATATTCTCTTGCAGCTGCAGTGCAAGTTTACAAGCTCTCAAAGGAGGATCCTGCTTAAAGCTCCTTGCAAGCTGAGTACAGCAATTAGTTTCTTGCCTTACATAGGAGAGAGAGCTTGAGTTACGGTCGTTAACTACAATGATGGAAAAGGCAATTTGCAGGAGGATCCTATAGACATACCAGCCAGAGATTTTCTGCACACTTGACTTTCATTTTATGAATGTTACAGATACTCTCTCCCAGCTGTAGAGATAAGTTTAAAAGCCCTCCAAGTTAGAGTTGACTTACAGCTACAGGGTTGTTGGGTTCAGAACGGGTGTTCTTTCATTATATTTGAGGGAAAGCCTGAGTGCAGGCCATGAAGATCAATGATTGAAAAGTTCACTCATCAAGATGATCTTCAACAACTAAAATGAGTTTTTTTCCACCGTGTATGGTATTTCAATGGATGTTATAGATACTTTCTCCCAGCAGTAGTGAAAAGCTTAAAAGCTCTCATGGGAAGATCTTACTTACAGCTAATGGCAACCTTTGCTCAGTAAGAACATTCTCTCCTATACTGTGAGAGAGAGCCTGAGTAAATGTTGTGAGCTGCAATGTTTGAAAAAGTACTTTCCAGTGCAAATGCTAAATAGGTACAAGCAAGAGTTTTTATCCACACTGTGTTTTTCATAAATGGATATTATAGATATTCTCTTCCTTGTGTAGTGAAAAATTTAAGCCCTCTCATAGGAAGATATTCCCAACAGCTACTGGCAAACTGAAATCAACGATCGCATTCTTTCGTTCCATGTAAGAGAAAGCCTGAATGAAAGACGCCAACTGCAACCTTTGAAAAGGGACTTTTCAAGACGATCATAAACAGATTTAAAAAAGGAGTTTTTCTTCACACTGTACTTTCATTGAATGGATGTTACAGATAATCTGTACCAGTTGTAGTGAAAAGTATAAAAAGTCTCATTAGAGTATGTTCCCTAGAGCTACTGGCAAGCTGAGTTCAGCAGAAATGCTCTTTCAATACATTAGATAGAAACCTGAGTGTAGACTATTAACAGGTTATGTGTGATATCAGTCGTGTGTCCTTTGTAAGATTACTCATATATTTATGTGTGAAATCACACCCATTGTTAAGAGTAACATCACATCAATAGTGACATCACTCCCACTGCTCTCTGAGATAAGTGACATGTAAATTGTGACATCACTCCCATTGTGTGAATGTGATATCACACCCAATGTTATGTGTGATGTGATACACTTGTTTATGGGTGACATCACAGCCCTTTGTGTGTGCCAACATCCTCATTGCGTGTCACATCCCATCAATTGTGAGTGACATCAACCTTAATTGTCATATGATATCAAACCATTATTATGTGCGGTGTTACTCCCAGTATTATGTATGACATCACACCACTTGATTGTGACATCACTTTGATAGTGTGTTTGACATCACTCCAACAGTGTGTGACATCGCTCACATTTTGTATGTGATATCATTCCAATCGTTATGTGTGATATCATTCCAATCGTTATGTGTGACATCACACCCATTTTGAGACATCACACACTTTGAGCAGGATAAAACTAGGTTAGCCTTTCACATCTCTCAAATTGTGTGATATCACTCCCGTTGTGTGAGGGCAGTCATATTGTTAACTTTGATATGACATCCAGAGTTTGTATGAAATCACTCCCAGGTTTCTGTGAAGTCTTTCATATTTTACTCTGACTTATATCCCTATCGTGTGTTTTATGTAACTCTCATTGTTATGTATGAATTCGCACTCATTTTCCTTAGAGATACCACTCCAAATGTCCATGACAGCACCAGGTGGGTGTGTGCTTTCACACACTTTGTGTGTCTGACCTCACTCAATGTCTGTATGACATCACACCAATGGTGTATGTGTGATAGTGCTCACATTTGTGTGTGAAAACACACACATTGATATGTCTGACACCATTCACATTTTTGTGACATAATTCACATTTTTATGTATGACATCACACCTATTGTGTGTGTGTGACAACATTCACATATGTTGACATCACTCCAATTGTGTGTGACATCATTCGAATTTACCATATGAAATGGCTATTGTTAAGTGTCATGTCACTCCCAATATTCTGTGTGATGTCACATTAATTCTCGAGGACATCGCTCTACTAGTGTTGTGACATCACTCCCATGGTGTTTCTGTGACTTCACTCATATATTTTGGGTGACATCTTTCTGTTATGTGTGATATCACGCCTGTTGTGTTGTATGACATCAGACCAATAGTGTGACATCACTCCCACATATGTGTGACATCAGTCACATGTCCTTTGTGATATTACTCACGTTTATGTGTGAACTCAGTCTCATTATGTGTGACATCACATCAATAGTGTGACATTACATCCGCTACGTGTGACATCAGTGACATGTTCCTAGTGACATAATTCACATTTTAAAGGGTGACATCACTCCCAATGTGTGCATGTGATATCACTCCCACTATTTTGCGTGGCGTGACCACATGCTTGGTGACATCACATCAATTGTTTGAGTGTGACAACATCCTCATTGTGTGTCACACCACAACATTTGTGTGTGACATTAACCTTAATCCCCGTATGATATATCAACCATTATTATGTGTGGTGTCACTCCCAGTATTATGTATGATATCACACCAATTGAGTGTGGCATCACTCTGATAGTGTTTGACATCCTTCCAATGGATTGTGACGTGGTTCACATTTTGTGTCTGACATCACTCCAATCGTTATGTGGGACATCACACCCATTTTGGGACATCACACAACATGAGTGTGCTAACAATAGGATAGACGGTCGCATCTCTCAAATTGTGTAATATCATGCCCATTGTGTATGATGGGAGTCATATTCTTAACTGTGATGTGACACCCACTGTTATGTATGACGTCACTTCCAGGTTTCCGTGAAATCGCTCACATTTTACTCTGACATATCGCACTGGTGTGTTTTGTGTAACTCTCATTGCTATGTGTGAATATTCACTCATTTTCCTTAGAGACACCACTCCCGTTGTCTGTGACATCCCAAGGTTGGTGTGAGCCTTCACACACATTGTGTGTCTGACATCACACCAATGGTGTACTTGTGACAGGGCTCACATTTGTGATTGAAAACATACCCAATGATATGTGTGACACCTTTTACCTTTTTTTGTGACATAATTCACATTTTTATGTATGACATCACACCTATTGTGTGTGACAACTTTCACATGTGTTGAAATCAAACCAATTGTGTGTGGGTTAGGGTTAGTGTTAGCATTAGGTTTAGAGTTTTGGTTAGGGTTAAGGTTAGGGATAGGGCTAGGGTTAGGGTTAGGGCTAGGGCTGGGTCTAAGGCTAGGGTTAGGTTTAGCATTAGGCTTATGGCTAGGGATAGGCTTAGGGTTATGGCTAGGGTTAGGTTTGCAGGTAGGGTTAGGTCTAGGGCTATGTTTAGGTTTAGGGCTCAGGCTAGGGTGAGGGCTAGGTTTAGGGTTATTGCCAGGGTTACGGATAGGTCTAGGGTGTGTGTTAGGGCTATGATTAGGGTTAGGTTTAGTGTTAAGTTTAGGGCTAGGTTTAGTGTTAGGTTTAGGGCTAGGGTTAGTGTTAGAGTTAGGGCTAGGGTGAGGGTGAGGTTTAGAGTTAGGATTACTGCTAGGGTTAGGCTTATGGCTTAGTTTATTGTTATGGTTAGGGTTAGTGTTAGGGTTAGGGTAAATGTTATGGCTGGGGTTATGTCCAGGGCTAGGATTAGGATTAGGTTTAGTGTTAGGTTTAGGGCTAGGGCTACTGTTAGCTCTAGACTTAGAGTTAGGGCTAGTCTCGGGCTAGTGTTAGGTCTAGAGCTAAGTCTAGGCCTAGTGTTCTGGCTAGGGTTAGCCTTAAGTTTACAGTTATGGTTAGGGCTTGGTCTAGGTCTAGGTCTAGGGCTAGCATTAGGGCTAGGGTTAGAGTTAGGTTGAGGGTTATGGTTAGGTTAAGTTTATGTTCAGGGTTAGTCCTAGTGTTGGTGTCAAGGTTAGGGTTCTTGGTAGTGTTCAGATTCAGGTTTGTGTTCGGGTAAGGGTTTGGGTTCGTGTTTGGGTTCTGGTTCTGTGAGGTTTAGGGTTAGGATTATGGCTTAGAGTCAGTTTTAGGGTTAGAGTGAGGGTTAAAGTCAGGATTAGGATTAAGTCTGTGCTATGGTTAGGGTTAGGTTACAGATTAGGGTTAGGATTAGTGTTAGCTTTAAGGTTATGTTAGTGATAGCGCTAGGGCTAGGCTTAGGGTTAGGTTTATGGATAGGATTTGGGTTAGCGTTAGGATTAATACTCCGTTTAGGGTTAGGGTTACACATAGTGGTAGGTGTTGGTTTTGGGCTACAGTTCGGTTTAGTGTTAGTGTTATGGCTAGGGCTAGATTGAGCATTAGGGTTAGTGCCATGGTACAGGTTAGGGCTAGGCTTAGGGTTAGAGTTAGGTCTAGGTCTAGAGTTATGGTTAGGGCTATGGCTAGGATCATGGTTCGGTTTAGGGTCATGGTTTGTGTTAGTCTTAGTGGCAGGGGTACTGTTAGGTTTAGGATTAACTGTTGGGCTATTGGTTGGGAATGGGAGAGATCGGTTTAGGGTCATGGTTAGGGTTAGGATTAGCATTAGTGTTGTGGCTACGGTTAGGGATAAGGTTAGGGTTTGGGCCAGGGTTCGGGTTAGGACTGGGGTTAGACTTAGGGCTAGGGATAGGTCTGTGGTTAGGGTTAGTGTTAGGGCTAGTGTAAGGGTCCGGTTTAGGGCTGGGTTAGAATTAGGTCTAGGACAAGTGTTAAGGTTAACGTTACACTTAATGTTAGGATTTGGCATAGGCCTAGGTTTAGGCTTAGGGTTGTTTTAGGCTTAAGATTGGGATTTGGGTAGCGGTTTTGGTTGGGGTTGGGGATAGGGTTACTGTTAGGGCTTGGGGTTGGGTTAAGAACAGAGTTCTGGTTAGTCTTAGGGCTAGGCTTAGGGCTAGGGCTAGGGTTAGGGTTAGGGTTACGCTTGGGGTAGGTTTAGTGTTTGGATGATGGTCAGGTGTATGGTTAGCATTAGGATTAGGTTTTGGGAAAGGCTTAGGTTTAGGTCTAGGGTTTGAGCTAAGGTTAGGTTTAAGGTTAGAGTTCAGTTAGATTTATGGCTATGGTTAGTGTTAGAGCTAGGCTTAGTGCTAGGATGCTGGTTAGGGCTAGGGCTGCGGCTGGCTTTAGGCTTATGGCTATGGCTAGGATTAGGGTTAGTGTTAGGGTTAATGTTGTGTGCGTTAGAGTTTGGGTTATGGGTAGGGTCAGGGTTAACTTTAGGGTTATGTGTAAGGTTAGCTTTATATTTAGGGTAAGCATGGGGCAGGCCCCATGGCTTAGCAGTTAAGTGCGTGGGATCCGATGTTGGTGACCCAGCTTTGTATCCCAGGTGCACACCCACACCGCATTTCCAGCCATGCTGAGGCCGCGTCCCACATACAGCAACTAGAAGGATGTGCAGCTATAACATACAACTATCTACTGTGGCTTTGGGGGAAAAAAATAGGGTAAGCGTTAAGGTGAAGGGTAGGAGTAGTGGTAGAGTTAGGGGTAAGGTTAGAGTTGGGTTAGAGTTAGGGTTATGCTTGGGGTAGGGTTAGGGCTTGGGTTAGGGTTAATGTTAGTGTTAGCATTAAGGTTAAGGCTAGGGCTAGGGTTAGGACTATGGTTAGGGCTAGAGTTAGGCTTAGGGTTAGGGTTAGCATTAGTCTTAAGGCTAGTGTTAGGCATAGGGTTAAGGGTAGTGTTAAGGTTAGCACTAGGTCTAGGGATAAGGCTAGGGCTAGTGTTAGTTCTAGGGCTAGGTCTAGGGTTACTGTTAGGGTTACAGTATGGGTTAGGGCTAGGCTTAGGGTTAGGGTTAAGGCTATGTTTAGGATTAGGCTTAGGTTTAGAGCTAGATTTATATCCGTGGTTAGGGTTAGGGTTAGGACTAGGGCTTGTGTTGGGGTTAGGTCTAGGGCTATGATTAGGTCATGGTTAGCATTAGGGTTAGGGCTACTGTTGGGTTAGAGTTATGGTTAGGGTCAGGTCTACAGCTAGGGTAGAAGTTAAGCTTATGGCTAGGGTTATGGTTAGTTTTATGGTTACAGTTACGGTTATGGTTACAGGTAGGTCTCGGGTTAGGCTCAGGTCTCTGTCTAGGGTTTGGCTTAGCCCTAGGTCTATGGCTAGGTTTAGGGTCAGGGTTAGGTTTAGGGTTAGTACTAGAGCTACGTTTAGGTTTACATTTAGGGGAAGGGTTAGAGTTACAGCTAGGTTTAGGGTAGGGTTAGAGTTAGGGCTAGGGTTAGGGTTCGATCTATGGTTATGGTTAAGGTTATGGTTAGATTTAGTGCTAGATTTATGGGGAGGTCTAGCGTTAGGGTTACTATTATGACAAGGGTTAGGGTTAGGACTAGGTTTAGGCCTTGGATTAGCCTTAGGTTTAAGCTTAGGGTTTGAGTTAAGTTTATAGCTACAGTTAGTGTTAGGTCTAGAGTTAGTGCTACAGTTAGGATTAGGGCTAGGGCTGGTCTTCGGTTTAGGGTTAGGGTTAGGGCTAGGGTTCGGATTACAGTAGGGTTAGGGTTAGTTTTGGGCTAGGGTTAGGACTAGAGCTAGAGCTAAGTCTATCATTAGGGTTACGACTAAGTTAGGGATAGTGTTAGGGCTAGGGCTATGCTTAGGATAAAGGCTAGGGTTAGGATTAATGTTATGGTTATGGTTAGGGATTGTTTAGGTTTTCAGTTAAGGGTAGGTGTAGGGGTAGGTGTAGGTTAAGGGTTAGGTTAGGTTTAGGGATAGTGTAGTGGTAAGAGTTGGGTTAGGGTTAGAGTTAGAGGAGTGGTAGGCTTAGGGGTAGGGTGAGGGTTGGGTTCGGGTTAACGTTACGATGAGTGTTAGGGCTGGTGGTAGCATGAGAGTTAGCGTTAGGGCTCGAGTTAGGCTTAGGGCTAGGATTATGCTCATGGCTAGGCTTCAGCCTAGCATTAGGAGTAGGGTTAAGAGTAGGGCTAGGATTAGGGTTATGGTTAGCATTATGGGTAGGGGCAATTTTAGGGCTACAGCTAGGGTTAATGGTAAGTTAGGGTTACATTTAGAGTTAGGGTTTGGGTTATGTATAGACTTAGGGTTAGTGTCAGGTTTAGGGCTAGTATCATCTTTAGGAGTAGGATTAGGACTAGGGTTAGGGTTAGGGTTTGGACTTGGGCTAGTGTTGGCATTAGGGTTAGGGCTTGGATTAGGGCAGAGTTAACATTAGGGTTAGGGTTAGTGTTGGGTTATGATTAGTGTTGGGTGATGGTTAGTGTTAACATTAGGGTCACCTCTAGGCTAGGGTTGGGGTTAGACCTAGAGCTAGAGTTAGAGTTAGGATAAGTTTTAGGTTTAGGGTTAGTCCTAGAGTTAGGGTTAGGTTTACTTTTAGTGGTAGAGTTATTGTTAGAGGTAAGTTTAGTTTAGGGGCAGGGCTAGGGCAATTGCTGGGGCTCGGTTTTTGTTAGAGACAGAGTTACCTTTAGTATTAGTGATCAAACTAAGGTTAGGGCTGTGGCTTAGACTAGGTTAAGTGTTAGGGTCAAGGTTAGCCTAGGGCTGAGTTAGAGTTAGGGTTAATGTTAGGCTTAGGGGAATGGGTAAGGTTGGGGTTAGACATGATTTAGGATTTGGTTTAGGGGTAGTTTTAGGGTTAGGGTTAGTGATAGGGCTAGTTATAGGGTTATGGTTAGAGCCAGGGCTATGGACAAGGTTAGGGTTAGCGTTAGTGCTAGGACTAGGTCTAGATTTATGATTAGGGTTAGGGTTAGGGTTAGAGGTAGGGTTAGTGTTAGGGTTCGAGTTATGGCTAGGGCTAGGGCTAAGTTAAGGTCACATCTAGGGCTAGGATTTGTGTTGGGTTAGGGTTAGCATTGAGGGTTAGGGTTAGGGATATGGTTAGGGTTAGAGTCAGGTGTAAGGGTAGAGTTTGGCATAGGGTAGTGTGAGGGTTTGTGTTAGGGTTAGGACTAGTGTTAGGCTAAAGGTAGGGCTAGGGCTAGGGCTAGAGTTAGGGTTAGTGTTAGGGTTAGTGTTAGGTCTAGCACTATGGTGAGGGTATGGCTAGGGCTAGAATTAAGGTAAGATTAGGAGTTATGGTAGGGTAAGGATTTGCTTTAGGGTTAGGTGTAGTGCAGGGTCACGGTTAGGGCTAGGTTTAGGGTTAAGGGTAGGGTTAGTGATATGGGTATGGGGATAGGTTTATAGTGGGAAATGGGGATGGCTTTTTACTGTTTGGTTAGGTTCAGGGTTAGCATTAATGTTTTTGCTAGGGTTATGGATAGTGTTAATGTTAGGGTTAAGGTCAGGGCCTTGACTAGGGTTAAGGATAGGTCTAGATTTAGGGCTAGGGCTAGACCTGGGTTTATGGTTAGGACTAGGACTATGGTTAATTTCATGTGTAGGGCTGCGTTAGTGTTAGGTCTAGGGCAATGGTTAACGTTAACCTTACAGATGGGGTTAGTGCTAGGTTTAGGGTTACGGCTAGGGTTGTGGTTACTGTGAGCGATAGTGCTAGGGTTAGGGTTAGGTTTAGGGTAGAGGTTGGGTTGGGGTTGGTTTAGGGTGAGAGTTAGGGCTCAGGGTGGCGATGGAGTGTTAGTGCAATGGTTAGGGTAGGACTATAGTTAGTGCTAGGTTTAGTGTTAGGCTTAGGGCTAGGGTTAGTGCTAGGTCAGGTTAAGGGCTAGGGCTGTTGTTGGTTTTATGTTTAGGGCTATGGCTAGGATTAAAGTTGGGGTATGAATGGGTTAGGGTTAACGTTAGGGGTAGCGTTATGTGTAGAGCTGGGTTAGAGTTCGTGTTAGGTTTAGGGGTTAGGGTGGGGGGGGTTAGGGATCTGTTTGGATTAGGGTTAGGTCTAGAGTTAATAGTAGGTGTAGGTGCAGGACTTGGATTAGTGTTAGGGTAAGGTTTATGGTTAAGGTTAAGTTTGGTACAGAGTTAATGTTAGTTTTATGGTTAACGTTAGGGTTATGTTTGGGGTTAAGCTTGCATTAGGGTTAGGTTTAAGCTTAGGGTTTGGATTAGGATTAGGGGAGGTGTAGGTGTAGGGATAGATTTAGGCTTAGGGTTAGGGTTTGTGTTAGTGCTAGGACTGGGGTTAAGGTTAGTGTTAGGCTTGGCTTAAGGTTAGGTTTAACAGAGCGGTACGTGTAGGGATAGTTTTAGGGTTAATGTTAGCGTTAGGGTTAGGGGTAAGTTTAGGGCTAGGGCTAGGTTTAGGGTTAGGGCTGGGGCGAAGGTTAGGATTATGGCTAGTGTTAGGAATAGTGTTATTATTAGGGATGGAGTTGGGGTTAAGTTTGGGTTAGGGTTAGTTTTATGGTTAGTAGTAGGGTTGGGTTTAGGGTTGCATTCGAGTCTGGCCTATGGTTATGGAGGGGCTAGGGTTTTGATTAGGATTATTGTTTAGGGAAGGAGTAGGTGTAGGAATAGGTTTAGGGTTAGTGTTCGGGTTAAGGTCAGTGGTAGTTGTAGGGTTTGGGTTAGGGTTAGTTATAAGGTTAGGGTTAGATTTAGGTTTACGGCTAGTGATAGAGTTGGCATTAGGGTCTAGAGCCATGGTTAGGGTTAAGCGTAGGTTTATTGTTAGGGGTAGGTCTGGGGTACAATTAGGGTTAGGGTTTGGGTTTGTCTTAGGTTTAGGGTTAGGGTTAAGTCTGGGTATAGGGCTGGTTTTAGAGTTAGGGCTAGGGTTAGGGTTAGGGTTAGTGCTAGGTTTAGGGCAAGGGTTTGGTTTAGGGTTAATGCTAGGATTAATGTTGGGGTTAGTTTTGTGGTTGGGTTAAAGAGTTAATGTTAAGGTTCAGGGTAGTATTAGGGGTAGGCGTATGGTTAGTGTTAGGGTTAGCATTAGAGTTAGGGTTAGGGTTAGACTTAGGGGTAGGGGTTAGCTAAGATTTAGGGTTATGGTTACAGTTAGGCATAGGGTTAGGGTTAGGTGTAGGAGTAAGTTTAGGGTTATGATTATGCTTAAGATTAGTGTTAGTGTTATCACTAGGGATTGGGTTATTGTTAGGCTTAATGTTAGGGTTAGTGTTATGGTTAGGTTTGGGTTTAGGGTTGGGTTAGTGTTAGGGTTCGTGTTACCTTAAGTCTTAGGGTCTGGGTAAAGAGTGTTTTAGGGATAGAGGTAGGGTTACAGTTAAGGTTAGGGGTAGTGATACGGTTAGCTGTGGGAATTGCATTAAGTTTAACATTAGGGCCAGGGCTAGAGTTAGGTCTAGGGTTAAGTTTATGACTAGGGCTTGGTCTAGGGCTTAGACTAGGGATAGGTTCAGTTTTACTGTTAGGTTTAGTGTCAGATTTAGGACTAGGCATAGGGCTGCGTTAGTGTTAGTGTTCGGGGTTGGGCTACGTTTTCGGCCTAGTTTTAGGGTTAGGGTTACAGTTAAGGTTAGGTTTAGGGCTGGGGCTCGTTTTAGGATTATGGATAACATTAGGGTTAGTGTTAAGGCAAGGGATAGTGTTAGGGGTCAGGTGGGGACAAAGATTAGGGTTAGGGTTGTGACTGGGTTTACGGCTAGGGTTAGTTCAAGACTTGGGTCAAGGTTAGAGTTAGCGTTATGGTTAGAAGTAGATTTAGGTTTAGGGTAAGGGTTATGGTTAGGGTTAGGGTTAGTGCTAGGGTTAGGTTTATGGCTATGGCGAGGGTTAGGGCTAGGTTTAGTGTTAGTTTTAGGTTTATGGCTATGGTTAGGTTTAGAGCTAGGCATTTGTTTAGGGTTAGGCACAGCGGTAGGGTTATTAGGTTTAGGGTTACGTAAAAGGTACAGTTACAGTTAGCATAAGTTTTAAGATTAGAGGTAGGCGTAAGGATAGGGGTGGGGTTGGATTAGGTTTATGGTTATGGTTAGGTTTTGGGTTAGGGTTAGTGTTCGTGTAATGGTTAAGGTTAGGGCTAAGGACAGGGCTAGATTTAGAGTTATGACTAGTGTTATGGTTAGTGTTAGAACTAGGGCTAGGGTTAAGGATTAGAACTTGGGCTAAGATTAGTGTTAGAGTTAACATTAGGGTTGGGTTATGCTTGGGGTTATGGATATTGTTAGAGGTAAGGGTAGGTGTTTGGCTAGGTTTAGGTTTAGGTGAGGGGTTGGTGTAGGGGTAGTGTTAGGGTTAGGGTTGCATTAGGGTTAGGGTTAAAGATAAAGTTAAGCCTAGAGCTAGGGTGAGAATTAAGGTTCAGGTTAGGGTTAGGGTTAAAGTTAGAGTTAGGTTTGGTTAGGTTAGGGGTAGGGTTAGGGTTAATGTTGGGTTAAGTTTAGGGGTGGGTTAGTAGTAGGGGTAGGTGTTGGGTTAGTGTTTGGCTTAGGGTTAGGGTCAGGGTTAGGGTTAGGGTTATGGTGAGAGTTAGGGGTAGGTTTAGTGTTAGAGTTAGCATTAGGGCTAGAGTTCAGGTGAGGGCAAGGGTTAGGGTTAGGGCTGATAATAGGCCTAGATTTATGGATAGGTTTAGGACTAGGGTTAGGGTGGGTTATTATAAGGGTTTGTGTTAGGGTAGTTTTAGATCTACGGTTAAGGTTAGTGCTGCGTTAGAGTTATAGTTAAGCTTAGTGTTTGGTTTATGGCTAGGGTTAGGGTTAAGGCTAGTCTTATGTCTAGGCTTAGTGTTAGGGTTAGGACTAGGGCTAGTGTTGGGTTTAAGGCTATGGTTAAGGTTAGCCTTAGTGTTAGTACTAAGTTTAGGGATAGTGCTATTTTTAGAGTTAGCGTTAGGGCTAGGACTATGGAAAGGGCTAGGGTTATCATTAGGGCTAAACCTAGGTCTATAGTTATGGTTAGGTTTAGAATTTGGCCTAGAGCTAGGGTTAGGGTTAGGGATATGGTCACGTCTGGGGCTAAGTTTAGGGTCATGTCTGGGGCTTGGATTTGTGTTAGGGTTAGGGCTTGTGTGGAGTGCTATGGTTAGGTGTAGGCTTAAGTCTAGTGCTAGGGTTAGGGTTATGGTTAGTGCTAGCTTTAGGGTTAGTGTTATGTGTAGTGCTAGCATTTTGGTTAAGCCTAGTGTTAGACTTAGCAATTGGGTTAGGCTTAGGGCTGATATTAGGGTTAGGGTTAGGTTTAAGAGTAGGTTTAGTGTTCAGGCTACCATTATGTTTAGTGTTTAGGTTTGGCTTAGGGTTAGGAATAGGCTTAGGGTTAGGGCAAGAGTTTGTGTTAGGAGTCTGTCCAGGATTAGGGTTAGAGTTACGGTTGGGTTAGACTAAGTTTTAGTGTTAGGGTTAGGTTTAGTGCTATGACTAGTGTCTGGGGTAGTGGTAAGTGTTGGCTTAGGGCTAGGGTTAGGGTTTGGGCTAGGGTTTGTGTTAGGTTTAGGGTTAAGTTTAGGGATAAGGTTTGGGCTAGAGCCAGGTTTAGGATTAGGGCTAGCATTAGGTCTAGGTTAAGCGTTATTTTAAGGCTATGGGTAACATTAGAGTAGGACTAGGGTTAGGGTTATGGGTAGGGGTAGGCTAAGTGTTTGGGTTAAGAGTATGGGTAGGGATAAGGTCACAGTTAGGGTTAGGTTTAGGGTTAAAGTTGGGGTAATGTTAAGGGTGGGTAATGTCTAGTCTTAGTGTTATGGTTAATATTAGCGTTTGTGTTAGCATTAGGGTTCTGCATATGATTAGTGTTAGGGGTAGGGTTAGGCTTAGGCTTCGGATTGGATTAAGGTTAGGGTTAGAGTTTGGGTAGGGTTAGAGTTAGTTTATGGAGAGAAGGAGGGGTAGGGTTGGGGTTAAGGTTGCATTCGGTTTAGGGTTAGGATTAGGGTTCGGGTTCCGGTTAGGGTTAGGGTTAAGGTTAGGCTTAGGGTTTGGATTAGGGTTTGTGTACTAGTTTGGTTTAGGATTCCAAATGGCAATCTGTGCCAAATGTTTTTTAGGTATTATGTGATCCTTACTAGCTGAAAGGAAGGGAGATGGGGTATGAATTTATTTCCAGGAATGGGTGCTAGACATGATTTGGCTCAGCTCTACTCTGGATTCCCTGTCCTATACAAACCTGTTCCCAGGTTTAAGGATAGGGTTAGGGTTAGGTTTTGGTTACGGTTAGAGTTAGTTTTATAGAGAGAAGGAGGGGTAGAGTTGGGGTTAGGGTTGCGTTAGGCTTGGATTTAAGATTAGGGATAAGGATAAGGTTTCGGTTAGAGTTACAGTGAGGGTTAGGGTTAGGGTTAGGGCTAGGGTTGTATTAGTGTTAGGGTTATTGTTAGGATTAAATTTAAGTTTAGTGTTAGCCTTAGTGTTTAGAGTTAGTGTACTAGAGTTAGCATAGTGTTAGGGTTAGGGTTAAGGTTTGGGCAAGGGCTAGGTTTAGACATAGAGTTAGAGTTATGGCTAGTGTAAGGTCTGGGTTTTAGGGCTAGGGCTAGGGCTAGGATTAGTTTCAGCTGTAGGTTGGGTTAGGGCTAGATCTAGGGCAAGGGTTAGGGTTAGGGTTACAGTTAGGGTTAGGGTTAGGGCTAGGGCTAGTGTCAGGGTTAGGGTTAAGTCTAGGACTAGGGTTAGTGTTAGGGATAGGGCTAGGCTTAGGCTTAGTGCTAATTCTTGAATTATTGTTATTGTTAATGTTAGTGTTTGGGTTGGAGTTGTGTTGCGGTAAGGGTCAGGTATAGGGTTAGTGGTAACCGTAGGTTTAGTGTAGGGGTAATTGTAGGTTTAGATTTAGGGTTAAGGTTAGGGATAAAGGTTACGTCTAGAGCAATGGTTAGGGTTAGGGTTAGGGCTATGGTGAGAATTAGGCTTCATGTTCGGATTAATGTTAACATTAGTTTTAGGGCTAGGGTTGGGGTTTATATCATGAATCCTAACCCAACTTTAGCTCTAACCCTAAACCTACCCCAAGCCCTAAAACTCCCCCAGCCCTAACCAAATCATATGCACACTCACTGTAACTGTAACCCTAAGCCAACTCTAACCCTAACTTAAAACCTAGTCCTAGCCCTAGCCCTAACAGTAACCCTAACCCTAGCATAACCCTAACTCTAACCCTAGTCTTAACCCAAACCCAAACCCTACGCCTGTTCCTACACTTTCCATTGTCCCCACCCTAAGGCACACACAACACTAATGGCAGACCTAACCCTAATCATACCCCTAGCCCTAACCTCAAAACCCGCCCCGTACCAAACCATAAAAATGAATCTAGTTATAAACCTAAAGAGAATCCTAACCCTAAATGTAATAACTAAACTTAGCCCTAAGCCCAGCCCTAACGATAACTCTTGCCATAACACTAACACTATCACTACACATACTCCTAACTCTCACCATAACCCTACATGTAATCCAACCCTAATCCTATCCCTAGCCCTTGCTGTAGCCCTAAACCAGTCCTAACACAAACACTAGCTCTATTCCTAATCATATCCCTACTGTTAAACCTAACCTTAACTGAAACACAAACCACCTCATGTAACTCTAAGAATAACCATAACATTAATCCTAGCCCTAGCCCTAAACATAACCCAGCCCTAGCCCTAAGCCTAACACTAACCCTACCCAAACCCAACCCTAACCCTAACCCTAATCTGAACACTAACTCTAAGACTAAACATAACCCTAACCCTAACATGAACACTAACAGTAAACCTAACCCAACCCAACCCTAACCTTAAAGCTAGCCCTAAGCATAAGCCGAACCCTAACCCAAACCCTAAACCGGGCCCCAAATTTAACCCTAACCCGAAACCTAATCCGACACTAAACATAAACCTAATCTTATCCTGACCCGAAACCTAAACCTTACCCTAATCCGAAGGCAAACCTCAAAATAAAGCTAAGCCTAAACCTCACAATAACCCTAATCCTAACCCTAACATGAACACGAATCGGAACCCTAACCCTAAACAGAACCCTAGATCTAAACCGAACCAGAACCCAACCCTACCCCTAAAACTAACCCTAACCTTAAGGTGAACACTAACCCTAACCCGAACCTGAATCCAAACCCTAACACTAACTCAAACGCTAACCTGAACCCTAACAATAAACCTAACCTGATACCGACACCAAACACCAACCATAACCCTAAACCAAACACTAACCCTAACACTAAAACTAACGCTAACCCCAACCCTAACCCGAACCAAAACATAACCCTAACTTGAACTCTAAGCCAAAACCTAACCCTAACCCTAACAATAACCATAACCCAAACCCTAACCGTAACCATAACGTTAAGTCTAACACGAAAAATAACCCTAACCGTAACCCGAATCTGAATCCTAAACCTAACCCTAACTCGAACCCAAACCCAACCTGAACCCAGCCCTATCCCTTATCCAAAACTAACCCGAACCCCAGCCCTAACCCTAAGCCTAAAGCTAACCCGAACTCTAACAATAACCTGAACCCCAAACTTAACCCAGACTCTAACCCGAACTTTAACCCTAACCCTAAAACTATCACAAACACAAAGCCTAATCCGACCCTAACACTAACACCATCGAGAACCCAAACCTTAACTCTAATCCTAATCCAAACACTAACCTCACCCTAAACCTTAACATAACTCTAACAGTAACCCTAATCCTAACCGTCCCAACAAAGCAAAACATAACCCTAACCCTAACCAGAAAATAAACTTGAACCCTAACCATAATCCTAACCCAAAAATAACCCTGACCTTAAACCTAACCCTAAACTTAACATGAAAATTAACCCTAACCATATCAACAATCCTAGCCTGAACTGTAACCCTAACCCAAAACCTAATCTTAGCCCGACTCTAACCTTAACCCTAACCAGAACATGAACCTGAACCCTAAGCCTAACCCTGACTCGAACACTAGCCCTAAACATTACCCTAACCTGAACCCTATTGCTAAGCCTAACCATAACCTGAACTCTATACATATTTCTAACCCTAATGTTAACCCTAACCCTAATACAAACCCAACGCTAACCCTAAACCTAACCCTAATCCTAGACCTAAATCGAACCCTAACGCTAACCATAACCCTAATCAGAAACCAAAACGTAAACCTAACCCTAAACATAACCCAAACCCAACCCTAACCCTAACCCTAACCCTAGCCCTAACCCTAACCCTAACCCTAACAAGAAACCTAAAGGTAAAGCTCAGCATTTTTCGAACCCGAAACCTAATAATAACTCTAATCCGAATACTAACCCTAACCTCAGCATAACCCAAATCCTAACACTAACCCGAACGCTAACCTGAATCCTAACCCTAACAAGAACCCGAACCCAAACCCGAACCCTAACACTAAACCGAAGCCTAACCCAACCAGAACCCTAAGCCTAAACTGATATCAAAACCAAGCCCTGACCCTGACATTAATCTGAAAACTAACACTAACACTACACCTAACCCTAACCCTAAATCTAACTCGAACTCTAACACTAACCCCAACGCTAAACTGAACCTGACCACTGACCCTAACCCTAAGCCTAACCCTAAACTCTAAAACTAACCCTACACGTAAAACAAATCTGTACCAAACCCAAACCCTAACACTAACCAGAACCATAACCCTAATGCTAACCATAACCCTAACCCCAAAAGTAACAGAAACCCTAACACTTACACTAACCAGATGATAACTCTATGCTAACTGAACCCTAAGCCTAACCTGAAATCTAACCCAAACCTGGCAATCAACCATAACACTAACCTCAACCCTAACCCTAAGACTAACCTAAACTCAAACATACCATTAACGCGAATCATAACCCTATCCCTAGATAGGGATATGATATCCCTAGAACCATAAACCTAACCCTAACCAGAAACATATACCTAAATATAAACCTAACACAAACCTGAAAACTAAACCAAACCCTAAAACTGACAGTAACTGGAAACCAAACACAACACTAAAGTAACACTAAGAGTACCCCAGGAAATGGCTCTGGGGAGAAAAGCATGATGAAGGGCACGTGTGACGCCTTCTGTTTGAGTGCAGAGGTGCCAGGCAGAGGGCGACAGGATGGCTGGATCGGCTCACTTGCTTTCTCCAAAGGAGGCTGGACAACGAGCCAAACATCCTACCTGGGCCAGGCCACTTCCAGAAGGAACAAGGTCAAGAGGACATAGCCCTGGGGATGGCTGCCAAGTCTCCTGGGGTGTGTGCTGGGCCCCGTCAGAGGAGGAAGCAGCCTGGCAACGGGTGTGCCAGACGTGAGATCAGAAGGCCTCCCACACCCGGGTCCCTGTCCTGCCCAGGCCTCACGAGGGAGGACGATGGTCATGGCAATGGCGAGTGGGGTGGGGCTGCCGGCTAGCCTGCCCCAGGATGTCCCGAGAGAGGGCACCTGGGGATGGGCTGCCCCTGGAGAAGTCTGAGGGACCGACCCAGCTCGAGGCAGTCGGGGGCAGAGAGAGAATCCCACTCCACCCTTTCCCTTAAGTTTCCTATGGCTTGCCAAACCGTTAACAAGACAGGTTCGCAAGAGAAAATCATACCCAACTGAAGAATATGAGTGCATGGCAGAAACCTGGGAAAATAAGTCTCTCCACACAAAGGCAGAGATTCTCATCTTGCATCCTCTCCTGAGCTTATGAGAAAGGAGGATGTTGGGGGTGGGCATGTGGAAGTCAAGACTGGAAGAAGACAATTGTCATGCAGAGGGACATGTAATGTCTTGTCTGAACCATTTCCCCTGCACCGGGGTCAGGTCCAGAAGGGACAGCACGGAGGTGACCAGCAACCCGCCTCTCTGTGGTGGGGCTGGCCACGGGGCGGGCGTGGGGGTGGTAGGTGGAAGTGGGATGGCGTGTGAGTTGGTACCAGCGGTGGAGGCAGCAATTCAGAGGTCAGGGATCTCTCTTTCTATCTCTCTCACTCTCTCTGTGTCTCTCTCTCTCTTCTCTCCCTCGGAGACCTGAGGAGAGAAAGGTGGGGCGCCCTACCCACCTCGCCTACCTATCCCATGGTCCCTTCTTTCTCTGGCAGCTCTCGGAACCATGTGAGCTTGGGTTCAACCCCCTCAGGCCAAGGGTGCATGCTCGGCCACCCAGGACTAGGTCTGGCCTTGGGGGTCCTCAGTGAAGGCCCCATCCTCCCGCCAGGATCTGACCGGCTGGGGCATCCCTCGGCGACTACCAGCTGCAGCTGAAGGAACCCCACCCTTCTTGACTTGGCTTCAGCTTCTGTCTCCCTCACCTCCCACAATTCCTCACAGATCGCAGGCCTCAGCACTTCCTTGGAAGGGTGGGTCTGCCCAGAGTGGCCACAGTCAGACTGGGGTTCGAGCTCAAGGTTCTTCCTAGGCCAGTTGCTTTGTCCTGGGGCTCATTTTTTTCTGGAAAGACAAAGCCATGGCCTCACCCCATGCCTAGACTTGGCGACTGCAGCCAGGTGGAGGAAAGGCTTTATGGAGACAAAAGAGCTGAGACAGGCATATGGCAAAGCAGGAAGTGCGGTGCCAGCAACCCGTAGGCATTTGGGAGCCTATGCCACACTGGGCAAGCCCTTCTGGGGTCAGTTCCCAGCCTCCTCTCTGGCGTCGGGAAAGCCTGGCCTTCCTAGGGCCCAGGCCATGGTTCTGGGGAGAAATCTGTGATGGAGGGCACCCGTGAGGCCCTCTGCCTGAGGTCGCAGGTGTCACGCCCAGGGCAACTGCAAGCCTGGCTCTACTTGCCAGCTTTATCAAAAGGAGTCTGGCCAAAAAGCCGAACCTGGCACCTGGGCCAAGCCCCTTCCGAGGGGACAAGTTACGGAGGACATAGCCCTGGGGACGTCTGCCAAGTCTCCTGGGGCGTGTGCTGGGCCCTGTCAGAGGAGGAAGCAGCCCAGCAAGCGGTGTGCCAGACCAGAGATCAGGCGGCCTCCCACATCAAGGTCTCTGTCCTCCCTAGGAATACCAAGGGAGGACGATGGTCTTGGCAGCGGCAAGAGGGGTGGGGTGGGCGCTGAGCCTGCACTTGGATGCCCCAGGAGAGGGCGCTGGGGGATGGGCTGCCCCTGGCCAGTTCTGAGGGACCCACGCAGATAGGGGTTGTTGGGGGCAGAGAGAGAATCCCCCTCCGCCATTTCCCTTCAGGTTCTCTTGGCTGGCCAAATCATTAACAAGACAGGTTCAATGGCGCAAATCAGACCCAGCTGAGGAACATATGTCCATGGGAGAAACCCGGGAAACAGTCTCTCCACACAATGGCAGAGACTCTCATCTTGCATCCTCTCCTGAGCTAATGACAAAGGTGGATGTCGTGGGTGGACCTGTGGGATGAGAGAAGGGAGGGAGATGATTATCATGCAGAGGGACATGTAAAGGCTTGTCTGAACAGTTTCCCCTGCAATAGGGTCAGGTCTGGAAGAGAAGGCATGGAGGTGACCAGGAACCGGCCTCTCTGTGGTGGGGACGGCCCCGGGGCGGGCGTGGGGGTGGCGGGTGCAAGTGGGATGGTGTGTGAGTTGGCACCAGCCAGCAGAGGAGACAGCGGCCCAGAGGTCATGGATCTCTCTCTCTCTCCCCCTCGGGGAGCTGAGGAGAGGAAGGTGGCGCGCCCTGCCCACCTCGCCTACCTCCCCCATGGGCCCTTCTTTGGCCGCTCTGGGAGCCCTGCGGGCTTGGGTTCAACCCCTCACACCCCCGCACAGGTCAAGTGTGCATGCACGACCGCCGGGGCCTAGGGCTGGCAGCGGGGGTCCTCAATGAAGGCCCCAGCTCCCGCCAGGCTCGGACCGGCAGGGGCAGACCTCTGGCGCCACCCTGCTGCAGCTGTTCCATCGCCGCCCTTCTGGACTTGGCTTCAGCTGTTGTCTCCCTCCCCTTCCCCACTCCCACTCAACTTGAAGGCCGCTTCCCTTCCTTGTAAGCATTGCTCTGGCCCTGATGGCCACAGGCATGCTGGGCTTCAAGCTTAAGGCTCTGCCTGGGCCAGCTGCTTCATCCAGCGGCTCATTTCTTCCTGGAAAGACAAAGCCATGGCCTCACCCCATGCCTGAACTTTGCGACTGCAGCCAGGCCAGGTGTAGGAAAGGTTCTGTGGAGTCAGAAGGGCCGAGACAGGCAGATGGCACCACAGGGCTAGGGAGCCAGGGCCAAACTGGGCAAGCCCTTCCGGCGACAGGTCCCAGCCTCCTCCCTGGAGTCGGGAAGGCCTGGCCTTCTTGGTGTCCAGGCCACGGCTCTGGGGAGAAATCTGCCATGGAGGGCACGTGTGAGGTCCTCTGCCTGAGGTCGCAGGTGTCACACCCAGGGCACTGTAAGTCTGGCTCGGCTTGCCTGCTTTCTCTCAAGGAGGCTAGCCAGCCAGCTGAACCTGGCACCTGGGCCAGGCCCCTTCCAAGGGGACGAGTTCCGGAGGAGATAGCCCTGGGGATGGCTGCCAAATCTCCTGGGGCGTGTGCTGGGCCCCTGTCAGAGGAGAATCAGCCTGGCAAGCGGTGTGCCAGACCTGACATCTGGCAGCCTCCCACACCTGGGTCCCTGTCCTTCCCAGGCCTCCCGAGGGAGGACGATGGTCGTGGCAGTGGCGAGTGTGGTGGGGCTGGCGCCGAGCCTGTCCTTTGATTCTCCGGGAGAGGCACCGGGGGATGGACTGCCCCTGGCCACGTCTGAGGGACCGACCCAGCTCGGGGCTGCCAGGGGCCAACCACAGCATGTCCACAGCCCTCTCTGCAGATCGAAGCACCAGGCAAGCACCTGCCATGGCTGATCCCATTAGTCCCTACAAGATCACCATGAAATTTATCCTCCCCCCCAACATTTCAGAAGAGCAAACTGAGGCTCAGAGAGATGTGGGGATTTGCCCAAGGTACACAGCTGGCAGTGGGCAGAGTCACCACTGTGCTGAGGGGTGAGTGGCTACTCACCTAGTAAACAGCTGGTCCAGGACCCGGTGGGATGTGTCTGAGGCTGAGTAGTTGACCATGAAGGTGGTGAAGCTGGAGATGTTCCTACTCAGGAAAGCTGGTGCAAGGGACTCTGTCAGCTTCTCCATCATGCCTGCCTGGAGGCCACGCATCCTGCAGGCCTCATTTAAATTCACAGTGGACTCATCCTCACACTGGGGGAGAGGAGGAGGAACATACAGTCAGTGACATCATGGTGAACCACCAGGAGGAATGACGTGTCTCTCTACCCTCCTGTGTAGCTTCTGGAGAGGAGTGGAGGTCCAGATTCCTTTGGGAGTGGGACTGTGGGGCACTGTAGCGAGAAAATTCTGGGACAGCGGGTCCCAGGGGAATCTCATATTTGAGTCTGGATTCTACTACTGCCTTGATCATCTCAGGGTCCTGGGTGTGAAGACCCCTCTGCACCCACACTCACCTCAGAGCAGCCCTGGTCATTGATGGACTGGTGCACCTGTGTCCACTCCAGGGAGATGGCGAACTGGAAACCATCCACCAGCTCCTCGACCATCTCCTGGGTGCAGCTCTGCAGCGACAGTGCCCAGCAGTCAAGCCAGGAGGGATCAGGGGCCTGCCTGGACTTTGCCACAGTGGGAAACCCCACCACAGATCAGGCACAGAGGGGAATCTGCATAGATTCCACCAGGGAAGGAATGCGAGAACACCTTGAGAGCCCGGCATTCACATGCAGATAGAGGAGCTTGGTCCCCAGCACTCACCTTCCTCTCCTGCAGCCAAGATCTTGAGCATGAACATGACACACTGCACGACTCCCACCATCTAGCTTCCTGCTCCTGCCCAGGCTGGGTCCTCCTCATCCCCAGCTTCCCTAACTCCGCCTCACACACAAACACACACAATGAGGGTCAAGTGGTGTGGGGCTGTTCTTGTGGGATCACAGTTCTGGCATGACCTAGAGTGGTCTGCCCTGGCCTACACTGTTACCTCATGGTTCCTCCTGCCAAAAGGCCACACACATTCGCGGTGAGGGCTGAGCCAATGTCTAAAGAGACTTAACACGCCGCTCTCTTCCTTGGCTTTCAGGGGGCCAGAGCCTCCGAAAGTCACGGGACAACACGAGAACATCCTGCTGTGTCGAGTGTCTCCACTCAAATGAACTGGACAGGAGGCTGTGATTACAATGTGGGTGCCTGGTAACCAGAGTTCTAAGTTCTGTTGGGTGCTGTCACCAAGGAAGTGAGGTCACTTCTTCAAGGTTTTTTTACTTAGCCCCTTCCTTCAATGAGACTCACCCAAAGCCCCTGCTAGGCTGTTGGCTGCTCTCCCTCCTTGCCCATGTCATCTCCATCACTGTACACAAATACCCATCACCACCCTCCCCACAGCTCCTTGGGAGTGGATCCAGGCCCCAGCTTTGAGGAGACAGAGCTGAGGTCAGACCTCTTTTTTCCTACCAGTTATGTGTCCTGGAAAAGCTGCTGTGTCTCTCAAGATCTCCCCAGTCTCCCAAGCTGCACAATGAGGATTGGGCTAAAAACAGCTTCCTAGGGACCTCATCAGGTGTATATGTAATAATACGTACAACACCTGTGGGCTGGTGTCACATGTGTCTAATGCACACACTTAGAGATGGAGGAAGTACAAGGAGTAGGACATCACATAGAATACCAGTCAGAACTTCTCTAAGTCCCAGATGTGTGATCTTTGGTAAGTCACTGCTGCTCTGGGCCTCATTTTCAGGTCTGGATCCTGAAGGGGTTGAAATTAGAGGATATTCAGACATTGTGATCCACTGGCATTAACCCTTCCACGGTCCCCTGTTTTACTCAGAATCAGTCCCAAGAGGCTCATGTTGGCCTATGTGGTGGGAGCCTCCACAATGTTCCCAATGCTCCCTGCCTCCTGGAGTGCACATCCTTGTGTCACCACTAAGTGGTCAGTATCTGGCTTCTGAACAACAGAACACAGCCAAGGTGATGGGATGTCACTTCCAAGTTTTAATTACAAAACCTCTGTCACTTCCCTATTACTGGCTTACTTAGGTTCCCTACTTACCTCCCTCCTTCTGTTTCCATCTCTCTCTCTCTCTCTCTCTCTCTCTCTCTCTCTCTCTCACTCGCTCTTACTCTCGCTCTCACTCTCTATCAAATCACCAGAACTGGGAGAGCAAGTGCTGATGTTTTCAGTTGCACTATGTAGAGGCTCCATAGGAGAGAACTGAGGGAGTGTCCAGCCAACAGACAGACAGGAGCTCAGACTCTCAGTCCAAATGGACCCTGACAAAACCCATGTGAGTGATCTTGGGTGGGAATCCTCCTCCATTTGAGCCCTGTTGAGACCACAGCCTCTTCTTCACAGAGACTTTGAGACAGAGGCACCCAGCTAAGCCATGCTTGATGCTTGGCTAACAGAAATTGTGAGATGTTAAATATTTGTACTTTATAGGTGGCAGGATTTGGAGTAATGTTGTCACAGAGGAACAGAAAGTAACAGTCTACCATGTCCCAGGATCCAGCCTGATCACCCTCCTCTCTCCACTCCTCTCTCTTCTCAGGCTCCCTCCAGCCACACTGGCCACATTTCTGACCTTCCCTGGTCAAACTCGCTTCTTCCTGTGAGTCTCTGCACGAGGGAGCCTTCTCCTTGACACACTAACTATTCCCAGACATAGGCAGGGGTGCTTACACGTGTCATTCTGGTCACAGCAAAGGTCTGAAATGCCTCAGGGCAGCCTTTCAGAAGCTCCTAGCACAGTCTCTACCATCACAGATCTCACATCCAGAAGAGCATTACATGATTTCCTCCTCCTTCCTCCCATTGAGATAAAATGAGTGCATGAGGAAGGGCAGTCTGTTTTGGCTGAAGAAAAGGCAACTCCCTCTGGTTATAGCAGGCACACGACTATCTCTTCCAGGCCAAATTTTTCCCACCACGAGTCCATTGTTTAAGGAAATCATCATTCCCTCTCTTTCATGGGTCTGGTTTCCCCAAGAACACAGTGAACCATCCCCTCTCCCTGTGCTGCATCACCATAAACCCACAGCCAGAAGATAAGCACCAGGTTAAAACACCACCAGATCCTGAATTCAGTCACTGCTGAGACCCTCCCATCAATGTTGTCATTCAATCGTGACTCCTGAGGACAGCTTTCCCCTGAGACCCACTCCCAGCCTGTCCTCAGCTTCTTATAGCAACACTGAGATTTCCTCAGAGTCCTCCCAACCTGGGCAAGAAACATTCTGAAATGTTCTCTTTATTAATTTTCAGGGACTGGGGACATAGGTAGATGTAATTTGAGTGTGTATGTGCAGTAGTTTCTACGCACGTATTCTGTTTTTCAGACAGATAAAATAGCGTGGCTACTCAATGCACCAAGAAAATGGATAACTGATCAAATTTTTTCATGATGTGAAGTCTTTAGAGAGTAAATGTCAGGGTTAAGAGCACAGACTATGGAGCTAACACCTCACGTCCAAATTCCAGCTCAATCTCTTATTAGATATTTGTATTGACTGAGTTATTTACCTGATTGGTGCCTCAGTTTCTTCATCTCTCAGTTGGCAATAATGATCAGCATACCTATTTTGTAGGTTTATGGAGAGTATTAAAGGAGTTAATGTTTGAAAAATGCTTGGAACACCTAGTGTATTACCAGTGCTGTACCTATATATTAGAAATAAAATTTAGAAATTCTTCTGACACTGCCTGTGAGCCCCAGAGGGTGAGACTGTTGCCTGGATGTATGTAGAATGCACTCCATGACATACGATGAATAAATGAGTGAACAACATTGGCGAATGCATTACCAATGTCACCTATGTCACCCTACAGGCATTCCCAAGCCGAACCACACACAGACATTCCTGCTCTGTCCTGCATCACAGTTCTTGGAGGAATGACTGCAGTTTCTTGGACCCTGGGAACCGTGCCCACTAAAGGTTCTTTTCTGTCAGCAAGCACCAGTCTTTGTCCAATTGCTGCAGCTCACACGGTCTGCGCTCTGATCCTTGTCTTCACTCGAGGGAGAAGTGCCATCCCCAGAGCTGGGCACACGCAGAGCCTGAGCCTTAGAGAAAATGATTCCCTGGCCCTGGGGCAGGTAGAAGAGCGCAGGGACAGAGTGGGACTTGGAGAAAATCCTCCAGGTGTTGTCAGAAGGGATGGAGGCAGGGGATGTGTCAGCAAGGACTGGTCTGGTTGGTGGGCCTTGGTGGTTAAATAGTAGGGGGGCTGGGAAGTTTCATAGCTTCTAGCATAATACAATCAATATGACGGTCATGAAATCAGAATCAGCCTAATTAAGGCCAAATTAACCCAATGTCAGCTGTTCCCTGACTCTCTAATCCAGTAGTGACTTATAATAAGGGTATTCGTGTTCTATCATCTCCTTTTCATTGATTGGCTAGAGTAATTATTCTTTACATAGCCTGTCTATTTTTACATAGTAAAGAAAAAGTGAGTTTTAAAACAACCCTTCTTGGAAAAGTCTCCCTAACATATTGAATTAATAACAGAAGCCACGACAGGAAATTCACCACTTATTTTGAGCTTTAGTCTCTGGTTTTAGATCTTCCTAACTGGTAATTTACCTAGACTTCTGTCTTCTTTCTTGAGATTAGTCCACATAGGACTAAGTAAGAGTGCAACCTCATACCATGTGAGAAGTGGTGGGACTCTAGGAAGAGGTTTGTTTCATTCTATCAGTGTGCGTGTGTGCGTGTGTGTGTGTGTGTGTGTGTGTGTGTGTGTATGAGACTTTTTGCTGCATCTGGCAGTGTGGGCCAGTTTAGACTCCTTTTCTAGGGAAAAAATTTCCCTAATCACTTTCTCTGGACTTTCTTTTCACTGATGGCTTCACCAGCACTGTCCAATAGTAACATTAAACACTCTATATTATGGAATTTAAATATTTTTTAGTAGCCACATTTTAAAAAATGAAAACAAACAGGTGAAACTAATTTTAATAGTATATTTTAACCCACTATAACCAAGATATTATCAATGTGGGTGCAGTCTATACAAAACTTAATAATGAGAGAGTTTACATTTTTTTCCTGAGTTTCATAAATCTAGTGTGTACTTCCCACTTACAGTACAATCTCCATTTGTAAGTTGAGTTTTTTCAGACATACATTCTCTGCACTGAGATTTAATGTTCACAGTTGTCAAATAAGAGTCACTAGGAGTGGGGTGGATGATAATTTCACTACTGATTTAAGCTCTAAGGGAGCTATGAACACCAACTGGTCAATGGGTTAATCAAATGAATAGTCATATAGTATAGAAGAATGGTATGATTTGGGATTTAGAAAAAGACTAGGGACCGTGTGTCCTGACAGGGAGCTCCAAGGATTTTGTTGTTGAGAGTGACAAGGACAAAAAGAGAATAAAGTCATACACATAAGTGTCTAACAACATGGGGGGGAAGAAATGACCTGCTGTAGTCCTGAGTTTTGACCTCGTGGTTTTTTTTCTTGACCCAAATCTCTTTGATGATGTCCCAGGACACAGGTCAGATTAATCCCCACAGGGAGAGAGGGAGAGTAGAAGTACAAGGCATCTGACATAATTGTCCTGGGAAGGCAGGCTTCATTTACAACTCTGATCCACTTTCACAATTTATTTTTATAGGGTAAGAGGAAAAGAAGTATGATGGTCCAATCATCACAGAGGAAGTGAAATGATTGTGGAAAGCAATCTAAACCAAAGCCTGGTTTGAGCATCTCCATCCCTTTGAGGATGTCCAGTTACATATTCAAGAGGCCAGTTACTAGAATCACATTCTATCCTGGCAATGATGTCAGATGCCAGCAAAGGGAAGAAACCTTGGAGCAGCCCCAACTCTGCTGGCAGAAGAGACTGCAAGGTCTCCAGGCCTGCAGAGTACAGGAGAACTGTTAAGTGCTTTGGACCTTGCCAAAGCCCTGCCCAACCTTGCACCTAGTAGCACAGGTGTATCCCTGTCAGGTGAGCTCGCAGGTGTTCTGAACTCCAGTCCCATGCCCACCCCTGCCTGGTCTTCAGATTCGGCATAGATGATCCCAGGAGCTGGTCTGTACATCCCACAGCTCCTTTGCAAACGTCTTCTGGTGACTGAGGAAGACATCAGGAAACAGGAAGGGAAAGTGAAGACGGCAAGAGACAGACTCGCGGTAGCACTGATGCAGACAGACTCGCTAGCCAGGCAGGGAGAGTGAGGGGCCAAGAAGGACATCCCGACAAACACGATGAAGAAAACAGAAGACGGCGCAGATGACATGGAGCTCACACTACTTTAATGCCTCTGCAAGGGTCCTGATGTCTTCTTGCTTTGAGCTCTTGAAACTTTAATATATACCAATAATTTTCTTTTCTTTGATTCCTTTGCATGACAGAGAAGATACAGACAGTGATCCTTTGGAGGTGAGAGATTGGGTTTCAGGTGAGGAGAGAAAGGAGATCTTTCCTTCTCATTTTGTTCTCTCATTTTCCTTTACTGAGTGTTATCTATTTGTATTTTAAGACCAAGAGTTATCACAATCAGGGGATTCCTTAGAGTTTTGCCCTCACAGTCACAGAGAAAACATACCTAGTCCAAATGGATTGTCCTTTTTGTGTAATATTGCAATAGATTCCAACATAATATATCACTAAAGAGCTGTTATATCTGTCTTCTCAAAAAAGACACCTACTTCTGGGTCTCTATTTTTCTGGTATTTGTTGCATGTTGAATCACAGTTGCATATAATGAAATATTGGATTGTCCCTTTTTTTAGATTTATATGTGTTGGAAATTTGATTCATGAAAATTGATATGCCATTGTGGTATGATGCTGTCAGGAGAACGACTGTTTTCAGCATCACAAGTCTCACAATAAGCCAGTGTGTTGGGATTTGTCTATTTGCCTGATCGAGTATGTTGCACTCTTCAAATCCTCTTTATCATTACTTACTTTTGTCCCACAGATTTATCAGTTTCTGAGAGCAATGTGTTAAACAATAATAGAGTATCTTAGTATTTATATCTTCCCTAAAAAATGAGTTATCTTTTAGCTAAATCTTCTCTCCTCTATTCTTCCATGTGGTAATCATCTGGAATTTTCATTCGAATGTGTTTTTAATTTCTTGTTTTAAAACTAATACTAAATTAGACAGACGTTTTTTTCCTTTCCTCATGACTCCTGTTATGTTTTCCTGGGTTCACATTTCTTCTTCCTGATGTACATTCTTTACAGGTTCTTTCACTGCAGGCCTGTGAGAGGTCAACTTTGAGTCTGTTTGTAAGTCAGAAAACGTCTTTCTTTCTTTGACACATAGTTTGAATAGGTGTTTAATTTAGCTTTGTAGTAATTTTTTTCCTTCTTTGTCAAGTTATTTAATATTTCTGAGCCTCCACATCTTTATCTTAAAATGGGAATAAATCTCTAAAATTGTGACTGTAACTGAGATAATACATGCAGAGCTTTCCAGTCATGTTGCTTAGAAGAAATTGGTCAATAACGATAACTATTATCAATCATTATAATGATATTATAATAATTAATATATAATAATATATTAATGTATAATAATAATTATACATTAATTTATAATTATAATGTACAGTATATAATGTATAATGTATGTGATGTATAATAATAATACATTAATATTATTAATCATTAGAATCTTCATAGTGTGCATTCTCGGAGAATCACTGCTTCAGATTGAGAATGTGAAGCTCACACACAAAAAGTCTGAGAGAGTGCCATGACTGTGACTTTAATTCTCAGCCCTTGGGTATCTTCAGCTGTGGTCATCTGCACAGTGTGTACAGATAATGTAATCTGTTCCCACAGACCCACTGCAGAACAACGCAGCCTGCCTCATGCCTGGAATGCTCTGGGCTGCTTTCTGGGGAGCCTCTGCTGTGAGGCTAGTTGGACTCTGTACAGAGAAAGATGGAAAAAGGCTCTTTCTTTTCCCTCAGATTTCTCCCACCGAGTATTATTCACCTTTACATCCAGAGCAGATACTCTCTTCCCAGAGCCTTGGTGTTTCTCTGGGATTCAGACTTCCCAGACACCTAGTCATTTCAGCTCCCAAGGCCCAAGGTGACTGCAGAGTCATGTCTCACCCATTCCTCCCATCTTGGTCTGTTTCCCGTCATGGAGGACCCATGAGTGGGGAGAGGAGCCATTGAGGGAGATTGATCTGGAAGTCCTGGTGAATCTGAGCTTCAGAGAATGAAGCAGAAAAGGGGAACCTGAGACTGCCAGGCCTTCAGTGGGTGAGGAATATGGAGGAACCGAGAGGGGTGTGATGGCTGCACAGAGTGAAGGGGAGGGATGTTCCAAATTTTCCTAAGAAGGGAAACCTTGCACTGAAGTGGGGATTCGATTTTACATGATGGCAACGTCTGTGCTGGTTTCACCAATTCTTGTGTCCCTGAGGGATGAACTGGTGTGACACCACAGGACAGAAGTTGCAGTCACTTTCAGGACTTAAGGAATGTGAAACCTCTCAGCTTAGTCCCCTGTGAGCCAGTCAGGGGCCAAGTCTAGAAAGGCTCGGAGCCTGTGTCAGTCCAATGTGGTTTCGTTCTATTCCAGTCAAGCTCCTCTGGACCCCAGCTGGGAAAAAAGGACCTCAGATCTAGTCATATCTAGTTATCACAGCTTCTGTAGGTCGCCATGAGGCAGGTAATAGCCCAGGCATCGTCACTGGACCTCATAGTCGCCCTCCTTCTTCTGCTGGCAGACAGTGACTTGTGAGGTGAGGAGAGCACATCAGAATGGTCCAGTCAGCTTCCCAGTATGGGAGACTCCAGGGGAAGGAGATGCCAAAGCCACAGAGACCCGATGCCTCCTGTGTCTCCCTCTTCCTTTTTTCCACTTAATTTTCACCCTCAGTCTTTCTATTCCTTCCCTTTTCCCTCGTTCGGCTCTCTCTCCCTCTCTTTCCCCCACATGTTCTAGCTTAATTGAGGTATTAAAGACATACAGAAAACTGCATACATTCAAAGTGAACAATTTGATACATTTTGATTATAACTTATTGAACCATCACCACAATCAAGAAAAGGAACGATATCTTCCCCAAATTTCCTCATGCTCATTTTAATTCCTCCTTCCCTGCCATTTGCAAACACATTCTCATTCCCAGGCAATGAGTGATCTGGTATATATCTCTATAGATTTTCCTAAAATGTTTATAAATGGGATCATATACTATGTACTCATTTTTTACTGGCTTCTTTCACTCAGCATAATTATTTTGACATTTATGCTTGTTATTGCATGTACTATGAATTCATTCCTATCCCCAACCCTTCCCTGGCAGCACTGTGCACACACCCGAGCACTTCCCAGGTTGGTGTGAGAGCCAATAGTAATGCTGCATCCCCAAAAGTAGGAATGTGCCTTGGTGCAACTCTGGGAGGGGTTGGCGGGAGCCCTGGACCCGCACATGAATGCTTTCCTGGATGGTTGGAAAGCACACTGTGCCACTGCAGTCCCAATGATTGGCCAATGCTCAGAACCCATGAAGAAGCCCCAGCCACCAAGCACAGAGGCTGGCATGAGCATAAGGAAAGGCAGCAGCAGATATACACGCACATGCAAATGCTTTCCCAGGTGGCACAAATACCCATAGTAATGCTGTGGTCTCACAACTGTGTACGTGCCTCCATGTGGTGGCAGCTCTGAGCCCAGTGGGAATGCTTTCCCAGCGAGTGGAAACACCCACTGTACCCACACAACTTCCAGCATATGGGGTGGGATCAGAAACACAGCTCATGCTTCCCCCACAGCAGTAGCAGGTGGAATCTACGACCTGACACTACCACAAATACACAGGCAAAAGATTAGTTCATCAAACACCATAAGAAACTACAGTAACAATTCAGGGCAGAAGGAAATGACAAATCTCCAGAAACGAAACTTGAAGTCATAGAAATTTACAATCTAAATGACACAGTTCAAAATAACTGTCATAAAGAAACTCACAAAGTTACAAGAATGTTCAGATAGTTTGATGAACTCAGGAATAAAATTAATGAGGAAAAGGAATACTTCATCAAAGAGACTGAAGCTATTAAAAAAAAGCTGAAAATCTGGATATGAAGAACATAATTAAAAAGATAAAAAAGAATCTAGACTCCTTAAAAAATAGAGCTGATATCATGGATGAAAGAATTAGTGATTTAGAGGATAGAAATATAGAAATTCTTCCAGCGGATGAGGAGAGAGAACTCTGATTTTTAAAAAAGGAAGGAATTCTTGTAGAAATATACGACTCAACTATAAAAGCAACATAAGAATTATACGTATTCCAAAGGGATAAGAGAGGCAGAAAGGAGGAGAGAGCTTGTTCAAAGAAATAATAACTGAGAACTTCCCAAACCTGAGGAAGAACCAGACTTACAAATACATGAAGCCAAGAGAATAACTAATAACATCAACGCTAAAAGACCTTCTCCAAGGCATATAATAGTAAAATTGGCAAAAGCCAATGACAAAGAAAAAATATTAAGGGAAGCAAGACAGAAGAAAATAACCTACAAAGGAACACCTATCAGGCTTTCAGCATATTTCTTGGCAGAAACTTTACAGGCAAGGAAAGAATGGAATGATATATTAAAAATATTGAAAGACAAAAACTTTCAGCCAAGAATACTCTATCCAGTGAAACGATCCTTATGATACAATGGAGAAATAAAAGTTTTTCCAGATAAACAAAGGCTGAGGGAGTTCAATGCCACTAGATCTCCCATACAAGCAATGATCAAGAACGTCCTCATACCCGAAATAAAAAGAAGGCAAATGTCTACAAAGCTTTGAGCAAAGAGATAAATAGACAGACAAAATCAGAAAGCTACAGCTCTGTTTCATGACAGGGTAGCAAATAATTAATTATAACTTAAAAGAAGAAGGGAAGGAAAGCATCAAAAGTAACTGTAAACACTTCAACTTAGTCACAAACGCACAAAACAAAAATGAATAACTTGTGACAACAATAACTCAGAAGGAGAAGAGGAAAGGGATGGAACCTGCTTAGGCTAATGGAGATAAGTGGCTATCAGAAGATGGACTATCTCATCTATGAGATCTTCATACAAACCTCACAGTAACCAGCAAACAAAAAATCAGAGCAGAGCCATAGATCATAAAAAAGAGAAAACCTCCATGAAAACCCCCAAAGTGAAATGGTAGTCAGAAACATAAAGGAAGAGAAACAATGAAAATATAGATTAGGTGGGATTAAGCCCTCAAGTATCAATAATCACTCTAAATCTAAATCGATTGAATTCTCCAATCAACAGACACAGAGTGGTGGGGTGGATTAGAAAACAAGACCCAACAATACGCTGCCTCCAGGAAACACATCTCAGCTCTAAAAACAAACAGGCTCAGAATGAAGAGATGGGAGAAAATACTCCAATCAAATGGCAAATAAAAGAAAGTAGGTGTTGCCATACTTATATCAGACAAAGCAGACTTCTAGATAAAAAAGACTATGAGAGACAAAGAGGGGCAGTATATAATGATAAAGGGGACTTTCCACCAAGAGGACATAACACTTATAAAAATATATGCACCTAACACAGCAGCACAAAAGAATATAAAGCAACCCTTAATAGACCCAAAGGGAGAAATTAACAGCAACACAATAATAGCAGGAGACCTGAACACCCCACTTACATCCAGGGATAGATCATGCAGAGGAAGGCAACAAGTCAATAGTGGAATTAAATGAAACATATGATCAGATGAACTTAATCGATATACATAGAGCATACCCTCCCAAAACAGCAGAATACACATTCTTCTTAAGTGCACATGGAACATTCTCAAAGATAGACCATATGTTGTTAAACAAGGCAAGCCTGAATAAATTTAAGATTGAAATCATATCAAGCTTCTTTTCTGACCACAATGCTATGACACTTGAAATCAACTACAAGAAAAAAGATGGGGGAGTCACAAATATGTGGAGACTAAAGAACACACGACTGAAGAACCATTGGATCAACGAACAAATCAAAGGAGAAATAAAAAAATACCTGAAGACAAATGAAAATGAAAAGACAACAAAACAACTCTTATGGGATGCAGCAAAAGCAGTTCTAAGAAGGAAATTCATAGCAATACAAGCATACCTCAACAAACAAGAAAAATATCAAATAAGTAACCTTAAACTACACCTAATAGAACCAGAAAATGAAGAACAAATGAAGCCCAAAGTCAGCAGAATGAGGGAAATAATAAAAATTAGAGCAGAAATAAATGAAATAGAGACTAAAAAAACAGTAGAAAGGATCAATGAAACAAAGAGATGGTTCTTTGAGAAGACTGAAACAAAATTGACAGACCCTTAGCCAGACTCACTAAGAAAAAAAGAGAGAAGGCTCAAAGACATAAAATTAGAAATGAAAGAGGAGAAATTACAACAGATACCATAGAAATCCAAAGGACAATAAGAGAATACACTGAACAACTTATATGCCACCAAATTGGATAACCTAAAAGAAATAGATAAATTCTTAGATTCACACAACCTCCCAAAACTGAATCAAGAAGAAATAGAGAAAATGAACAGACAAATCACATGTAAAGAGAACGAAATAGTTATCAAAAACCTCCCAAATAACAAAAGTCCAGGACCAGATGTCTTCTCTGGAGAATTCTACCAAATATTCAAACAAAATATAATACCCATGTTTCTCAAACTATTCCAAACAGTTGAAGAAGATGGAACACTTCCTAATTCATTCTATGAGGCCAACATCACCATGACAGCAAAAGCAGGCAAGGATAGCACAAAGAAGGAATATTACAGGCCAATATCGCTGATGAACACAGATGCAAAAATCCTCAACTAAATATCAGCAAATTGAACACAGCAATATATTAAAAGGATCATATACCATGATCAAGTGGAATTTATACCAGGGATGCAGGGATGTTTCAACATCCACAAATGAATCAATGTGATACACCACATTAACAAAATGAGGAATAAAAATCACATGATCCTCTCCACAGATGCAGAGAAAGGATTTGACAAGATCCAACATCCATTTATGATAAAAACTCTCAATAAAATGGGTATAGAAGGAACGTACCTCAACACAATAAAGGCCCTATATCACAAACCCACAGTCAACATCATACTTAATGGTGAAAAACTTAAAGCCATTCCTCTGAGAACAGGAAGAAGACAAATGTGCCCACTCTCGCCACTCCCATTCAACAGTACTGGAGGTTTTGGCCAGAGCAATTAGGCTGGAAAAAGAAATAAAAGGAATCCAAATTGGAAAGGAAGAAATGAAATTCTTGCTGTTTGCAGATGACATGATTGTAAATATAGAAAACCCTAAACAATCCATCAGAAAACTATTAGAAATAATCAACAACTACAGCAAAGTTGCAGTGTACAAAATCAACTTACAAAAATCAGTTGCATTTCTATACTCTAATAATGAACTAACAACTAACAGAAAGAGAACTCAAGAATACAATCCCATTTACAATTGCAACAAAAAGAAAAAAGTGTCTAGGGATAAATTTAACCAAAGAGGTTAAAGACCTATACAATGAAAACTATAAGACATTATTGAAAGAAATCAGTGATGACCTGAAGTAATGGGAAGATATTCCATGCACATGGATTGGAAAAATAAACACAGTTAAAATGTCCATATTACCTAAAGTAATCTACAGATTCAATGCAATCCCAATCAGAATCCCAATGACATTCTTCATAGAAATAGAACACAGAATCCTAAAATGTATATGGAATAACAAAAGACCTTGAACAGGCAAAGCAATCCTGAGAAGAAAGAACAAAGCAGGAGGCATCACAATCCTAACTTGAAAATATATTACACAGCTATACTAATCAAAATGGCATGGTGCTGGCACAAAAGCAGACTCATAGATCAATGGAACAGAACTGAAAGCCCAGAAAGAAAACCACACATCTGTGGTCAGTTAATCTCTGACAAAGGAGCCAAGATCATACAATGGAGAAAGGAACGTCTCTTCAATAAATGCTGTTGGGAAAACTGGACAGCCACATGCAAAAGAATGAAAGTAGATAATTATCTTCCACCATACACAAAAATTAACTCAAAATGGATAAAAGACTTGACTCTAACACTTGAAACCATAAAACTCCTAGAAGAAAATATACGCAGTACAGTCTTTGACATCGGTCTTAGCAGCATCTTTTCCAATACGATGTCTACTCAGGCAAGGGAAAGAAAAGAAAAAATATACAAATGGGACTACATGAGACTAAAAGGCTTCTGCAAGGCAAAGGAAACGATGAAATAAACTAAAAGACAGGGCCGGCCCCGTGGCTTAGTGCTTAAGTGCACGCGAACATCTACTGGCGGCCCAGGTTCGGATCCCGGACGCGCACAGACGTACCGCTTGTCCAGCCATGCTGAGGCCGTGTCCCACATACAGCAACTAGAAGGATGTGCAACTACGACATACAACTATAAACTGGGACTTTGGGGGGAAAAAAAAGGAGGAGGATTGGCAATAGATGTTAGCTTAGAGCCGGTCTTCCTCAGAAAAAAAGAGAAGGATTAGCACAGATGTTAGCTCAGGGCTGATCTTCCTCACACACACACACACAAAAAACGAAAAGACAACCCACCAACTGGGAGAAAATATTTGCAAATCATATATCTGGCAAGGGGTTAATCTCCAAAATATATAAACAACTCATACAACCCAACAACAAAAAAACAGATAATCCAGTCTAAAAATGGGCAGAGGATATGAACAGGCATTTTTCAAAAGAAGATATACAGAAGGCCAACAGACACATGAAAAGATGTATAACATCACTAACTATTAGGAATATTCAAATCAAAACTACAATGAGAGATCACCTTACACCTGTCAGAATGGCTATAACTTCCAAGACAAAAAATAACAAATGTTGGAGAGGATAAGGAGAAAAGGGCACCCTCACACACTGCTGGTGGGAATGCAAACTGGTGCAGCCACCAGGGAAAACAGTATGGAGATTTCTCAAAAAATTAAAAATAGAAATATCATACCTTCCAGCTATCCCACTACTGGATATTTATCCAAAGAAACTGAAATCAACAATTCAAAGAGATTTATGCACCCCTGTGTTCACTGTGGCATTATTCACAATAGCCAAGACATGGAAGCAATCCAAGTGCCCTGCTACAGACGAACAGATAAAGAAGATGTGGTATGTATTATATACAATGGAATACTACTCAGCCAGAAAAAAAAAGACAAGATCGTCCTGTTTGCAACAACCTGGATGGACCTTGAGGGTATAATGATAAACGAAATAAGCCAGACAAAGACAAATAGCATTATTTCACTCATATGTAGAAGATAAACATATCCAGGGATAAAGAGAACAGATTAGTGGTTACCAGAGGGGAAGGGGGCTGGGTGTTGAGTGAAAGAGTTAAAGGGGCACATATGCATGGTGATGGATAAAAGTTAGACTACCGCTGGCAAGCACGATGCAGTCTATACAGAAATTCACAAATAATAATGAACACCCGAAATTACACAATGTTAAAACCCTTTATAATTTCAATAGAATAATTAAAATAGAAAAAAAATAATTCATTCCTCTTTATGGTTGCATAGTATCCCACTGTGGGGATATACCACACTTTGTGTATCCGTTCACCAGTAGATGGACATTTGGGTTGTTTTCCATTTTTATCTACTATAAATAGGTTGTTATCAACATGTGTGTACAAGTCTGTGTATAGACATATGTGTTTATTTCCCTTGGATGGATTCCTAGGAGAGGAATGGCTGGGTAGACGTATGTAATTTTTAAAGACGCATCCAAGCTATTTTTCACCAGCACTCGATGAGAGTTTCAGTGACTTGACATCTTCAACAACACTTGCTATAGTCAGTCTTTTTAATTTTAGCCACTCTTAAGTGTGGTGGAATCTCATGATGACTGTCACTTACATTTCTCCAATGACTCATGTGGTGAAGGAGAAGGCAAGCCAGGCACAGACTGGGAGAAAACATCTGCAAAACATATCCCTAGAAAAGGACGGGTATTTATAATATATAAAGAGCTCTTACAACCCAATAGTAAGAAGACAAGCAACACGTCATGTCTTACCAAGACAGAGCAGATCAGGCCTGTGATGAGCACCAGGAGTCCCGCCAAGCAGATGAGGATGAGGGCCCAGAAGAGGAGGTCTGGGGAGACATGTGGTGGGGTAAGCCACATCCTGTCATCACCCCAGGGCTCCTGGTGACCCCACTGTGCCTCAACCCTCCTTGACAAGGGTTGGCCAACTTTCCTCATCATCCAAGACCCTGTGCGCATGGTTCTCTTCGATGAGGCACAGCATGAAGATACTCGCCCCCTACCATGGGCTGGGGCTTCCTGCAGGTTTACCAGGCTTCTCAGTCAAGGCATCATCTCTGTTGGGAGAATATTCTGGAAGTGAATGAAATGGAGAGTGCATGTGAGTGTGTTTCACTCTTTTTAATAAAACTTTTTAGACACAGAAAAATAAAGGGAACAGTCTCATAAACATCCATCATCTAGATTTAACAATGTATATTCCATCTAATTAAAACAATATTGCATCAATGTATAAATTATTAACATTTGCCACCCTTGATTCATCCCATGTTTTCAATGAAATATTAAAGTCAAGTAGACATCATGATGTTTCACCCCATTTTAGTTTCCATCTCTAAAAAGTGAGCATACTTTGCTACAAATACAAGACCATTATCACAGAACAAAAATGTAATAAACTAAAACAAATTCCTACCTCTGGGCACAGAGGACTGAATTTGGGCTGGACTTTCTTATGACAGCCGGGGGCAGAATGGGTCATCACAGTTGGCAAGCCTATGGGATCTCTCTAAATTTGTAAAATCCAACTCAAAAGTGTTCTTCCGTGCCTAGAAACACATCATCCCCTTCTCCTTTATCTATTTGCTTAATATTCATTTTCTAGGATTAACCTACAATGTAATTTCCTGCAGGAAGTCTTCTCTGATTTCCACCTGCAAGTATGAGTTTGTTCACATCAAATAATTGATAAGCTTCAATTCTCTATTCTTGTTATTCCCAGCTACAACATAAACTCCAGGAGGGTAGGACACACAGCACCCAGTGGGCAGGGGGGAGGGGTGAAGGTCCCCCTACTTGTACTCCTACCTAGACAACATCTTAGAGGTGTGCTGTCTGATATGGAGCAGCAACAAGTCTCTTTTTGAATTAAAATTAATTTTAGTTAAATAAAATAAAAATTCTAGTACCTCAGTAACATTAAAAATCAGTAACAATAAAGACCAGTCACAATACCATCCTTCGAGTACTCAACAGCCACATGCGGCTGTGCACTGGAGAGCACAGATATAGAACATTCCACCACTGCAGAAAGTTCTAGCGCATTGGTGATCATCTAGAGTGGGACTTGGCAAACTATAGCCTGTGGATCAGAAACTACATCCACCCCCAAACCTGTGAGTCTGCTTCACACACAGCTGGAGGCCCTCACTGACCATCTGATCCAGTTGCTGTCAGTGCAGAGATAAGGAAACAAAAGTCCAGAGAGGGGAGGTGACTAGCTTTAGGTCACAGAGCTGTCTAGGAGAAGGTGAGTGCCTCCTATATTACACTGGTTTCCTTTTCTCTCTCAATGGTGGGTAAAGACTAGGGGACTACGCCACCTCCTGCCAGCCTGAGAAAGTTCAATGCTCTCTAAGCCCCAGGCATCCAGAGTCCCCGGAAAGGCCTCACTTTCTTTCCCAATGACCAGGGAGCCTTATCATCCCCAAGGATACTCTTCCTGTCCAGGGTCAAGTTCTGCAGTTGGGTCCATTCTGGGTCAGGCGCAGGAATTCCTCATAGATGGCAACTCTGTCCAGTCTCTGTGTCAAGGTGGCAAGGTACACAGGGAGTCTGCTCCAGTGTGGTTACTGTGGGTGTCAGACCTCGAAGGGCACAAGGGATGAATAAGGGTGTCTAGAATTCTACCCTGATTCTAGATTCCCTGCGTCAGGGTCCTGTCCAAGAGAACTTTCTGCAATAATGTAAACATTTGTCTGCACTACCATATACACTCATTATTAGCCCCATGTTGTTATCAAGCACTTAAAATGTGGCTAGTGTATGTGAGTGAGGAACTGAATTTCTCACATAATTTCATTTAAAGTAATTAATTTATAAATAAATAACTACAGGGAGAACATTTTTGAAACTTTGGAGTAAGGACTTCTGGAAATGCATAAAAACAATGAGAACACTGGTAAAAATGGTCAAAATCAACTTTTCAGAAGTCTAGAAATTAATCAATGGCTTGTAAGAATCTGAGGAGGGTTTAGTGAAGAAACATGGTGGAATCTTGATAAAGGGAGCCAACTTGTGGCACTATAACTTGCACTGTCCCATCCTGCTCTCACAATATCCTCCATAACTTTGAAAACCGTCATTCTCAGAACTATAGTGGCTGAGACATCCAGCAGCCCAGCAGCCATAATGGGTTTGGAGCTCTGAAAAGACCCATCCCCACCGAACTGTCACTAGCTGACCTGCCTGGCATCTCCCTGAAAAAGCCCCATGTTCAGGGCTTGTCGTTACTTGACTCAGAGCTTGCCCAGGGAGGAAAGTCCGTCCCCAGGGCACTTGCTAAAAACAATCAGGGCTAATTGTTTTCTATTGTAGTTGCCTGAGGGAGTGATACCAGCTGAGGCAGGCAAGAGGTGAGCCAAAATCTTAGAAGAAAAATTGGGAGAATGAGATGTCCACAGGGGCCATTGAAAAGCTCCAGTGTATTTGCGGGCATCTAGAAGGCCACAAGGGCTCAGGGCTGTGGCACGCCCAAGAAAGACTTGAGAACATCTTAATCTCTCACCTCTAGTTGAAGGGTTGGCTTAATATCTGAAAACTTGATTATGTAATACACCATATTAATAGAATAAGGGCCAATACCACGCAATCTCAACCACATATACAGAAAAGAATTTGACAAAATACAACGCCCTTCATGTCAAAAAAAGTAAACACTCAACAAATTAGGAATAGAAAAAAACTTTCCCAACCTACAAACAGCATCGATGAAAAACCCACGGCTAACACCATATTCAATGGTGAAAGACTGAAAATTTCCCCCTAAGACCAGGGACAAGACAATGATGTCTTCCCTTATCTCGTATGTTAATCACAGGTACTAGAGGTTCTAATGAGGGCAATTAGGCAAGAAAAAGCAATAAAAGAAACCCAGATTGGAAGAGAAGAGGTAAAACTATTTTTTTGCAGATGAGAAGATATTGTATATAGAAAAACCTAAAAAATACACTCCTCCCCACACACAATATGTGAACCGTATCGCAATAGGTGTATAAAAAATTTAAATTGCCCCATGTGGTTAGCGGCTCCACTATTGGAGAGCACAGTTAGACTGCTGATATTTGTTGAAAGTCTCCAGAAGAGGAGGAGGAGCAGGGTGCTGGAGGTTGGTGGCACCAAATGTTAATGCTTTTCTCATCCCCCAAAAACCTATGGAAGGAGATGTTAGGATTAGCTGACAAGGATGTGGGGCAGAATGGACACGATTTAAGTGACTTCCAGATCAATGATATGTCACGGGAGCTCAGAGTCATCAGCCACCATCTCAGCCAATGCTTCCAATCTAGTCAACCTACATCAAGTAGGTGACCAGGCAGGAGTGGAATATGTCTCAAAGCTGGCTGCCTCTGTAGAGCTTGGTGACCTAGAACAAACACGAGGGAGAGTGGGTGAGATGAAGGTCTCCTGGGGACACAGGGGGCCACTGGAGCCAGTGAAAGATCACAGACCTTGGGGCAAGGGAGACCTGACTTCAAATCCTGGCTCTGCCCCTAGCTCACTGTGTGACCTTAGGCACAATACTCCCCTTTCTGAGCTTCAGTTTACCCCTGTGAGAAATGGGGAAGGCAGCTAGGACATCACCTCTGGACACTGAGAGAACCCAGACATGCAGGGAAAGTGAAGGGTTGAAACAATCACATAACAGATGTAAGTCAGATGGAGGAATGACGGTGCCCTCAGGGCAAGGAGAGACGGGAGAGGGAGACCCCACCTGGTCCTGGGTGTCTCTCAGCAGGGCGGTGTACTCCGAGGATGTGAGCTCCGAGTTGCTGAGGTTCCAGCTGATGATGCGGAAATGTAGCTGGTGCTCTCTCTTGATGGATAAACTCTGGGCTGCAGAGCCTGGAGCCACCGAGAGGAAGAGCAGACAGGTGGAGACACTCAGCTCCCAGCACAGAGGCATGGTGGCCCACGGGGTCAGGGTGGTGGGTGCAGACAGCGTCCACACAGGTGGCTGCCCCATCCTTCTCAGGCCTGGGGAGAGAGGGATGTGGGGACTCTAGAGAGAGGTCCTGAGACCTCTGGGGTTGGGGGCCAGAACAGGAAGGAGGAAATGGGAGGACAGTGTGGAGACAGAGAGGGGTGGTCACAAAAGTGGTCATTAGGGGCAAATGCTCAGGGGAGGGTCTCACTTGAGGGAGACCAGTCAGCATCTTGAGTAGAAGGGACCCAGGCTGCTCTTCTTGAACAATGATCCAGCTGGGGAGGAAGTAGGAGGAGGAGGAGCAGGAGGGACAGGGGTTGGAGGAGGGGCTGGGTGGGATTTAACCCACCAGGAGCTGCTGGGACCAGGGTCTCACCAGGCTCTGCAGGACCCTCTCAGTGAAGTTGAACGTGGCCTAATCGTTGCTCATGTCTGATGAATACCGGAGGGTGGAGATGGTGACGTTGACTGTGAGGGTCTTCAGGTTGTGCCCCAAAGCTGCAAGACGAGAGGGAGAGTGATGGCCATCTCTAAAAGCTGGCCTGAGACTAGACCAGAGTCCTGCACTCATTGTAATCTGTCGTCTTCTGTCCCAGTGGCACCATCACCCACCCGTGTGGTCACCCAAGTCAGAACCAGCATATCTGCTCAGCTCCTCCTCCCTCCCAGTAACACCCATTCACCTTGCACACTTGTCCTCACATACACTCTCTCTCTCCATTCCTGTCCTAGCTCAGGTCTTAACTTCCTTCACCCGGACCAACACCCCAGCAGGCTCACTGGATGCTCTGTCTAAAGGATGTTCTACATGGACTACTAGAAGAATCTTTCTGAAATGAATACCTCACTAGGGCCACCACTGCTCTAGTACCACCCATGGCTCCCTATGGCCTTCAGTGTTTAGTTCAACCTTCTTGACCTGGCACTCAAGGCTCTACTCAATCTGGCTCCTGCTCACCTTTCAGTCTCATTTTATCCATCTACTGCGGGTTAAACATTATGTTTCATGCAACCCAAATTCGTTTTAATTCTCCCCATACGGCATGTTGTTTCGGGCCGGAGCCTTTGCTCATGGAATCCTCTGTGCCAGGAAAACCCTTCGTCCTCTATTTGCCAGGGTCCCTCCTACTCATTCTTAAAGACTTCATTCTGGTGAAACTTTCTCTAGCAAGCTCCTCCCCTCCAAATTATGCCAGGTGCCTCTCCCCGAAATATTCCACATTGTATTATAATGGTGTGTTAATTTCACAAGACTAGGGGCTCTCTGAGGGCTGGCCTTAGACTAAATCGTTGGTATAATCTTTGTGATCAGCATGATTGCCCTAAAACCAGAATTTCACACCCTGGTTTCCCAGCTCCTGGATCACACCTGGCTCATGGGGAGTGGGGCCAGAGAGCTTCTCTTGGTAAGGAAAAGGGGCCCCCAGATACCTGTGGTGGCTTCTGGTGGCACAGGTGATGATCAAGTATGCAGGGACGTGGTGGCCAGCTCGGGAGCTGTGGAGAGGGCTGTCATCAGGGAGGGACAGAGTGGGAGGAGCCCCGAGGCTCACACGGGCTCCAGCACTGGCTGTCTCAGGACCACCATTCACAGGTGAAGCATAAATGAGAGTGAGGGGATGGGTGACTGTGTGAGTAGAGGGATGAGCAAGCCTGTGGATGAGAGGAGCCCGAGAGAGAGATAGGTGAACAAGAGTGACTGAACTCGGAGGAGAGACAGATAGGCAGAAAAATGGGCAGATGGATGGGATACCTGGAAAAGGAGGACCAAGGGCGGCGCTTTAGCAGAATTAAAGTGAAAACCACGTGGGGTCAGAATGTGGTGGAGAACATGTCTGTGTCTAAGGCTTTCTCACACTGGGCTGGGACTCTCCACCAGAACCCGGGAGGGAGAGAAGGGATGAATTAGGGCCCTTCCAGGTCCTTCCCTCACCAAGGACAGCAGGTGAAGGAGAACAAGTGCTCCCAAACTCCAAATGCAGATGGGACCCAGGAGATCAGGGCCAGGAATACTCACTGTTGGTAGTCGGGGCCACGGCTCCATAGGTGTAACCTGTGGAGAGAAGGCGAGAGGAGCTGAGCAAGAGTTGGAGTGAACATAAAGAATTAAGGGAGAGGAAGGATGTAGGGACCTTTGTGGGAAAAGCAGAGGGGAAAGCAGCGGGGACGAGTGGAGGGGTGTTCAAGGGGAAGGCAATGAGATGGAAGGTGGCTGGACCCAGTGATCACACAGTGATGAGAAGACTGAACCCAGACCAGGAGGATAGAGAGATGGATCATAGCTCACTTTAGAGCAACGGAGGGAACACAGAACTCTGACTGGGAGAGACAGTGTGGCTGTAGCACAGCCCCTCACCACTGACGTAGAGGCTGTCCCAGTCCAGGGTGAAGGAGCCCAGGTGGGTGACGCGCTGAGTCTCATGGCTCAGCTCCCAGTAGAGTCACTCTCTGTCCAGCCCGGGACATGCTGGGGTCAGAGTGGACGGTGCACATGATGTCCACCCCAGTGGCTGCCCCACCCTTCTCAAGCCTGGGGGAGGAAGATCATGGGGATGTGGAATACTGAGCAGGGTCGTTCTGGGTGTGGAAAGCGAGAGAGGGGAAGGGAGGAGGGTAATGGAGATGCTGAAGGGGCTGCTCTGATGCCTGGAGGGGCTCTCCTAGGTGTCTCCCGTGTGAGACAACCCCCTCACAAGTAAGGCCTGACTTCTTTTAGGATGTGGAGGAGGGGCTTGTGAGTGGCAAAGAGGGGTGAACACACAGACCTGGGTGAGGGGGCGCCTGCAGGTCTGCACGGACAACAGCGAGAACAGTCAGTGCCCTGTGCCATCTGACACATGCAGGCAAGAAAGTACCGTTATGTTCTCTCGGTTCTACACTCCAAGGTCTTTTCTTTCTACTTCTTTCCTACTCCACAGCCATCACCCAGGCCTAGGGAACAATCATCTTATTCTTAATCTTATTGCCAGCACCTCCCATCTTGCCTATTAAGTCTTCATTCTTAAACATGAAGTCCATTTTAACCCACATGCTTAGACCAAACGATAATCACATCATCCTTCTACTCGCATCTCTCCAGAGGGTTCCCACTGGTCTTAGAACAGAGTCCCAGTCACCCTTGATCTGGTCCTGCCTGTCCCCCCTCGCCAGTGTGGCTCACACCCCTACCCCTGTGTTGACTCGGCTCAGCCATCCTTCTTCTCAGTTCATGGACACACCAGGCTCTCTGCTTCAGGGGTGTCCTCATGCGGGTCCCTCTGCCTGAAACGTTTTCTTGAACACACTCCCACACCCTCACTCCAGTCTAACCCTCCGACCAGCTAAATCCAGTCCCAACTCCAGCTCTCAAGCTAAATATCAGCCCTTCTCAAGAGGGCTTCTCTGCCCCCTCAGGTTGATTCACCTTGTGCCAAACTCCCACATCACTCTCATCATTAACTTTTCAAAATCCAAATTCCCAAATACAATATAAATTCCATGGAGGTGGGACAAGGTCTCTCTGGTTCTCCAGGTCCCCATGCATGTGGCCCAGGGCCTGGCTCATGAGATGAGGAACCATCCCGGTTTGTCTAGGACTGTCCTGGTTTGAACACTAAACGTCCTGTGTCTTGGAAAACCCCACTGTCCTGAATAAACGAGGATGGTTGGTCACCATTAATTATACACTCAGAGACTATCTATTGCATGACAAGCACACATTCCCCTCAAGAACATCACAGGAAAGCTAGAATGAAAAAGGCACACACACATACACACACAATTAGTAGAGGTCAACAACTAAATACAAAATTACTTAACAAGATTCTCTGCAACATGAATCACCAGACCGTTATTTCAGAAAAGTTTCAAGAAACAAAGTTAATTCCCTTTACAAGGCAAGGTGGAGAGGACAGTCTTTTTGGAGACTAGCGCCCTTCCCTTCAATCTACAGTGTTGCTTAGTACTCCTCCAAATGATTTGGAATGTCATAAAGAAAAAAATGCTCAAAATGAATCTGGTTACTGGCAAATTCAATTTTAAATTTGTTATTAATACAAAGAAGTTCCAATCATTTTTTTCCCTGAATGCTCCTTTATTTCAAATTTATGTGGAGGATTTATAGGACTTTAGAAATCAAATTGAATGGGTCTAAGGAATGTTGCTGAGTATCGCTGCTAATATTTCATGGGATGTCTTCTAATACTACATACACACGCAAAACATTTCTGTAGTTATATTATATATAAATCCTGACTTTTGAGTATTATGCAATGCAAGTAAATCTATATTTTCTACTATGATACACATTTGCAGTTATTTAGGTTTGTTTCATATGTTTTTATTTGCATATAACTGTACTTACTGAAATATTTACCACACAGAACCACACACAGTTTACCATCTTTCCATCCATCAAACATCAATAATTTTTCTCAAGATACCTTCACTCTCAGTGACTCCAGGTGGTGACAACCCGAGCCCAGGAAAGCTCACTAGCAGGTCTTCTGCACAGTGGAGGCTGCCGGAACCTGTTGGTACCAGGTCCACAGGGTACTCACCTGGTCACACAGAAATCCATGGATCAGCGAGGACAGGTGGCCCCTGAGCCTGGTTTCACCTCAAACTTGAGGTCCACGGATGCTTTTCGTGTCTGAGGGGGGAAAAAAAGTGCAAACAAGCTTTTGAGGCCTTTTATAGGGTGTTGGATGGAAAGGCCAACCCCATTCACTTTTCTTTTTTTGTATTTACTGATTTAACTGTAAGTGTTGGCTGTGGCTGGATTTTCCCGATTCCTATCCAGCCGTCTGCTGCTCCCCAAGATGGGAGAAAGCAGCTTCGTGCTGTGTGCACTTGAGTCACTCAACTCACTTGGCTGGACAGAGACTTTTTGGTGACTCTGGACCCTTTAAACAAGCTTGTCATTTAGGGACCCTGTAAGGGACTCGCTGACTTGTCAACAATTTCCACACTTCATTCAGGGCTCGGGAGATTTTCAGGCCCTGGAGCAGGTTTCCCAACCTCGGCACAACTGACATTTGGGTCCGGATAATTCTCTGTTAAGCCGTCCTGGGCCCTGGAGGACGCTGAGCAGCATTCCTGCCTCTCCCTCTAGATGCCAGGAGCGCCCCCATTAGTAACAACCCAAACATTGCCTCCAGAAGCGGCTAAAGCCCCCTGGGGACAAAATCACACGGAGGACGGTGACGGGGACTCTGAGGAGGGGACGGTGGCGCCCGGAGCCAGGAGGAAGAGCAGCCTCGGGGGCCCTAGCGAACAGCCCTGGGGAAACGGGGCTCCGGGAGGACGGAGGGACGCCAGGCCCTGACAGGGCTGCCCGCCGCCCAGGCCCCTCCCTGGACCGCGACTGGAGCCGGGACCGCCCGCCGCTCACCGAGCCCCGCCCCTGAGGGCGAACATCCACGGGAATGCCGTCCTCGCCGAGAAGACGGAACACACCGCACAGAACGCCCGCTCCATCCATGCCGCCGCCCGCGCTTCCGGTTCCGGTCTCGGGTGGGCGTTCGGGGAGAACGAACGTTTGGGGGCTGCGGGTTGAGGTGGCGGGCGGGGCGAGGCCGTGCACCCCAGCCTCACAGGAGGTGTCTAGTTTCTAGAGTGAGTGAGAAGCTGGAAAGCGGGCTGGGTCACCACCAGGGACAGGGACAAAATCTAGGGGCGGGGCTGTGTGCGGGAACCAGTTCTAGGGGCGGGCTGTGGGCGGGACAAGGCTGTGAGTGACAGCAGGCCGGGGAGGCAGTTTTATGGGCGGGAACAAGGGTGCAGGCAAGGCAATGAGCCGGGACCAGGCTGTGGGCGGAGGCAGGCCCAAACGTTGTGGGCAGAGACCAGTTCCAGGGGCGGGAAGAGGCGGGGGTGTGGCTGGAATAATTCAGGCAGACTTCACAGGGGGAGGAAATCAGCTCCAGGGGCGTGGCTGGAGGCGAGGCTTTCCGTGGACCCCTGGACTGTACAGGTAGCTGGATGTTGAACAGCTGTTCTTCATTCCTTTCCCCACCTTTACACAGCCTCATAGAATGATGTGCCCATATTCAGAATTCTAAATTTTTTGTGTGTTTCCTGTTCTTAATTTCGTTAAAAAATTGGATCATATATTCACATTTCTCTACAACTTGCTGTTCCAAGCCAGTAGATAAGGATATAATGCTATTTTAATTTTAAAAATCTGGGGGGAGGGAGGCCTACATTGTAGATGCACGTATAGGAAACCTTCAAAGAGTGGTGCAAAGTCAATAAAATATTCTCACTCTACCACTGTCTCCCGGGACTTTTGCACAGAGATAAACATCCTTTCCTCCTCTATCCTTCCAGACATACTGTGTATATGTGGGACTGTGTATATGTTCAAGCCCAAAAGGGATGTCCCCAAGCAAAACCTGAAGCCCATGAATTGTCTCATGCATCAGAAGTTAATGAGAAGAGATTTAAATTTCTGGTGGAAGGAGATGAACCAGTGATGAATCCATAGGAAGACAACAAAGAAACAAGAGAATTTTACCATTTAAAAGGTCAAAGGAAAAAGTGAGAAAGAAAATGTATTCATACTATCTGACGTCGCACATCTCTGGATAAGATTCATATGCTATAAAATAGTAAACACTTATGTCATAAAACAGTAGACATTGAATTTTGATTTATCCTAATTCATTAAATAGTTATATTGGGCAAGGGGAATTATGTTTTTAACATATGTAAGAACTCTTCGTGCTGATTTTTTCAGAGAAGAAATAAACTATAAATAGTCAAAAGCTGAAAAATGAAAAAGCTGTATGGGTAGCTAATTTAGAAATATAGATTTTCAACCAGAAAATTAAAGAAATTGTTTTTGGAACCAGAGTCAAGAGTGGGGAAGGTAGCTTTTCATTATAAGGCTTGGAGTATTATTTGAGAGATGTGCGTATACATACACACAGACGCACACACACGGGAGCCTGAATTTGTATTCCAAAGGGATCATCAAACTCTACAAAGAATTTGTAAAAAGGATTCACTTTACAAGAGTAGAACGTATTTTGAAAACTACAGACTTCAAGCATTAAAAAAGCTGTAATCATCCCTGTGGAAAAATGAATGGGGCATCACTTTCCAATCCACATGTTGATAAGCATTTTACATACATTACTCTTGAGTATTCTCACAGCAACCCATAAGGAAGATGGTATTATCTATCTCCATTTTGCAGATGAGGAAATTGGCGACAGCATATTGCTAAAATTTTCATATAAGTTCTCAATAGATATTGTTTTATGTTAAAATTGTTTATTGAATTTTCTTTTCATTAATAAAATGATATGTGTCACTCTTACAAATAAGCAAAGACTGTGTAAAAACAATTTAGCAAAACGAAAGTTTTCTTTTGATATAATTAAATATAGCAATCACTTTATTATTTTTCTGCTGTCTGCCTCACATCTACAAAGATGGTTCCTATGCCAAAGGCTTACTAGAAAACTCTACTAAAAATCAAGAATCAGGCAATACCCATATTATGCAAGGTTCCTGAATACATGCAAAAAAGCCATTATAACAAATTTTTGTACAAAAATCTTAGATCATTCATGAACTGATAACAACACAAATCATGATTAGGCAAGGTATTTCTGTAGAATGAAAAATATTTAAACTTTAGACATTTAGAAAGGTAGTTCATTACAGTAACTAATGTGTATAAGAAGAATTTTTTCAAACTCACTAAGTGCCAGGAAATCATTTGACAAAATGCACTGCAATATTATTCACAATAACCAAGAGATGGAAACTACCTAATTGTGCACCCGTGGGTGAAAGGATGAAGAAAATCTGGGGCATCTATACAATGGAATATTATTCAGCCTTAAAAAGGAAGGAAATCCTGTATTCAGAATTGCTTGCTTGGATCATTTCAGTAGCCATGTGCTTTCTTCCTTAGTACCCTCTGATCCATTCGCCAACCAGGAACCAAGGTGATCCTTTTACAATGTAAGTGCCACAACCTCTAATGGATCCCGAAAAGAGATTTTGGAGGTGGACTGCCTGTGTACCAGCTGTGTGACTTTGGTCAATTATATAACCTCTAATATTCCTCATCCATACAATAGAGGTTAATAGTATTGTCTCCATGGCATTGTTGTGAGGATTAAATGAGTGAATACATGTCAGATGCCTAGAAAGTGCCTGGCACATGATAAGGCATCATGAAAAATTTAACTGTAATTATAACCAAATTAAATATTGTGATGGCCTATTAATTAAGTTGAACCATATGAAATTTCTAATATTCAACCATTTTGACCCATTATTATTGTTGAATAAATGACAAAAGTCTAGGCAGGTTTGTTAGAGTCAAAAAGGATTGGATAAATGAAAATATTATTAGAAAAAATAAGCTGAAATAGATTGCTTTGCAATTTACAAAGCAGTTTCTCATACTTTGTTTCATTTAATCTCTATAGAATGCTTTTCAGGGTATTATTACCACTGTCTCTGAAGGAGTAACTGACTTTCCCCAAATCACACCACATTAAATAACACAATTAGAGTGGAAACATCATTTCAAGTATAAATCCCATATGATATTTTTTTCCCTTCATAATATCATCGGTCCTCTCACGAAAGTGATGAAATAATGCTGATTCATAAGAACTTATTCTTAAAGAGACATACTCTCAGATGATAAACACTATGTCTTTGAAACAGGGGTGTTGCGAGAAGAAAGTTGGGACCCACGCTTTCTGGGTTTTCAAGTCCATGATTAGACTTCTGGTAAACAGTCAAAGAAGGGAAAGGGTGAATAATAGTCCAGAATGAAAAAAGTTTGACGTATATGTAACTTTATTGATCACCTCAAGATTCTCTTTTTGTTTATGGTCTGTGTCACCCTACTAGAATATAAATGCTCTTAGGGTAGATCACTGCTATCGTGCAGCAAGTGGTAGGCGCTGAGTAAATATTTATTAAAGGAGTGAAAGTGGTCTTGAATACATCTGCTGTTTACTCACCAGAGAACAGCCTCATAGCAGGCAAATGGCATCATTAACAAAATTTTAAAAATCATATCCTTATTAGCTTGTAACCATGGATACAAGGCTCCCATTTATTTCATACTTTCTAAGTACTTAAGCATTCTGGTGTATTAGGGAGTGTTTCTACAGCCTTGCTGTAAAATAAAGCAAGACTTTTTGGCCCATTGATTGCTGTTTCCAGCAGGGCCCATCTCTATACTTACCTCTAAACAATTAACTATAGATTTGTTATCCCAATGAACAGCGATTTGGTATGGAACCTGTTTTATCAGTGTCATGCGAAAGTAGACATTTGATATGTCTTTAAGGGGTGATATGGATAATAATGTTGATGCAGAAGAAGACAAGTGAAAATTCTCTCTGGTCTTTGTCAAGTGCATCTGGGTGAAGGGTATCTTGTTGTCACTGGATTTCAGAACTCAAAAAGACTCGTCCAACTCTTCATGTTACTGGTGAAGAAACTGAGGTCTAAAGAGGTTGAGAGATTTGACCAAGACTAATTCCTGGGACTAGAGAAAGATCCTCTGATTCTCAGCTGGCCACATTGTCATAAGATCTCCAGCTCCAAACAGCCAAGAGAAGCAAGTCTGTTGATTTCCAGGCAGAAATGATTCCCCTTCATGTTTTTACTTTTTCTCCCTTAGATGTCTGCTCTGCCCTGACAAGGAATTTATCTGATATTTACACTACACTTAAGAAGAGGAAAATGCTCCTGGCAAACACTTGTGATTCAGTGTGGCACTGGAGAGCACAGTCATGAAAAAATGAGAATCAACAGAATAAGAGGTAAATAATATTAGAGAAGAAGAGAAAATCTATTATTTTAGTGGGACATAACTTATAAAGTTTAGAACTGGTAAATAAGTGCAGTAATGTATAAGGAAGCTAGATTCCTATATGAACCATCAAAAATACTGTTACATGAGCAAGAATTAGTTTAAACATGTAAATAATTATTCCATTCATAAGAGCAATGAATGATTTAAGAAGAGTAGTTAAAATAATTGGAACTACACATTAGTTATATGAAGAAGATTATAAAGAGATACAAAGTGTGTAAAAGCTCTGATTAAATGGAGAGATATACTATACTTGTGATTGAAAACAGTGTTTCAAAGATATCAATTTTCCAAACATTATTCAGATTCCATATGCTTCAAATCAACTTTTAAAATGATGTAGTGTTTGTTTTATAGACTAAAAGATATCTATTTGTAAAATAAAACATTGGACCATCAACTAACATTATTCACAAGTAAATCATTCCAAATGGATTATAAGGGCTAAAATTAAAAGTAAAAATCCCCTGCGTATAACAGTGGTGGATGACAATATAGAAGAATATCCATAATCTTAAAATTAGTGAAGCTATTCTTAATATATATGCTTAAAGATGTTTGGTTGAAAAGAGGAAGGAGAAAGAGTAAGATGGAACATGATATGGTCTCTGATTTTCTTTCAGAAACTTAATCTAGAGAAAAATATTCCAGTCTATGATATTGGATAAAGAAATAGAAATCTGTGATAATTACACAAATAATGAGAGGACATATATAAATGGTAGAATTATGTATCAGTTAGCTTCTGCTGTATAACAAACCAACCTAAAATTTGGTGGCTTCAAATAAAAATAGTTTATTTTTTCTCAAGATTCTGTGGGCTAACTGGGCAGTTATTTTGATCTGGACCTATTGGTGGCTCAGCTGGGATTGGCTGGTCTGGGACGGCCTTACTCACATATCTGATTGTTGACTTGAATTCACCTGGAGTAATGGAGATGTGCAGTCTATCTAGACTCATTCACATATTGATGGCCTCAGGCTTCCCAAGGGCAGACAGAGAAGGACAAGTACCAACAATGAGCAAGTGTTTTTCATGCCTTTGCTTATGTCATTTGCTAATGTCCCATTGGCCAAAGCAAGTTACAAGGCCAAGTCTACCCAGAGTCCACGTGGGATGCTACGACCAAAGAGACAGTGGGAGAAGACTAATGTGTGGCCATTTTCGCAATCTTTCACACATAATTTTAGAGGAGAATTAGTATGAATGTTTTTGTATTTGTTCATTTGAATGCCCGAGGAAAATTGTACAAAGCCAAAAGAAACGTAAAGCAAAAAATTAAGTGGAGATATAAGGTAAGTTTAGTTGGTACTTAAAGTGGATCTGCAAAAATGTGGTAGTTTATTTTTCAAGTGTAGGCAAGTTCTTGTGACCTATGAAAATAACTTACATTTCGATTATTTTCTCGCTGAATGTGTTTTATTCGTTAATACATTTGATGTGTTTCTCTCTGGCCTTAGGAAAACAACGTAGCACTTGGGAGCAAAGATGCAGCCTAATAGCCCCACACTGGAGGCCAAGATGGAGCAGACATCTACAGCCACCATGACCTTGCCCTTGGTGCTGTGGTAGACGGGGAGGAAGGTGACCCAGACACTGCAGAACACCAGCATGCTGAACGTCAGGAACTTGGCTTCATTAAAGGTGTCAGGCAGGTTCCGGGCCAGGAAAGCCACAGTGAAGCTGCCCAGGGCCAAGGAACCCAGGTATCCCAGGACACAGTAGAAACCAGTGACCGAGCCCTTGTTGCACACGATGAGGATGTGGCGGTGTTCAGAGTGTGCATCTGTGTCAATGAAGGGAGGAGAGGTTCCCAGCCAGATTCCACAGAGACTCAGCTGGATAAAGGAGCAGATGGGAATGATGAAGTTAGGTTCCTCTGACACCAACCACTGCCTCATCCTTCTCCCTGGTGCAGTGACCTTGAAGGCCACAGCCACAGTCATAGTTTTGGCCAAGACACTGGAAACAGCCACAGTAAATACAACTCCAAATGTGATTTGTTGAAGAATGCAGGTGGCTGTCTTGGGACGACCAATGAAGAGTAAGGAGCAGAGGAATCAGAGGGTGAGGGAGATGAGCAGGATGTAGCTGAGAGTCCGATTATTGGCCTTGACTATGGGAGTGTCTTGGTGCTTCACAAAGACCCCCAGGACCACAGCTGTGAGGACAGAAAAGCACAGAGCTGTGCAGGCCAGGGCCATGCCCAAGGGGTCCTCATAAGCCAGAAAGGTCACAGCTTTTTTGAGGCAGCAATCTCACCCTCTGTTGACATACTGATGATCTGGACACTTCACACACTGATCCATGTCTGGGGAGAGATGCAAAGTGTCCTGAGTCCAGGTTCAGTCATTCTCTCTCATTTGCATGCCCCCAAAGAAGGCATTGGGTAAGTTTAGCCAATTATCTTCCTTTGTTGCTCCAGGCATCAAATAACAGAATGCTCTACAGAGAACCATTCCCAGTTAATACTGCCCATCTTATTTATGATTAAGTAAGCAAAGCTATTATCCTTCTCAGTATTTATCTTGCATATTCATGAAAGCACTTTTTTCTCAGCAGAAAACCAAATGTCCTCCCTGTCTCTCTGAGCTATACCCCTGTAAGCTATGGCCTAGGTTTACTCATTCAATGAGCAAGCAGTTATTGGAAAACCTCCATGAGCCAGATAATATGCTACATTCTAGGGAAACAGAGATGACCAAGTCATAGACCTCATTCCTCGGGAGTTTCAAAATGAGACCATTTCTACCATCTAAAATGATCTCCAAAACATTTCATCTTGATTTCACTTCCACCACTTCTGTTAAGATTTTAGTCACTTCTCTCCTATGTTACCACAAGATCTTTTTACTCTGGTTCCCTGCCCTTGTCCTGCATCACAAGTGACACTTTTACATGTAAGTGGGATCATGTTTATCCTCCATTAAAAAATCCGACAAACTCTTAGGAAGACCAAAAAGACTGTATAACCTTGGTCTTGCCTACCTCTACTACCTCTGCTCTGATTTTTAAGATTCCCAAATCTTCATGTGGTTCTGAAACTGTTCCGTGCCCACTCATCCCTGCAGGTATCAATACATGCTTTTTCCTTCTACAGGGGCATTGCTCCTTCCTCTTTATGTCCCTTTAAATTCCCTCACTTTTCACTTTTAGAACTACAATCTGCCTGATAACGTTTTCTGTGGATGGTGTGAGTTAGGGTTGGCGAGTCATTGTCTTCTCCATGAAGACAGCCAATTTACCCAACATGGTTTATTGAAAAGTCTTTCATTTTCCCATTCCTCCTCAGTGTTTCCTTGTAAATCAGACGTCTATACGCGAGTCCCTATATGAGCAGCTTGTATCTGAACTTACCATTTGGTTCCGTTGATTTACTTGTTTATCCTCTTGATGAACCTCCTCTATTGTGATGCTATAATACTTGATGTCAGGTACAGTAAGTCCTCCCACTCTATTCTTTGTCTTCAAGATTTTCTTAGCTAAGTTTTTCCTTTATCATTTCCATAAGAATTGTATCAATTGTAATTTCCACAGAACGGGTCAGCATTTTAGCTGCAATTTTGTGGAAGCTGTAGATTAATTTGGACAGTTTTGATATCTGTAGAATTTTGAGTCTGTTCAGTCACGAATTTGATTTATCCCTCCACTTCTTTCAGCCTTCCTCCATTTTTCTAAATGCTGTTCTATAAATTTATGGACAAAAATCTTTGGAAAGTCTCATTAAAGTTATTTCTAGGTACTTCATACTTTAAGATGTTGTAAATGTCATTTTTTAAAATTTAAATTTTGAATGCTTATGACGGGTAGATGGAAGCAAAACTTTCTATATTAACCTTGTACTCAGCCACCAATAAACTCAGTTAATACCTTAATTTATATGGTTTTTACATTTATACTATAATATCATGTGAAGATAACATCAATTTTACTTCTTCCTTTGAAGTAAATTATTCCTTTTATTTCTTTTCCTGCCAATATTGTATCAGACAAGACCTCCAGTCTAACGGCTTATAGAGGCAATGATGTTGAACATTTTTCTCTTATCCTTGCTTTCAACAGTGCACCATGAAGTTCCATTCTGTGAATACTGTGTATGGGAGTAAGAGAGTTTCCTTCTGTTCCTGATTTGGTAAGTGTTGTTTCTGTAGTTGTTGTTTGTTTTAAAATATGAATAGGTGTTTAATTTTACTAGCTTTTCTTACAGTTATTGAGATTATTATTTCTCTTTTTTCAGAGATTAGTGTACTGAATTACATTGCGTGAACCGAATTTGGTCATGATATGTCCTTCTTATAAAATATGGCTAGATTTGGAACCTTGATTTGATTTGATTTTTTTTTAGTATAAATGAATTTAATCCAAGAAAGAGAGTGGCCTGTAATTTCCTTTCTTGCAATGATTTTGTTAGATTTTGGTAGCAATGTTAATCTCGTCTCTCAAAGTGAGTCAAAAAGTTTTCAGTTTTTCCTATTCTCTGGAAGAGTTTGAGTAGATGTATATTATTTTTTTCTTGAATATTTGGGCAGATTCATCAGCTTTGTACCAAATAAATAGCTTACAATAAAAGTTTGTAGAAATGTTTTAAAGGATGGTCTCAATTTCTGTAATAGGTATGGCAATATTCAGATTTTTCATTTTTTCTTGAGGCAGTTTGGTAACTTTTATTTGCCTAGAAATTTGTGAATTTCCTCTAAATTTTCATTGTATCAACATGATGTTATTTATGTTTTCTTCATGTTAAAATTTTTCCATATGATCTGAACAGATTACTCCCTTTTCAGCCTTGGTATTATTTTGTTGCAATTTTTCTCTTTTTTTGAACACTAGTACTAGGATTTTATTGAGCATATTTGTCATTTATTAGAATCTAATTTAGTTTTATTTATCCTTTTGATGTTTGTCTTTTATTTTGTTAACACTTCCTCTGATATTTATCATTTTGTGCTTTCTCTTTTCCTTGTGTTTACTTTTCTGCTCTTTTTATAGTTTGTGATGAATGCTTAGAACTTAGAAATTCAACCTTTCTTTATTTAAATATACACAATAATATATAAATATATATAATCTAGGATTATACATTTCTCTTTAAGGATAGATTTAACTCCACCCCATAAGATTTGATGAATAGTATTTTTAATTGGAAATACATTCTAATTTCCATCATAGTATACTCATTAATCATCGGTTGTTTACAAGTGTATTTATTAATCTCCAAGCATGTAGGAATTGAAGTTAGTGGATGTAGTGTTCTTTAGATGTGCATATGGAACATATACCCAAACTTACCACACGCCAAATGTGCACGTGGAAGCTTTATCCAAATTGACGATATGCCAGACTATATCATCAATCTCAGTACATTTCAAAAAAATTGAAATTATACAAAAGATGTTGTGAAATTAAGCTTCACATCAATCACAAAAATAAAATTAGATAATGCCACCATTGAGGGGATTCCAGTATTGCACCATTTAATATCATAAATCTGAGTAATTCCAAGATGTTAATTATTGTATGAAAAATCTTCAGGGTTGGTTTTCCGTCCCTCTTCTACTTCATGACCCAACTCCCAAACCCACATTGTCTGTGTTCTACACATGTTGAACCTTTTCTCAGCTCCCTAGAATATTAAATGCAGGGCTAATTTGTCAGTTTCTGCCATTTCTAAGAATTCCACCAAGAATTTAATTCGCCTTCATTAGTCTGATATAATACTAATGCTACTGCCTCTATGAAGAAGTCCATGACACTTCCCTCCCCACAAACATATATACTATCACTTATTTCATCCCATGGGTCTCTGCGTACCTATATTGCAGCCCTATGTCACCACCTTGAATTCACATCACTGCATGTTGTCTCCCCTACTCACCTGTGAACTGGAGGAGATCAGAAAACAAGCTGTACCATAAGCTCATTGTACACCATGTAAATACTTACTTCTTAAATCAAACACAACCTTTCTGAGCTCCTGCTCTGTGCCAAGAACAGCACCAGACACTGGAAAAATAAAGATTTGTTCAATGTGATCTAAATGTAGCTTTAAAGAAGATGAAAATTAAGGACTTAGAATACCATGTGTTAGATTCCATGAGAGAGATTTAAGTTAGTTACTGTGGAGTGGTCGTAAAGGGTTTCCTTGAGATCATAATGCCTGTAATGATGCTAAAATGAGACAAGCAAGCTAGTTCAAGGTAGAGAGAGAGAGTATCATTTTGGGAGGAAATATTATTGGCTATAAAAGTTACATTACTAAATGGAGGAAGGCAACATTTTGACACTGCAGTCCTCATCAGAGCTTTTCCGTTTCTTTGGGAGAACCGTGCATACAAAAGAGAGGTGGAGAGCCAGCCCTGATAGCCTAGTGGTGAAAGTTCAGTGCTCACCACTTCGGTGGCGTATGTTGGTTTCCTGGTCATGGAACCACACCATCTCTCTGTGAATTGCCATGCTGTGGTGGTGGCTCACATAGAAGGACTAGAATGATTTATAACTAGGATATACAGCTATGTACTACAGTTTTGAGGACAATAATAAAAAAGCAAGATTGGCAACAGATGTTAGTTAGCTCAGGACAAATGTTTCCCTTCAAAAAAAAAAAATAGAAGTGGAGAATGTCGCTGCAAGGCATATACTCACCTATCTCATTGGAAGTCACATTCTCTGGGCTGGGAATGCAAGCAAAACAACAGGCAGCATTGCTCTCTTGAGGGCTCTTCCTGAGTCCCGGACTGCAACTCTCACTGCGTGCAGAGTGTGGAGTCTGGAGAAAATCAGATAACACTTGGTAACAGCTGTGACTTTTACCTAATTTTGAAGTAACTAGAGTGTTTTAGAGTATTGGGCCTTAACAAACTTAATCTTGAAATATCTAAATCCAATTCATTGGTTGGACGCCATGCTTATTGTATGATATAAAACACTGGTACACCTCAGAAATACTGAGGGTTTGTTTCCAGAGCACCGCAATAAATCAAATATTGCAATAAAGTGAGTCACACCAATTTTTTGATTTCCTAATGCATAAAGAAGTTATGTTTACACTATACTGTAGTGTACTAAGTGTGCAATAACATTATCTCTAGAAAACATGTACATAACTTAATTTTTTTAAAAAAATTATTCCTTAAAATTACTAACCACTTTCTGAACCTTCAACAACTTGCAATCTTTTGCTTATGAAGGTCTTGCTTCCATCTTGGATTGTTGGTAAATGAAAAAATTACTTCAGTTGGAAGTGAATTGTTAAATTCCCATATGTGGCCCTTTATGAAGCTCTGAGGGGACACAAAACTCCAACAAGATTTTGGTTATTCATGTGTGGTGTAAGTAATTGTGATTGGGTTCAAGCCACCTCAGTAATTCCCGTGTCCCACTCAATCACCTCCTCAGACAAAGACAATTCTTGACCACGTGGAGCATGTTGGGAATATTCTCCTACTTTCACCTTAAGTCCTAGACCTTCTGGAAAATTCCAAAAGTTGAGAATGGTTTACTCTGAATCTGATTTTCCTTCATCAGCCAAATTCACTGAGTCACCAGCAGGATTGTTAAATTCTATGTTCCTCAGAAAGGGGTGCAGCTAAAAGAGACACATCATCATGTGGTGAAGTGGGCCCAGGTGTTAAAGAGAAAAACCCTGAATTGAGGACAGCCTTTCATTGTCTGTAATCCTTGCTTCATAATGTACCTTTATTACAAGTATCCAATGAAGTAAAGCAAATGAAATCATATGGAGAACTACAATATCATAATGTTTCTAAAATATCAGTTAGTTTCAAGAGAAAATGCCTAAAGACAAGAATATCAAGATGATCAGTGGTGATAGGATTCAGACAAATCTCGAGTACAAAGTCCAATCTAGCCACGCTCATACACTCTCTGAATTTTCCCAGACCATCAATCTGCAAAATGATGTTAGCAATACCTAAAGTTGTTTCAGAATTAAATGAGATCATTTATGTAAAGTATTCACTATGATGTTCAGCACCAGATAGGCACATAAAGGACAAGTTCTCTTCTTCTTGTCATTGAGGAGCTTCATGGGAGAAGACAGGATATTCCCTATTGAAACATTAGGCAGGCAAGATGTTGGGATCCTTTGTAACACAAAGCATTGATATTGACTCATAGCTCACTTCCTCGTTGCCACTAGAACCTTCTTGTAAATGACTTACTACCCAGGACTAGATATACCTCCTAGAGAGTGAAACAAGTATAGAAACTCTTGTGCTTTTCTTGGAGAAAGAATCCTAACTGCTTGGTTTGAGCACCTGTGGAAACATAAGAAAGTCACTTTTACGAGTGTACATTCTGTTAAGTCAAAGAGACTTTACCTGCCAGGGACAAAACACCAGACCTTCCACACTTCACATTGGCTGCATTTCTGCATGTTGAAGAAGCATCTTGTGAAGGTTCCAGGCCACAGCATACACAGCATTTTACATACTGTAACTCCATTCAGTCATGCTTGTGTCAAAAATCTGCCAAGGCAGCCATCCTAAGGAGGCATTAGGTGGACAATTCTCCAGTGTTTTACAGTAAGACTCAGAAATTGTGCAAGGAATAAAGGGAAACCACAACATAGTGAGGTAAATGTCTTCTGGATATTTGGAAGTGTTAACTGTCTGGATAAAATTTTCAAAGCCAGGGACCTCACTACGATGGTGTGAAAAAATGAGAGTCTCATGCAATGAGTCAAGGATGAAATCTCTCTCACTGTGGATAAAATCCCACTCTGATGTCGTGACCCAGACTTTCCATATCACTAAATACTCCCAAGTATAAAAGCTCAAGCTTATGAGAGAGTTGGGATCACCATAAATGATAACCACATTCCCTTCTGTTTCCTCTACTTGCAAATCCTATGGCCATGTCCTTGAGTAATATGACCTTTCAGTCACAGGAATCATTTCCACAAAGGTTGCACAGATTCCATTCCGGTCCATCTCTCCTCTCAAGTCTGAAAGAAACTCAACACCTTTCTTGTCTTCCCTGATGACCAGCCCCACCCAGATCCAACTGAAATGAAGCAGCAAAGAGTCCATGCCAATGGCTAGAGATGTGTCCCTGGGGGCCATCTAATAGAGAGATGGAAACTGCTCATCATCATTCATGGTAAGATCAAAAGGACCATAGGTAAGCTAAAAGGAAAAGACAATTGGAAGCAATATGAGGAAGGGGATTGGCAAAAATCACACTCTCAGTCCTGAAGGCTGTTCAGCAACACCTGGAGTGGTAGAAGGGGACAATTGCTCATTTCATTTTCTAATCATTTTCCACTCCCTGAAAGCTTTCTATAAAATAAGATCAGTCAGACTTCCAGGAAACTGCTTTGTCTCCTTCTCCCTCAACCTTCTCTCTACTCCAAATAAAGGAAATGTCATACTTCATCAAGGTCCTGTACACGGACCCTTTGAGATCATATCCTTTGAGAGATGCACAAACCCAGTCTCCTCCTCTCTTCCTTTTTAAGCCCCTGAGAATGGCACCAAAGGAGACGTGGTTTCATCTCTCCCCATCCCACCCAGTCTTACCTGTGGAAATTTGTACAGTTCCAGCAGTGTTCCAATCTGGGCAGAAATTGCCCAGGTGGTTCCTGTAAGGACCGCTAGAGACTTACTCTCTCTCCTGCAGTCGTAATTAGGGATGTCCTTGCCCAACTCTGAGAGCCAAATCAGGGAACTCTCCAATGTCTTCCTTTCACTGGGCAGGGCATTATAGAGATCAAATCCCAGAGACATGTTGGGCAAGATATAGGGTTCCTGTTGATTTCCTCAATGGCAAAAACCAAGGACAGAACATACTGGTAGTTCTTGTACTGAAACCTGCATAGAAGGATAAGGATCCTTAGGGAAAATACTCAAAATGATTTCCTTCAAACACAATACAATGACTTTATTAAAATGAATTTGCTATTGACTCGAATGTCTGTGGCAACAGATGGCACTCCTGAAGCCTTAGAATTTATAACTAAAGAAAATAACATGACTCCAGCTGTGGAACATCCTTACTGAATTCCACATTCATGAAAGAAACGGGTTAAATACACAGAAGAAAGTACAATGAATGGAAAAACAGATCACATTCAGAGTAGACTTGTAAATGGCTCTTTGGTTCAGGATCCAAAATGCTTGTTTATATGAGCACACCATTAAATCCTTTCTAGAAGAGCAACAATATCAGCATGATATTGGAGAAAGCCCTGGAGAGGAAGAATAATTGCAACTGAAAGATACATGACAAGCATAGACGCATGACGTGCATGATGAGAATGGTGCAACAGAAGGCTGTCAATCAAATTGCCTAACCTCTGTCCCCTCAAACCTGTGCGTCTGCCACCATCAAAACCAGGAAACTAAGGTGAACTTCAGAGATCCAATGAAGGAGGAATCATCAACAGGCAGGAACAATTGAAAGAATCAAGAAGGACTGAAAGGACTAGCAACACTTAGGAATCTAAGAGAGAGAGCATTGTAAAGTTTAAAAAGCTTCTCATCCATTTCTTATTTTAAAAATATAAAATTAAAATTAATCATTAACCTCTTTAACGGTACCTATTCCTGATAGCCCATATTGTCTTCATCTTTTCTACAAAATTTCTAAACACAAATAACACCTAAGCCAAAGAAAATTCTCTGCATTTCTATTGCCTGGGATTTGTAATAGCATCAAGAATAAAATAGAGCATTCACTTGTACTTATTTCAAGTGTTCTATTATTTGAGGATTGATTAGTACCCTAGTTCATGCTCACTGCTTGTTAATGCTCCCCGTGTCCCTGTGAAGAATAGGTGTTCTTCACTTGTTGGGTATAGGGTTCGATGTGTATCCATTAAATCCAACTTGCTAATTTGTTTTTCAAACACTCTATTATTAGATATATGTTATTCTTTGTCTCAGAGGAAAGTTGAAATTCTTCACTATGATGATATATTATGTCTAACTCTCCTCGTCCTCTGCCTCCTTCTCCTGTACTTCCTCCTCCTCCTCCGACTTTTTCTTCCTATCTTCTCCTTCTTCTCTTCCTTCTCCTCCTTCCTTTCCTAGTTGAGGCTATATTATCTTCACATGACATCGTGTGTAGTATAACGACTATATCTTCATGATAAGTTGAACTTATATACCATTGGGGATTAACCACTTAATTCCTAATGATGCTTTTTTCCTCATCTGTTTTATCTCATATTTTTATAGCTACCCTGGGTTGATTTTTGATTGATATTTTCCTAGCATATCTTTATATCTTCTATTCTGTTTTGAATTTCTAGTTTTCCATGTTTTTTAGTTTTCACAAGTCTTGTAAACAAGATACAGCTAAATTTATCATTGTCGCATCAAATTTAACAATCTGTATTTAACTCGAGAATTTATTCCATTTACATTTGTTGTGATTATTTATATACTTCTTTTGCTCCCACTATCTATATGTTTTCCTTCTATTTTTTCCACAAGTTTTATTATGTTATTTCCCTTTAAAATTTATTGATTTATACTTGTTTTCCATATTCTATTGTATATCCTCTATTTGGGTGAGAGTTATATTCTCTACTTCTATTGTACCACCAGCCCACATTGCCTGAAGTGGATATAGTTTCTCATCTCCTGAGAAATTTATAGACCATTTAACTTTCAGTTTTACCCTCATGACTCACTTGTTTTTGTTGTACAGTACTTTATTTCTCCTTTTTCTTTACTCTCTCTCATCATCTCCATATCTAAATTATCTTTCATGTTTTTTAGTTCCTTGTCTTTCTATGCTGCATTCTATTTCCTTCAGAATTCAAATTTGGTTTTCTATTCTCTCTTCTGTTGTAGAACCCATCTATGAAGTTTTAAAACTCAACAGTTATGTATTTTTAATCTCTTAATGTTCTATAAGGACCTCTGCCAAATATGTCATATCATTTCTAGAGTCTCCTGTTTGATTTTGTTGTTCCATTTTTGTTGTTCCATTTTTTATACACAGTTATTTTATATCTTGAAGTTGGTAAGTCTAATAGTGAAGGTTTTAGTGTTTAAATCTATTGTTTTATTTTTAATTTTCTTATGTCTTATGACTCTTATCGACAATGGCATGTATTCCTTATTTGTTTGGAGAACTTTGATTATGAGCTCATATTTGTCTGATTTTAATGTGTACAGAATGTAAGGCTTTAGTTCAGATTCTTTCCTCCAGAGAAGAATGTCACTGGTTTCTGCTCACAGTCATGTGAGTTGACACCACGCTAAATGCCTTTTTTGTGTGACTCACAACTAATCTGTGAGTCCCAGATTCATTCCCTCAAGTCACTGGTGACTCAAAGACAAATCCTTTCATTAGAGGATCATACTGGCCTTTGACCACTGGGTGAATCCAAATTTGTCTAGTGCTTACAATTTCCTTCTTCTGTCCTTTGAGACTTGGCTTACATCATGTGAACTCAAGAATGCAATAACATTATATTTTATGGAAGATAGTGTTATGTGGAGGGAAACCCCTTTGAGGTATCTAGTCCTCCATACTCCTAGTATTTCATTCTTTTGGATACTTCTTTGCATTTCTTTCTTTTAATAAAAATTATTTCTTTAACTTGAAAAGAAAATAAATTTTAAACTCAAACGTGTGAGTTTGGGGGTATAGAAATAATTTACACGCTATTCAACAAAATAAGTTTAAGATATAGAAAACTTTACAGTAATGTATGTATGGATTAGGTACATTTAACTGAAACTAAGAACCTCTATTTAGAACATATTTAATCAAATTTTAGGGGAAGAATCATTGAGATGCACACTCCAGGAACATTCTGTTTCTGTGAGGTGCACACATAGTACACATATACCTGATCACCATGTGACAAGCCATGATATGGCCAACTTTAGTTCAACTTAGTTCAGGTGTGATATGATCAATTAAACTTGAAGAAGGGAGAGTGTCCAGAATGTCCAGAAGCCCCATGTGTTTCCAATGTTAGAGCATTAAATACTGAGAACAAGGAAGAATGGTGCAGGTGTTGTATAAGTAAATTGCAGGTGTTGTATCAGTAAATTGCAATGTCTAAAGAGCAGAGAACAGCATCCACATTAAACTTATTGCAGATTGTGTCACATTTCTCAAAATAAAGCACTCCTTTCAGAAGCAAAATGAAGAACGTTTTTGTGTCAGTTGGGGCCTCCAAATGCTGAGGTGGATTTAGGAGTACAAGAAGATTATTGTGGCATAACACCTGTGAAAAATCAAAGGATTGGGTAGGGACAGCCTGCACACTCAGATACGGATTTTACTGCCTCTGAAATGAAAAAAAATAAGGAATGTTAGGCAGAGGAGCTTTGAATCACAATGTGGAGATGCTAGTCTCCACCCAAGACCTACTGAATCAGAATGTTTGGGGTGGGGTACAGCAAACCTTCTGTGTTTTAACAAGCCTTCTAGATAATTCAGATCCATAATCAAGTTTGAGGTTGATGGGTTTCAAAAAAAAGCGCTGTACTAAAGAAGTGAACACTGAAAAATTAAAACAGTTGTCTCAGCACTTTGTGTTATTGTGATTTTTAAAAAATGCAGAACACAAACTACTTTAAAGAATGTGCATAAAATTTAAAACCATCTTCAACCAAGAGCTTAATCTATACTGGATTAGGAGAAAAGAGACACTGGATTTGGAGAAGAAGAAAAGAAGTAAAATACTAATTAATTTTTCATCTAACATTGAGGAGGCAGTGAGGCAAGACTTCAGATTCTGGGTTCTTCTTATTTCTCATATTAAAAATATTGTAAAATAAGGGCCAGGCTGGTGGCATAGTGGTTAAGTTTGCACGCTCTGCTTTGGTGGTCTAGGGTTCGTGGCTTCGGATCCCGGGTGCGGACCTCTGCACCACTCATCAAGCCGTGTTGTGGTGGTGTCCCATATAAAGTAGAGGAGGATGGTCATGGATGTTAGCCCAGGGCCAATTTTCCTCAGCAGAAAAAAAAAATCTAAAATAGAATTTGAAAAAGATGTATATATCCAACTTCGTGGAGAAAAGTTTACTAAGGAAAATTACTTTAAATGGAGCAAAACAAGGAAAAAAGAAAAAAAACAAAGTACAAAATTTTAAAATAGAACCACAGAGATAATGCTACATATAGCAGTTATACTATACTGAAGTTAATTAAATCACTTTTTCAATATTGTATTTTACTCTACATTCCACGAAGACATAGGAAACTAACACTGAACATAGATGCTGAAAGAAAGGAGATTGTCAGTGATATTCCATACACGTGCTCACAAAAGTAAAGCCACAACTAATATGAAACTTTTATACATGAATGTGTATAATGGTACACATATCTGAAGGCAAAATATTTAGGGACTAAAAGGTGGTTAGCAGGCAAAATGTATATGTTCAATTATAGTATCATATATTTAAAAAAAGATTTTAAAAATATGAAGTAAAGTGAACCTAACTACAACCAAAGTAAGAGTATTCAATTAACTTCTCAGTATTTGTCCAAAAAAAGTCAATATAGGAATCATATATATTGTTAATCTTGATTTATCATTAAATATGTTTGGAGCATACACACACACGTGCCCGCATATAAATATCAAACTTCCTACTCCAAAGCAAAGAAAGCATATTATTATAAAATCAGGTCTTATCCTTGTCCAGCAAGCAATTTCGACATAGCAATCAATTCCTGAAGCCTCCAGAAGAGAGATTGATGGCCAAGCATAGAAATTCTGACTCACTAGCTCATCAGAGGAACGGACAGATTTGAAATCCAGTTCCTTAACCAACTTGCACGCAAAAATGTTCATTAACTGCCAACATATCTTAAACAAATCAGACAATTTATAAGCCAGTAAAGACTCTCATGAATAACTGTTTGATCAAGCAGGAAATCAAACCAATGATTAGAAAGGAGGGGTGATGGTTTGTAATTGTTATTTGAGTGGTGAACACGATGTAATCTATGCAGAAATAGAAGCATAATGATATACACTTAAAATTTATACAATATTGTAAACCAATGTTACTGCAATAAACAAAAATTAAAAATAAATAAATAAATAAATGAAGGATTAGCAAGGAGCCCTAGAGAGTGAGGAGAGAGAAAGGAAGAAGATAAGAAAAAGGTCTGCTCTGTGAGAAAATATCTGAGCAAGGGAGGGGGAAAGAGAGGGGGAGGAAAGGGTGAGAGAGAATCACCCTCCGCCCTTTCCCTGCAGGTTCTTAGGGCTGGCCAAATCATGAACAAGACAGGTTGGCTGGAGAAAATCAGACACAGCTGAAGAACATGTGTCCATGGGAGATACCCGGGAAACTGAGTCAATCCACACAATAGCAGAGATTCTCATCTTGCATCCTCTCCTGAGCTAATGACAAAGGTGGATGTCGTGGGTGGGCCTGTGGCATGGGAGGGGGGATGAAGATGATTGTTATGCAGAGACACAGATAAAGGTTTGTCCAACCCGTTTCCCCTGCACTGGGGTCAGGTCTGGAAGGGAAGGCATGGAGGTGACCAGGAACCGACATCTCTGTGGTGGGGCTGGCCCCAGGGCGGGCGTGGGGCTGATGGCTGGAAGTGGGATGGCTTGTGAGTTGGCACCAGCCAGCGGTGGAGGCAGAGACTTAGAGGTCAGCGATCTCTCTCTCTCTCTCCCTCCCTCAGGGACCTGAGGAGAGTAAGGTGACACCACCTGCCCACCTCGCCTACCTCTCCCATGGGCCATTGTTTCTCTGGTCACTCCGGGAGCCCTGCGGGCTTGGGTTCAACCCCCCATACCCCTGCACAAGCCTAGTGCGCATGCGCGACCGCCAGGGCCTAGGGCTGGCCTCGGGGGTCCTCAGTGAAGGCCCCGCCCTCCCTCCAGGCCTGACTGGCTGGCGCCACCCAGCTGCAGCTGTTCCATTACCGCCCTTCTTGACTTGGTTTCAGCTGTTGTCTTCCTCCCCTCCCCCACTCCCACTCAGCTTGAAGGCCACTTCTCTGCCTTGGAAGCATTGCTTTGGCCCTGATTGCCACAGGCGTACTGGGCTTCAAGCTCAAGGCTCTGCCTGGGCCAGCTGCTACGTCCAGGGGCTCATTTCTTCCTGGAAAGACAAAGCCATGGCCTCAACCCACACTTGCACTTTGCGTCTGCAGCCAGGCCAGGTGTAGGAAAGGCCCTGTGGAGTCAGAAGTGCTGAGACAGGCAGATGGCCCTGCAGGGCATGGGGGCCAGGGCCTAACTGGGAAAGCCCTTCCGGCCACAGGTTCCAGCCTCCTCCCTGGAGTCAGGAAGGCCTGGTCTTCCTAATGGAAGCCAGGCCATGGCTCCGGGGAGAAATCCGCCGTGGAGGGCATGCAGGAGGCCCTCTGCCTGAGGTCGCAGGTGTCTCGCCAGGGGCACTGCAAGCCTGGCTAGGCTTGTCTGCTTTCTCCAAAGGAGGCTGGCCCACCAGCCGAACCTGGCACCTGGGGCAGGCCCCTTCCAAGGAGACGAGTTCTGGAGGATATAGCCCTGGGGACGGCTGCCAAGTCTCCTGGGGCGTGTGCTGGGCCCCCGTCAGAGGAGGAAGCAGGCTGGCAAGTGGTGTGGCAGACTTGAGATCTGGAGGCCTCCCACACCTGGGTCCCTGTCCTGCCCAGGCCTCCCGAAGGAGGACGATGGTCGCGGCAGTAGTTAGTGGGGTGGGGCTGGTGCCGAGCCTGCCCTTGCATGCCCCGGGAGAGGATGCCGGGGGATGGGCTGCCCCTGGCCAGGTCTCAGGGACCCACCCATCTCGGAGCTGACAGGGGCAGAGAGAGAATCCCCCCCCACCCTTTCCCTTCAGGTTCTGATGGCTGGCCAAATCCTTAACAAGACAGGTTGTCTGGAGAAAATCAGACCCAGCTGAAGAACATGTGTCCATGGGGGAAACCCGGGAAATTGAGTCTCCCCACACAATAGCAGAGATTTTCATCTTGCATCCTCTCCTGAGCTAATGACAAAGGTGGATGTCGTGGGTGGGCCTGTGGAATGGGAGAGGGGAGGAAGTCTATTGTCATGCAGAGAGACATGTAAAAGCTTTTCTGAACCGTTTCCCCAGCACTGGGGTCAGGTCCGGAAGGGAAGGCACGGAGGTTACCAAGAACCGGCCTCTCTGTGGTGTGGCTGGACCTGGGGTGGGCGTGGGGGTGGGGGGTGGAAGTGGGATGGCATGTGAGTTGGCACCAGCCAGCGGTGGAGGCAGCGACTCAGAGGTCAGGGATCGCTGTCTCTCTCTCCTTCTCTCTCTCTCTGTCTCTCTCTATCTCTGTCTCTGTCTCTGTCTCTGTCTCTCTCTCTCTCTCTCCCCCTCTACCTCGGGGAGCTGAGGCATGGACCGCCTCTGACATCCTGCTCTGAGCCTCCCAGACCACCACCCTAACAGCCTGGTGACGTCTCCCGGCCCCTCTGAACAGGGCCTGCTCCAGGTCGCTGCCCTGCAGATATGTCTCACCGTGGTCCTCGTGGGTGCCATCCAGATTGGTCTGTATCTTCTCAGTAGAGCCAGGGAGAGGGCCTTGGACAGGCTGTGGGGACCCCAAGTCCTCTGTTAGAAAGTGACTTGGCCAAGCACTCAGGGGACCTAAGAGGGCCCCAGCTTCTGCCTCAGAGATGGGGCGCTGTTCTCCTTGACACCTCCTGGAACAGGCAGTTTCTCCTCTCCTGGTTCTGTCCTCTTCTCTCTCCTTGTCTCAGCTCACGCCCTCCAGCTGCATGTCCTGGGTGACAGAGATCTGGACACAGGCCGGGGCTGGGCTGGCGTTCCCTGGGGAACACTTCTGGTGAAAGGGAGCTGTGAGTGTGCGTGCATGTGTGTGTGTGCATGTGCGCACATGTATGTCACTTATAAGCATGCCTAAGCCAGCAGTGGCACACAACACACACACGTGCTCATTCTGAGGGTGGGCCCAGTCCCCCTCACGATGCCCAGCGTTTCCCACCGCCTTGACTGTGTCCGCCAGCTTCAGACAAGTGCAGTCAACCTTCAAGAAGGAGAGAGCACTTGGGTCCCATAGCTGTTCTCGAGGGGACCAGGATGCAGACAGTTGGAGCAGAGGCTCTGCACGCATGTTCCGGGAGCGCCCGAGTGTGACCAGTCTGGCTGCTCCCCACTCAGGAGCCACATGGCTGGACCAAGTTCTTGAGTGGCTCCAGTCACGGCATCGCATCTGTATGGGGGGCAAGCACCCCCACGAAGCTCGTGTCCTGGTCCTGAGTCCCGACTGTGGCATGGCCAGCAGAGCCAGCAGCATCCCCCTCATGTCCTCCCACCGTGTCACCCTGTCAGCTCACCAGGACCATCAGACAACCCCATGGGGTCTACAGGGTCACAGTACTGTCAACCCTTTGTTGGAGATGGGGAAGCTGACCCTCTGAGGTCGGGGATGGCGGAGGTGGCTCTGCATCTAAGCTTCCCGTGGGCCCCATGTGTTCATCTCAAGCTGGACCCTGATGGCTGCCCCGCACCAAAAACGGAGAGGAATCCCCACTTCCGGGAGGTGGTCAGAAGGGGAGGTGGTGCAGGTGAAGCATGGCAGGAGCATGCGCTCAATGCACGGTGGCTGCTGGTACAAGATTTACTGTCTTAACAACAGTGTGTCTGGGTTCTGGGGCCCTGCCACCCCATCCACAGGAACTGAGTGTGCAGGTGAGAGCTCCAGTCCTTAGACCATCACCTGAACACCGAGCCCCCCAGGACCATGACCTGCACCCGCTTTCCTGTCCTGGCAATGTCCCTGGCTGGGCTCCCCGTCAATTCCCTGCTTACCCCCGCCCTCCCATGCTGGAGCTCTCCACCTCCTCTCAGCTCCAAACCCAAGACCACAGCCCTTCCCCCGGCACTCGGTGGGGAAATACTGCTGCCAGGATCATTCTGGCTCGCGTCTGCCCCTCTCTGGAGACGCACTGGGCGTGCCAGGGGCCGAGGCTGGATGGGAGCTTGTTAATGCTGAGTGAAATGCAGTTGGATCACAACGCTCCTGGCACAACACTCCTCGGTGCCCCAGCTCCTGCTGCCTGCAGAGTGAGGACCACCCTCCTTCCGTGGCACAAGGAGGCCCCCCAACTTCCCTCAGGTGTAACCTCCTCTGTCTTGACCCTCACCCATCTCCCTCTCACCTGGCGTCTGTTAGCACGACTATCTCTGCTGAGCTGTGAGGCAAAGACAAGACTGCTCAGTGGTGTGTCCTTGGATCCTGGGCCCACTCTGACCAGTGGGCATGGTGTCAGGCTGACACTGAATGACTGGCGGGTTGGTGGGGATGAGGGGGGAGAAAAGGAGGTTGGCTTTATTTTTGCCTAAGGACATAGAAAGAAGGAGGGGAGTTGGCTTCTGGGCAGGAACAGACAGCTGTGCTGAGATGGGGACTCTGAAAACAGAATAGGCTTCAGCTGTCCTCTCCTCTTCCCTCCTGTGGTAGCCGGCCCCAACCCTCGTCTAGTGCACCCGTGGCTATTCAGGGGTTCCGTTCACTATGCTGCACTCATGTCCTCTGGAAGATGGTAATCTGTTCCTCAAGTCCCCTGCAGTGAAGCTATCTCAACCTTTGAAACAGATGAAACGTACGTTTTTTCCAACTGGGGCTCAAAAGATGTGAAGTTCGTGCAAAGGCAGTTCTAAAAGTGGACGGGTAATTGCTGGTTCTGCTTCCTGTAATGATTTTGTAAGATCACGCCACACTGCCTCCCCCACAGAGAACAACTAGAAAATCTGTACATAATGCAACCAGGAGCTGCTTGACGGCATTGGGGAGTGAACAGTAGCAGACAGATTCCGGGGGAGTAGTTTGAAGTGAATTCCTGTGGCTTCCAGTCTGGGGCCATGTGCAGTCAGAGCAGGGCATGGGAGGCAGTGGCTCTGGGAAAAGCACAGTCTTCACAGCCCAAAAACGAGAACAATGAAACTGGGGGGCTGTGGTTGTTACCGAACCAAGTGGGCTTGTTACCAAACCAAGTAGGCTCACCTCCTGGTGAGTTAAATAAGACTATACTAGTGGAAGTTGTCTCACAAAGTAAACTGTATTTGCAGCAAATAAGAGGCTATGAAGAATCATTTCCAAAGTCATGGCGTCCCAGAACTAAGGGAAGCAGGAACTTTTATTTCAGTTGAGGAATAATATTCAAAAGGGAGTGGTGGGTATTCACTTCCACAGGCTCAGTTCGAGAACATGCTTCCACATAATGAGGCCTAAGCTCCTCCTGGAGAGATCTTTGCATTAAAAATAAAGCAAAGGTCATGGGCATAGCTCTTGTGGTGTGGCTTGGTCAGTTTCAAGATGGCTGGTGGTTACATCTCCTTAACCTACAAAAGGAAAAGAAACAGCTTGGAAAAACAGTTAGTTGCTTCCAAACCCACCTTTGAGTTTCTCCAGGCACCTAGTCCCAGACATGGTCACTGAAGAGGGAGGGGGATTGCAGGAGGGGAAGAAATGTGCAGGGGAAACTTCAGACTCTGCCCCCACCTTTCTGACGGACTGAACCACACATGCGCAAGCCACCCGCTAACAACAGAAGATCTGAACTGAGGCTGGAGCTGTAGCTAGGAGCCAGTTTGCGGTTCAAGACCAGCTGAGATCACTACCTGCTGAACCAAGAGACACAGTCATTGGTGGAAAATAACAGAATCCAAGATTTCCACCACACCACAATCATAATGTCCAGGACACAGTGCAAAATCACCCAACATCCAAAAGTCAAGTAAATGGGACACATTATTAAGAGAAAAGAGTATCAACTGAGATAGATCCCAAGATGACCCAGGTGTTGGAACTGGCAGATAAGGATTTTTCTTCATGTGCCATGAAGCTCGGTTATTAGGTGCATAAACAATCTGTATTATGTCTTCTTGATAATGGACCCTTTTGGATTTCACAACGACCTCCTTTATTCCTGGTCATATTCACTGCGCCTGAAATCTGCTTTATCTAGTATTAGTATAGCTTCTCCAGCTTTCTTTCAACTAGTGTTAGCATGGCATGTTTTTTCAATCTCTTTATTTTTAATTTATTTGTGTTTTTATATTTAAAGTGGGTTTGGGGTAGGCAGCATATAGTTGAGTTTGCTTTCTTATTCAATCTGACAAATTATGCCTTTTAAATGGAGTTTTTAGACCACTGTCATCTAATGTTACTGCTGATAATAGTTAGATTTGAATCTATCCTGCAATTTGTTTCTTATTTGATCAATCTGTTTTTTGTTTCCTTTTTCCTCTTAGACTGCTTTTTTTTGGATAATTTAAGTATTTTTTATGATTCCATTTAATCATCTTTTTTGGCTTATTCTGGATAAGTCTTTGCTGTGTGTGTGCGTGTGTGTGCACGCCTTAGGGTTTACAATACACATCTTTAACTTATCACAGTTTATCGTCAAATAATATCAGACCACTTCATGACGCCTGAACGACATCAAAACCTTGCTTTCCCACCCCCACTGCAGCCTCCGTGTCCATGTTGTCACACGTTTTATTCGACGTGTTACATACCCCACAGAAAGTGCTCTCTATCCCTTTCTTCACATAAGGTTTCCATATTGTGTCATTTTCCTTCAGCATCTCTCAACGCTGATCCGCTGGTGACCGTGAATTATCTCAGCTCTTGTGTGTCTGAGAAAGTTGATATTTTATCTTATTTGTACTCTTTGCTGCCAGGCATAGAATCATAAATTAGCAGCTTTTTCTCTCAATACTCTGAAGACCTTGCTCCACTCTGCTCTGGCCTCAGTTCCAGTAAGAGATCTGCCTTCATCTTAACCTTTGTTCCTCTGCACTCAGCAGGTCTTTTTATCTCCTGTCTGATTTCATGATTATCTTGTTATCACACTATTTAAGCAATTTAATTATGATGTGCCGTCTTCATACTTCTTAGACTTGGGGTTCATTAAGTGTCTTGGATATGTGGGTTTATAGTTTTTTTTTAAATAAAATATGGAAAATTTTCAGTCATTATTTCCTCAAATTGATTTTTCTGTTTTCTTCTCTTTCTCTTTCTGATTACACATATTTTAGGTCATTTGAAGTTGTCCTGCAGTTAACTTTCTGCTCATTTTCTTTGGTCTATTTTCTCTCTGTATTTTATTTTGAATGGTTTCTATTATATGTCTTCAAGTTCATTAATCTTTTGACTAATTTGCTCTTAATCTGATCTAGTAAGTTTTTCATTACAGATGTTTAGTTACAGACATGTCATCTCTAAAAGTTTTTGGGTCTTTTTCATATCTTCCATATTTCTACTTAACATCATCAGCCTTTTCTTTTTTTTACTGAAGTATTGACATACAATATTATGATAGTTTCAGGTGCACAACATAGTGATTTGACATTTATATACATTATAAAGTGATCACCATGATAAATCTAGTTCCATCTGTCACCATACAAAGTTATGACAATATTGTTGACTATGTTCCCCATCATGTAATTCCATCCCCATGACTTATTCATTTTATGACTGGAAGTTTTACCTCTTATCCCCTCACCTATTTCACCCACTCCCGACCCCCTACATTGTCAGTCTTGTCTCTAACTTCTTGAACATGTGGAATATGATGACAGTAATAGCATCTCATCTTTGTCTATGAATTACGTCATCTGTGCTATTTGTGATCAGTATCAATTGACAGATTTGTCTCCTCATTACATGATGTGTTTTCCTGCTTTTTTGCATACCAGGTAATTTTTGGTTGGCTGGTAGACGATGAGTATTTTTCCTTGTTGGAACCTGGATAGTTTGTACTCCTAAAAATATTCTTGAGCTGTTTCCTGGGACAGAGTTGTGTTACTTTGAAACAATTTGAAACATTCAGGCTGATTCTAAGCTTTGTTAGGTGGGATCTGAGTAAACTTTAGTCCAAGGCTGACTGTGTTCCACCACTGAGGCCACTCTGAATACTGGACACAATCTCCTGTGAGTTATGGGGCTTTCCTAAGCCATGTGTGGACTTGTTGAACCCAAACCCTTCCTGTCTGTGTGAGCTCCAAGAATTATTTCCTCTAATTTTTTGGTGTTTGATTCTGTAGTGTTGGGTAGTTTCCTCACATGGGTGCACTGGTCAGTACTCAGTGGAAGATGCAGTGGGCCCACTGAGAATCTGTGACGTTCTCTCTTGCTGCAGTTCTCTCTTCTTGGGTGGTCTTCTGTATGTGCTCTAGTCACCTCAGCCTCCCAGGACACCCAGTGCCATCTCTTCAACTCAGGGAGAGCTCAGGGGTCCACCTGGGTTCTCCTTCCCTGTGCTGGAGCCTGGAATTCTCTCTCCAGGCAGCAGGACCATCACAGGGCCCACCTTGTCAGTTCCAGGTCTCTCAGGGATCACTGAACTCTGCTGCCTGAGACCCACTGTGTGAAAACTACTGTTTGATATATGTTCCCCAAGATTTTCAGTTGTTGTGGGAAGAAGGGTAAATTTGTTCCCTGTTATTTCACCTTGGCTGAAAGCATAAGTATTAAACAAAGATTTTAAAGTGATTGTCATAACTATCCTCCGTGAAGGTAAACAAATATGCTTGCAGCAAATGAAAGAGTAGGAAATCTCAGCAGAAAAATTTTAAAAAGAAAATTTTAGAATTGGAAAATACAATATTAGAAATAACAAATTCTTTACATGGAATTTAAGTAGAGCAATAGAAATTAACATGGAAAATAGAATGAAAAAAGGGTGGAAAAATAACAAAGCCTCAGTCACTCTTAGGGAAGATCAAACTTTAACATACATGTGGTCGGCTTCAAAGAAGGAATGGGGAGAGAGAAAGTGCAGACAAAAATACTTGAAGAAATAGTGGCTGGAATTATCCAAGTGATGGAAGATAGACATTTGCAAATATGATGCTCAACTAACACCAAGCAGAATGAAGACAGTCCCACATAGACACACATCAGATCAAGCAGCTGGATACCAAGGCTGAAAAGCAAATGTTGGAAGCAACAGAGAAAAATGACACTTCACACAGAGGGGAGTAATGATTTGATTAATAGCTGACTTCTCATCAGAAACTATGGGGACCAGAAGAGAATGAGAAAAGAGATTTAAAGTGTTGAGAGAGAGAAAAAAAGACCTGTCAATCCAGAATCGTATATCCAGCAAAGATATCCTTCGAAAATCACTGTTGAAAGACAACATTTTCAGATTTAGAAAAACTAAAAGAAATTATTACCAGCAAATCTCTACAATAGAAGATGTTAAAGGAAATTCTTTAGGAGAAGGGAAATTATACCAGAAAAGGAATCTCAGATCCTCAGAATGGAATAAGTAGCTTCAGAAATGGTAATTATCTAGGTAAATGTCAAAGGCTACTCATTTTTTCTGCTTTCTCCTTCTAACTTTTGTATAATACACACAACTTAAAGTAAAAACTGTAATATTATGGGGAGGGTAGAAGGATGAATAGGTGAGCATAGAGGGATTTTAGGGCAGTGAAACTATTCTGTATGACACAATAATGGTGGATACATGTCATTAGACATCTGTCCAAACCCACAGAATGCACAACAGCGAGAGTGAACCTGGTGTAAACTGTGGACTTTGGGTGATGATGACATGTCAGTGCAGGTTGGTCATCTGTAACAAATACACCATCCGATGGGCAATGTTGATACTAGGGGGGCTGTGCATATGGGAGCAGGGCATATATGTACCAAACACTCAATTTTGTTGTGAAACAAAAACTGCTCTAAAAAAATAAAGTCTTTAAAATATGATAATATTTTCTTCTGAGGTTCATAAGATATGTAGATGCAGTACATACAGTTACTACAGCATAAAGGATGGGCGGGGTGGCCCAATATGGTTGCAATATTTCCATATTTTACCTGAAGGACTAAAATGTTCATTGTAAGCGGAACAGGAAAAGTTAGAGATGGAGATTGTGAACCCTGGATAAATGACTGAAAAAAAAATAGCCAATAGGGCAAAAAATAAAACAATGTAATCTACCACATCACCAGATTAAAGAAGAAAATCATGCGACATGCAGAAAATGCATTTGAAGAAATTCTACATCCATTTATAAAAGTCCAGGAAAGTAGAAGTAAAGGGAACTTCTCTAACTTGATACAAGGCATCCATGAGAACCTGCAGTTATCACAGACAGTAAGACTAAAGGCTTCCCCTGTAAGTCAGGATCAAGGCAGAGACATCCACTCTCATTGTCTCCAGTCAACACAACACTGGATTCTTAGTTGGTGTGAAATAGCAAGACAATCAAATAAAAGGCATACAGATTGGAAAGGAAGAAGTAAAACTGTCTTTTTTCACAGATGACATGACTGTCTGCGTAAAAAATCCTTAAGAATATAACAAAAAAAAAGGCTACTGGAATTCATAAATGAGTGTAACAAGGTCATAGGATACAAAGTCAACATACGAAAATCATTTGTATTTCTATACGGTGGCAATAAATGATTGGAAATTGACATGTTTTTTCTTTTGCTTGAGGAAGATGGTCCCTGAGCTCACACCTGTGCCAATCTTCTTCTACTTTGTATGGGATGCTGCCACAGCATGGCTCGATGAGCAGTGTGTGGATCCATGCCCAGGATCCGAACCCGAGAACCCAGGGCAGTGGAAGTGAAGTATGCGAACTTAACAACGCGCCACCAGGCCGGACCCCAGAAATTGACATTTTTAAAGTGCAACTTACAATAGCAACAAAAATCATAACATATTTAGGAATAAATCCTATAATATGTCTGTAGAATCTCTATGCTGAAAACTACAAAACACTGATGGAAGAAGTAAAAGAAAACTTCAATAAGCAGGGAAATGATCTTAGTCTATTCGGGCTGCTATAACAAAACCCACAGACTGGATAGCTTATAAACAACAGACATGTATTTCCCACAGTTCTGGAGGCTGTGAGTCCAAGATCAAGGAGCCAGCATGGTCACATTCTGGTGACAGCCCACTTCCTGGTTCATAGCCGGTGCCATTTTGCTGTGTCCTCACACGGTGGAGGGGACAAGGGCTCTCTCTGGAGCCTCTTTTGTTATAAAGGCACTAATCTTGTTCATGAGGGCTCGACCCACATGACACAAGCACCTCCCAGAGGCCCCACCTTCTAACACTCTCAACCTTGGGGGTTAGGATTTCAAAATGTGAATTTTGGGAGGACATAAGCATTCAGACCCCAGCAGAAATATACTGTGTTTGTGGATTGGAAGACTCGGTATTTTAAATATTAATTCGCCTTAAGTTGATCTATACCAATTACAATTCCAGCGTATTTTTGGTAGAAACTATGAAGTTGATTCTACACTTTATTTGAGTAGGCAAAGTAATTAGAATAGCCAAAACAATTTTGAAAAAGAAGAACAAAGTTGGAGGCCTTAAACTACCTGCTTTCCAGGCATATTATAACATTACGATAATCAATAGTGTGCTGGTGAACGAATAAACACACAGATCAGTGGAACAGAAGAGAGAATCCAGAAACAGAACCACACGTGTATGAACAATTGATATTTAACAAAGTTGCTAAAATAACTTAATGGAGAAAGAATGGTATTTTCAAAAAGTAGCACTGGAAAAATTGAATATTCATATGCAAAAATATCCACCATAACATATAACACAAAACAAAACAAAACCCCAAAATCCTTGGACCCATGTCTCATGCCACATACAAAAATTAACTCAAAGTGAATCATAGCAGTAAGTGTAAAATCTAAAACTATAAATTTTCTAGGAGAAAATATTCATAACCTTGGATTAGGCAAAGATTTCTCAGGTGTGAAACCAAAAGCACACCCATAACAAATTTTGTTTAGTTAAACTTTATCAAAACTAAGAACTTCTTCTCTTCAAAAGACACTGTTGAGAGAAGGAAAACAAGTCAAAAACTGGGAGAAACCATTTCTGCAACACATATCTGTGAAGGCTTTTTATTCAGTGCATATGAAGAACTCTTAAATCTGAATAACAAAACAAACAACCTCGTAAAAAATTGGCAAAAGATTTGAAGAGGCACTTCAGCAAAAATGATACACAAATGGAATGAAAGTACAGGAAAAAATGCTCAACATCATCAGTCATCAGAGAAATTCAAGTTAAAATCATAATGAGATACATGTGTGCACCTTTCAGAATGGCTTAAAAAATTAGCAACAATATCAAGTACTGGCAAGGATGCAGAGCAACCAGAATGCTCGTACACTCCTGCTGGGAAAGCAGAATGTTTCAGCCATATTGGAAAACCTTTTGAGAGTTGCTTGTAAAGTTAAAGAAATGTTGACCATGTAATCTTTCTGATCCAGTAATCTTATTCTTGCATATATGTCAAAGAGAATCAAAAAGTTACGTTCCCACAAAAATCTGTATGTTGATGTTTATAGCAGACTTATTCACAATTTCCAAAAACTGGAAACAACCCAAACAGACAATCTGTAGATATAAACGGTCTTCAGCTAGTAAATAAGTGGCACATCCATCCAATGGAATATTATTCAGTAATGAAAAGGAATAAGCATTTTATATGTGAGACGAAATGGATGAATATCAAATACAATCTGCTAAGTAAAGAAGGTAAATCTCAAGAAGTTGTTACACAGTGTGTGATCCCACCCCTGTGAGATTCAGGAAGAAGCAGAACTACTGATAGGGAGCAGATCAGTGTTGGCTAGTGGGGAGGAGGGGCTGTCACAAGGGGCAGACGGGGAATTTTGGGAGCAGCAGAGCTGTTTTCTGTCTTGATTTCTGTGGTGGTTTATGAATGTATGTGTTCATAACAAATAGTACTGTAAAATAAAAAAACTTGACTTTTATGGCATGTGAATCATGCCTCCATTACTTCCTTTGAAAAAACCAGTAGGAAAGTTTTAAAAAGACAAATAAAGGGGAAAACACTGGAGGAAACGAATAGAAAAAAGAAATAAAATTACAGACCCAAAACTATGTCAATAGCTATTTATTTTTAATTTTATATATTTTTAATAAAAATTGTATATTTTAAAGTATCTAATGCTGACTTGATGTACATATACTTAGTGAAATAATTACTGCAGTCAAGCTAATTGACACTTCATCTCCTTACACAGTTACCATTTTTTTGTGATGAGAGCACCCAGCTACTCTTTTAGCGGATCTCAAGTATTCAGCACAGTAGTATTAACTGTGGTCATCGTGCTGTACGTTAGATCTCTGGACTTATTCAACCCATGTCACTGCATCTTTGTACCCCTGACCACCATCTCCCCCCCCAACCCCAGCCCCTGGTAACCGTTCTAATCTCTGCTTCTATGAGTTCCATGTGTCTTTTTGTTTTTTTAGATTCCACGTATAAGTGAGATTATATCATATTTGTCTTTCTCTGTCTGGCTTGTTTCGTTTAGCATAATGTCCTCCAGGCTCGTCCATGTTGTCACAAATGGCAGGATTTCCTTCTTTCTCATGATTGAATAATATTCTGTTGTGTATATGTACCACATCTTCTTTATCCATTCATCTGTCAACGGACACTTGGGTTGTTTCCGTATCTCGGCTACTGTGATTAATGCTGCAGTGAACATGGGGGTGCAGATATCTCTTTGAAATACTGATTGCATTTCCTTTGGATATATCCCAGTGGTGGGATTGTTGGATCACGTGGTAGTTCTACTGTTAATTTTTTCCCTTACGTTCTTTTATTTATCATATATGTGCAGATCTGTTTTATGTACAATGATTGGTTCTATCAATCATACCAAGGTGTTCTATTGATACTATTGCTAATTTTTTGAGGAACCTGCATACTGGTTTCCACAGTGGCCACACCAATTTACATTTCCACCAATGGTGCACAAGGGTTCCCTTTTCTCCACATCCTCAACAAGACATGTTATTTTTTGTTTTTTTTTTATCATGGCCATTCTAACAGGTGTGAGGTGACATCTGATTGTGGTTTTGATTTGCATTTCCCTGATGACTAGTGATGTTGAGCACCTTTTCATGTATCTGTTGGCCATTCGTATGTCTTCTTTTGAGAAATGTTTATTCATATCCTTTGCTCATTTTTCAGCTGAGTTACTTGTTTCTTGCTATTGAGTTGTATGAGTTCTTTATATATTTTGGATATTAATCCCTCATCAGATTACAGTTTGCAAATATTTTCTCCCATTCTGTAGGTTGTCTCTTCACTCTGTTGATGATTTCCTTTGCTGTGCAGAAGCTTTTTAGTTTGAATGCATCCCATTAGTCTACTTTTACTTTTTTTGCCACTGCTTTTGGGGTCATGTCCAAAAAAAGCATTGCCCAGACCAACTCAAGTTTTTCTCCTATATTTTCTTCTAATAGTTTTATGGTCTCAGGTCTTAAATTTAAGTCTTTAATCCATTTTGAGTTAATTTTTACCTACGGAGTGAGGTAAGGGTTCAGTTCTTCCATGTGTGGAAAACCAGTTTTCCCAACACTATTTGTTAAAGAGACTATCCTTTCCCCATTGTGTATTCTTGACAACTTTGTCAAAGATCAATTTACCATAAATGCATGGAGTTATTTCTGGGTTCTCTCTTCTGTTCCATTGATCTATGTGTCTGTTTTAATGCCAGTGCCATGCTGTTTTGATTACTATGGCTTTGTAGTATATATATATATATATATACTACATATATAAATATATATATATATATAAATATATATATATACATATAGTATATATATATATATATACATATAGTATATATATATATATATATATATATATATATTTTGATGAGGAAGATTAGCCCTAAGCTAACATCTGTTCCCATATTCCTCTATTTTTGGTATGTGGTTCACCACCACAGCATGGCTTGATGAGCAGTGTGTAGGTCTGCGCCCAGGATCTGAACCTGTGTACCCTGGGCCTCCGAAGTGGAGCAGGCGAACTTAACCACTATGCTACCGGGCCAGCCCCCATAGCTTTGTAGTATATTTTGAAGTCAGGAAGTGTGATGCTTCCAACTTTGTTCTTTTTGTTCAAGGCTGTTGCTGAACAACCTGTGCTGGAAACTCCTATCCCACCATCTTGTTTGCTCATCATTTTACACATTAGTGGACTGAAAAGTTCAGTTAAAGGCCGAGATTCTTGGGATGGATATAAAAATAAGACCCAAATGTATACTATCTACAAAAATTGCACTTTAAATATAAAGGCACAGACAGTATGAAATGAAATAAAAATAAAAATCACAACAATTGGAAATGCAGTAGAGTTGCCTCTTTATGCCTCTTTATGCAGATAAAATCACACATGAGGAAAAATCCGAAGAAACCCACAAACAGTTAGTACAGGTGCTGGAACAACTGGACACCCACATGTAAAAGTGTGAAGCTGGACCCTTACCTCACACCATCCACAAAATGAGTTCAAAATGGATCCAAGGCCTACATAAAAGAGCCAATATTATAAAACTCATAGAAGAAAACATAGGAGTAAATCTTTGTGACTTGAATTTGGCAATGATTTCTTAGATATAACACCAAAAGCACAAGCAACAAAAGAAAAATTAGACAAATTGGACTTCTTCAAAATGAAAAACTTTTGTGCATAAAAGGAGAATATTAAGAAGAAAAAAAAGATAATCCACAATCCAAAATGGAAGAAAATATTTGCAAATCCCACATGTGATAAAGGTCTATTGGCCACCAGGCTAGCTCCCTCTGCCTGGCACGATGCCCTGAGTGATAGAGGTCTCGACCCCACAGCACCTGGACGCTGGTCATCTTCTGCATTGTCAAGGAGTGAGTGCTGGACTGTTCTGACTTATTCAGAAACAGTGATGGAGCCAAGATTCCTTTCACAATTACCCTAGAAGACAACGGCTTCAGTCTGCTCCTGAAGAACACACGGTGTGTGCGAGTCTGAGAACCAAAAGAATTGTCTTCACTTTTCTGAAAAGTGTGTCTTATTATTTCACATTAGTGACCATTTTCAAACTGGCTCCCAGTGGTGTCCTCTCACTTTGTTTATTTCTCTGAAAGTGTCCGTGGCGCCTTGGCTGTTCTCTGTTCTCAACCCCCACGGTGTGACAAGGCTGATGACATCCGATTCCTGGGATCCTGACCTAGGTGGAGATTAACTCAGCCTCAGCCTGTGATGGGAAGTGATGGTCCCAGCTCTTCCTCCTCTCCCTCCCCTGTTCTCATCCTCCTGCTCTGCACAGTCTCAGAGTCGCCTGACTTCACCACTGACAAGCCCTGCAGAGCCCAGAGATGTCTCTTTGAAGAAAAGAAAATCTCTGGAGAAATCAGAGGGATAAATAAGGAATGCAGCCAATTCCTGCCTTGTCCTTCTCCCAGACTAATCCTGCTGATGGCCAAGAGGATGAACAATGAGAGAGAGTGGTTTCTCTCATTAGAATTTTAAAATCTTCCAAGTAATGGATCGTTTTGGAGCATCCTGTGTTTTCCTGCTTGTCCCAATAATATGTTATTACTAAACTTGAATAATTTTAATGGGGTAAATTCTTTATCTCATAAAAATGCTGAGCAGGGGATCCATTTAAAAAAATGTTATCAAGGTAACTCCAGGGGTTTACAAGGAACAAGGAGCCTGCACCCTTGTGTTCCAGACATCAGCTGAGACATTCTTGCCAGGAGCCAGGGCCCTTGGAGGGAGGGGTGGCCATGACCCTCCTCCAGCAGGGCGGGCCTTTTCAGGTGCGTCCCCCCACATAGGCGCACACACCACAGGATCCTAGGTTGGCCAGTGGCAGGCAGCCGGCTAGGGATATGGGGACAAGCGAAAACTGCTCACTCAGACTGGGACACCCCTGGGCTAAACTCAGGAGCAAGGTGTGATCCAGGCCTGTAGACCCACAAACCTCACCATGAGTTCTTTCCATCTGGATACGGCAGTGGAAAGGAGAAGGTGCTGGGCGGGGAAAAGCATTGCGCTGAAAAGAGCTCCTGCCTCTGCCACCCGCCTGGAGTTTGGTCTCCAACAAGCGTGGGTTTTCTCACCTTTAGAGAAACGAGGGATGGAAGCCATCGAGTTTCCTAGAGTGCTTGAGGGGCCTCATTTTCAGAGCTGCTCAGCTCCCTTCCCTGCCCTCAGTGCGTCCACGGGACCCAAGCCCACGGTCACTCCCTTCCGATCTTTCCCTTTGGAAGCTTCAGATGTGCCCACTCAGGCACCTAGTGGTTTGGGGTCATGAGCTGACGCAATTTTAATGAGTTTCCATCATTTCCAAAGGGAAAAATGGGAGGGAGGTGGCTTGTTACTGAGACAGATAGCAGCGCACCTGGAAGGACAGGACACTCATTTCCATTTACCTCGTCTGATGACCCTCCAGTTCCATCAGTGGTTGAGTGAACGCGGCCTGTTCTTCCCAATCACGGTGCAAGTGTGTAATTTCTCCCAGTGGAATTTGATTTTAATGAGAGGCTAGCTCATAAGAGAGAGTCATTATTTAGATAGCATGCACGCGTCAGGTTAATTTTAAATCAGCTTTTAGGTCAATCTGTCTTAATTATTCCATTAACTGTTTTCGACTAGCAATTTCAATAATTGTTTTAGCATAATACTTGGCAGTGTAATTGCTTTTTGGATTCTGTTCATTGTGATGTCAGAGTCAGATCCTGGGCTCCCTCCTTGTGCCCGAGTTGTGTGTGTGTGTGTGTGTGTGTGTGCATGCACAAGCATGTGGGGGGTGCTTCCACTGATTATTAATGAATGCATTTTCACGAGGCTTGTTGATATCAGGGAGCCCTGTCTTTATTTTTAAAAAATTGTTAAATAAAATTTTAATGTTAGAATAGTTTTAGATTTACAGAAAATTGTGATGATAATACAGACTTCCCATGTACTTCACACCCAATTTTTCCTGTGATTAGCACCTTACATTAGTATGGCCCCTTTGTCACCATTAAAAAACAGTAGAAAAGATCAATGAAACAAAGAGCTGGTTCTTTAAGAAGATAAACAAAATTGACAAACCTTTAGCCAGACTTACTAAGGAAAAAGGAGACAAGGCTCAAATAAATAAAATTAGAAATGAAAGAGGAGAAATTACAATGGACACCACAAAATTACAAAGGATTATAAGAATACTATGAAAAACCATATGCCAACAAATTGGACATCTAGAACAAATGGATAAATTCTTAGACTCATACAACCATCTAAAACTGAATCAAGAAACAATAGAGAATCTGAACAAACCAATCACATGTGAAGAGATTGAAACAGTAATCAAAAACCTCCCAAAAAATAAAAGTCCAGGACCAGATGGCTTCTCTGGAGAATTTTACCAAACATTCAAGGAAGATTTAAAACCTATCCTTCTCAAACTATTCCAAAAAATAGAGGAAGATGGAATACTTCCTAACTCATTCTATGAGGCCAACATCACTCTGATACCAAAGCCAGGCAAGGACAATACAAAGAAGGAAAATTACAGGCCAATATCATTGAGGAACACAGATGCAAAAATCCTCAACAAAACATTGGCAAACAGAATCCAGCAATACATTAAAAAGATCATACACCATGATTAAGTGGGATTTATACCAGGGGCACAGGGATGGTTCAACATCCGCAAATCAATCAACGTGATACACCACGTTAACAAAATGAGGAATAAAAACTATATGATCATCTCAATAGATGCAGAGAAGGCTTTTGACAAGATCCAACATCCTTTATGATAAAAAGTCTCAACAAAATGGGTATAGGAGGAAAGAATCCCAACATAATAAAGGCCATATATGACAAACCCACAGCCAACATCATACTCAATGAGGAAAAAATGAAAGCCATCCTTCTGAGAACAGGGACAAGACAAGGGTGCCCACTATCACCACTCTTATTCAACACAGTACTGGAGGTTCTGGCCAGAGCAATTAGAAAAGAAAAAGGAATAAAAGGAATCCAAATAGATAATGAAGAAGTGAAACTCTCGCTGTTTGCAGATGACATGATTTTATATATAGAAAACCCTAAAGAATCCATCAGAAAACTATTAGAAATAATCAACAATGACAGCAAAGTTGCAGGGTACAAAATCAGCTTACAAAAATCAGTTGCATTTCTATACTCTAATAATGAACTGACAGAAAGAGAACTCAGGAATACAATCTCATTTACAATCGCAACAAAAAGAATAAAATATCTAGGAATAAAATTAACCAAGGAGGTGAAAGACCTATACAATGAAAACTATAAGACATTGTTGAAAGAAATCAATGATGACATAAAGAAATGGAAAGATATCCCATACACATGGATTGGAAGAATAAACATGGTTAAAATGTCCATACTAGCTAAAGCCATCTACAGATTCAATGTAATTCCAATCAGAATTCCAATGACATTCTTCACAGAAATAGAACAAAGAATACTAAAATTCATTGGGGCAACAAAAACCCCAAATAGCTAAAGCAATCCTGAGAAAAAAGAACAAAGCAGGAGGCATCACAATCCCTAACTTCAAAATATACAGCAAAGGTATAATAATCAAAACAGCATTGTACTGGTACAAAAACAGACGTACAGATTAATGGAACAGAATTGAATGTCCAGAAAAAAACCCACACATATATGGACAGCTAATCTTCAACAAAGGAGCTAAGAACATAGAATGGAGAAAGGAAAGTCTCTGCAACAAATGGTGCTGGGAAAATTGGACAGCCACATGCAAAAGAATGAAAGTAGACCATTATCTTTTGCCATACACAAAAATTAACTCAAAATGGATCAAACACTTAAAAGTAAGACCTGAAACTATAAAACTCCTAGAAGAAAATATAGGCAGAACACTCTTTGAGATAGGTTTTGGAGGGATCTTTTCAAATTCCATGTCTACTCAGACAAGGGAAACAAAAGAAAAAATAAACAAGTGGGACTTCATTAGACTAAAGGGCTTCTGCAAGACAAAGGAAATGAGGATAAAAATGAAAAGACAACTGAGTGATGTCAGCATCATGGTGGAGTGATCTTCCCCCATTGAACTCTCCCCCTCTAAGACACAACAAAAAGGGCATTCATATTCCAACAGAAGCTATTCACACAACACAGGCGACATCTGAGGCATTCAGGCAACCATACACCCGAGGACAGAGGTGCTGGAATCCCCAGAGGAATTGGAAGGAGGTTAGAGGAGCTCCTTTCCTTCCCCAAGGACTGCGTCCCAGAGACTGAGACCACACAGCTCTCAGAGGAGGGGCAGGGGCGGCTCACTGCGTGAAAACCCGGAGCTCTCCAAGACCCCTCATGGCCTGAGGGGATCCCCCTACGGAGGGAGCTGGACTGTTGTGAGAGTAGTTTCAACCAGCTAGCCCCTCAGGAGAGCAGAGAGTGACAGCGAGGTGAGAAACCTCTGAGATAGGGGAGGAGAAAGTAAGTGCCCCTCCCCCACCTGGCCCACCTGACTGGCGCTTCAGCACAGTGGTGCTTCAGCTCAGCCCCATCCCCAGAATCAGCAGCCCCCAGGAGCCCAGGCCCCACCAGCAGGGGCAGTGTGACCATGCCCCACCTCCACAGGCAGTGGTCCCCAGGTGCCCGGGCCCAACCACCAGCAAGGCGAGCCTGTGCCCCCGCACCAGAGGCAGTGGCAGCTCAGGCCCCACCAGGCCACAGCCCCAGCTGCTCTGGCTGGACCAAGCCACAGCCCCAGCTTTCCTGGCTTCCTCATGTCACGGCCCCAGCTCCTTCAGCTGGACCGCCCCCCATTCCCTGGCTCCAGTGGCTTTGGCTTGGCCTGTGCTCAGGCTCCAGCTGACTTGGCACCAGCAACTTCAGCCCACAGCACTCCAGTTCCAGCTTCTTTGGCCCAGTGGCACCCCAGCTTCTCCTTCTTCAGCTCAGTGCACTCCAGGTCCAGCTTCTTCGGCCCAGTGGCACTCCAGCCCCTGCTTCTTTGGCCGAGCGGCACTTCAGCTGCAGCTGCTTCAACCCACTTGCACCCAAGCCCCAGCTGCTTCAGCCTAGCTGCACTCCAGTCTCAGCTGTTCCCACACTCCAGCTCCAGCTGTTCCCACACTTACCCCCCCAGCAGCCTCCACTCAGCCATGCCTCAGATCAGCCAGGGGTGACGAGAGTGCCTGCAGATTGAGGCAGGCCAGAATACATGGCCCCTGACTCCCAACCAGCAGCAGCAAGAGGAAACTGCGACCATATATTTTCACTATGAGGAAAAGTAAGCCAACACTGACAGGCACCATGCAAAAATATAATAAATCTCCAGACCAAAAGGAAAATGACAAGCACCCAGAAGTCAACCCAGAAAGCACAGAAACGTATCATCTTTTTTTTATAATTTTATTTATTTATTTTCCCCCAAAGCCCCAGTAGATAGTTGTATGTTATAGCTGCACATCCTTCTAGTTGCTGTATGTGGGACCCAGCCTCAGCATGGCCAGAGAAGTGGTACGTCGGTGCATGCCTGGGATCCGAACCCGGGCAGCCAGCAGCAGAGCGCATGCACTTAACCGCCAAGCCACGGGGCCGGGCCCTAGAAATGTATAATCTTAATGGCAGAGAATTCAAAATAGCCATCATAAAAAAGCTTAATGAAATACAAGAAAACACAGACAATTCAATGAAATCAGGAGTTTCTTCACAAAGGAGATTGAAACCATAAAAAAAAATCCAATCAGAAATCTTAGAGATGAAAAATACAATAGAGGAGATAAAGACACATTTGGAAACCTTAAGCATCAGAGCCGACAATATAGAGGAAAGAATTAGCAATATTGAGGACAGCAATGCAGAAATGCTCCAGATGGAGGAGGAAAGAGATTTAAGACTAAAAAGAAATGAAGAAACTCTCCAAGAAATATCCAACTCTAGGAAATCCAACATAAGGATTATAGGTATTCCAAGGGAGAAGAGAGGGAAAAAGGAGCAGAGAGCTTGTTCAAAGAAATAATATCTGAGAACTTCCCAAACCTGGGGAAGGAGCTGGAAATACCAGTGAATGAAATCAATAGATCTCCTAAATATATCAACAGAAAAATACCCTCTCCAAGGCATATAGCAGTAAAGGTGGCAAAAGTCAATGACAAAGAAAAAATATTAAGGGCAGCCTGACCAAAATAAATAAATAAATAAATAACATACAAAGGATTTCCTATCAGGATCTCAGCTGATTTCTTGACAGAAACTTTACAGACTAGGAGAGAGTGGAACGATATATTCAAAATTCTGAAGGACAAGAACTTTCAGCCAAGAATACTCTATCCATCAAAAATATCCTTCAGATATGATGGAGAAATAATAACTATCCCAGATAAACAAAAGCTAAGGGAGTTCATTGCCACAAGACCCCCACTACAAGAAGTGTTCAAGAAGGCCCGCATACCTGAGGAAAAAAAGAGAAAGGGGATTCAAAGTTTTGAACAAGGAGGAAAATAGGTCAATAAAACCAGAAAAATTGCAGTCCTCTATCAAAATATATTAGCAAACACTTCAATATAAAACCAAAGATCAGGGGCTGGCCCAGTGGCGCAAGTGGTTAAATACACGTGCTCCACTGCAGTGACTCGGGGCTTGCCAGTTCGGATCCCGGGCACACACCCACATACCGCTTGTCAGGCCATGTGGCCTGTGGCAGGCGTCCCATGTAAAGTGGAGGAAGATGGGCATAGATGTTAGCCCAGGGCCAGTCTTCCTCAACAAAAAAAGAAAAAAAAAAGAGGAAGATTGACAGATGCTAGCTCAGGGCCTATCTTCCTCACACACACACAAAAAAGATCAAGCACCAAGCATAAATATAACCTCATCATGTTAAACACAAACTCACAACACAAGAAGGAATAAGATATGACAGCAATAACTTAGAAGGGGAAGAGGAAAGGGATCGAATCAACTTAGTCTAAGGGAATAAGAGTCCATCAAAAAATGGACTATCACATACAAGATATTTTTATACGAACCTATGGTAACTACTGATCAAATAATCAGAACAGAATCACACATGATAAAGAAAGAGAAAACTAAGGGAACTCCCATACAGAACTACCAAACTAAATTGGTAGTCTGAAACACATGGGACAAGAAACAAAAGAAATGCAAAAGAACCAGAAAAAGAGCGATAAAATAACAACAAGCCCCCATATATCAATAAGTACCCTAAATGTAAATGGACTGAACTCTCCAATCAATAGACACAGAGTGGTGGGATGGATTAAAAAACAAGACCTAATAATATGCTGCCTCCAGGAAACACATCTCAGCTCTAAAGACAAACATAGGCTCAGAGTGAAAGGATGGAAGACAATACTCCAAGCTAATGGCAAACAAAAGAAAGCAGATGATGCCATACTCATATCAGATGAAGTTGACTTCATGATAAAACAGGTAATGAGAGACAAAGAGGGGCAATATATAATGATAAAAGGGACACTCCACCAAGAAGACGTATCACTTTTAAATATATATGCACCCAATACAGGAACACCAAGGTACATAAAGCAACTATTGACAAACCTAAAAGGAGATATTAACAACAACACAATAGTAGCAGGGGATCTTAACACCCCACTCTCATCAATGGACAGATAACCCAGACAGAAAATAAATAAGGAAATAATGGACCTAAACAAAAGCTAAATGAGATGGACTTAATAGACATATACAGAGCACTCCATCCAAACACAGCAGATTACACATTCTTCTCAAGCACACATGGAACATTCTCATGAATAGACTATATGTTGGGAAACAAGGCATGCTTATATAAATTTAAGAAGATTGAAATCATAACAAGCATCTTTTCAGACCATAATGCCATGAAGTTAGAAATCAACTACAAGGAAAAAACTGGGAAAGTGACAAAGCTGTGGAGACTCAACAACATGCTACTAAACCACCAATGGATCATTGATGAAATTAAAGGAGAAATCAAAGCATAGCTGGAGACAAATGAAAATGAAAATACACCGTACCAACTCATATGGGATGCAGCAAAAGCAGTCCTGAGAGGGAAACTCAAAGCAATACAGGCACACATTAACAAACAAGGAAAAGCCCAAATAAGCAACCTCAAACTATGCCTAACAGAATTAGAAAAATAAGAAGAAACAAAGCCTAAAGTCAGCAAAAGGAGGGAAATATTAAAAATCAGAACATAAATAAATGAAAATGAAATTTAAAAAACAGTAGAAAGGATCAATGAAACAAAGAGCTGGTTCTTTGAGAAGATAAACAAAATTGACAAACCCTTAGCCAGACTCACCAAGAAATAAAGAAAGAAGGCTCAAATAAATAAAATTAGAAATGAAAAAGGAGAAATTACAACAGATACCACAGAAATACAAAAGATTATAACAGAATACTATGAAAAACTATATGCCAACAAATTGGACAATCTAGAAGAAATGGATAAATTCCTAGACTCATACAACCTTCCAAAACTGAATCAAGAAGAAATAGAGAACCTGAATAGACCAATCACAAGTAAAGAGATTGAAACAGTAATCAAAAACCTCCCAAAAAATAAAAGTCCAGGACCAGATGGCTTCTCTAGAGAATTTTACCAAACATTCAAGGAAGACTCGATACTTATCCTTCTCAAACTATTCCAAAAAATAGAGGAAGATGGAATACTTCCCAACACATTCTACGAGGCCAACATCACCCTGATACCAAAGCCAGGCAAGGACAATACAAAGAAGGAAAATTACAGGCCAACATCGCTGATGAACACAGATGCAAAAATCCTCAACAAAACATTGGCAAACCGAATCCAGCAATACATTAAAAAGATCATACACCGTGATCAAGTGGGATTTATACCAGGGACACAGGGATGGTTCAACATCCACAAATCAATCAATGTGATACACCACATTAACAAAATGAGGAATAAAAACTATATGATCATTTCAATAGATGCAGAGAAGGCTTTTGACAAGATCCAACATGGACTTATGATAAAAACTCTCAACAAAATGGGTATAGAAGGAAAGTACCTTAACATAATAAAGGCCATATATGACAAACCCACAGCCAACATCATACTCAATGGGGAAAAAATGAAACCCATCCTTCTGAGAACAGGGACAAGACAAGGGTGCCCACTATCACCACTCTTATTCAACACAGTACTGGAGGTTCTGGCCAGAGCAATTAGACAAGAAAAAGGAATAAAAGGAATCCAAGTAGACAATGAAGAAGTGAAACTCTCACTGTTTGCAGATGATGCGATCTTATATATAGAAAACCCTGAAGAATCCATTGGAAAACTATTAGAAATAATGAACAACTACAGCCAAGTGGCAGGGTATAAAATCAACTTACAGAACTCGGTTGCATTTCTATATACCAACAACGAACTAACAGAAAGAGAACTCAAGAAGACAATCCCATTTACAATTGCAACAAAAAGAATAAAATATCTACGAGTAAATTTAACCAAGGAAGTGAAAGACCTATACAAGGAAAACTATAAGACATTACTGAGTGAAATCAATGATGACATAAAGAAATGGAAAAAGATTCCATGCACTTGGATTGGAAGAATAAACATTGTTAAATGTCCATACTACCTAAAGTCATCTACATATTCAATGCAATCTCAATCAGAATCCCAAGGACATTCTTCACAGAAATAGAACAAAGAATACTAGCATTCATATGGGGCAAAAAAGACCCTGTATAGCTAAAGCAATCCTGAAAAAGAAGAACAAGGTTGGAGGCATCACAATCCTTGACTTCAAAACATACTACAAAGTGATAGTAATTAAAACAGCATGGTACTGGTACAAAAACAGACACACAGATCAATGGAACAGAATTGAAAGTCCCGAAATAAAAACCTCATATCTACAGGCAGCTAATCTTTGACAAAGGAGCTAAGAATATACAGTGGAGAAAGGAAATTCTCTTCAATAAATGGTGCTGGGAAAACTGGACAGCCACATGCAAAAGAATGAAAGTAGACTATCTTCTTTTGCCATACACAAAAATTAACTCAAAATGGATCAAAGACCTGAAGGTGAGACCTGAAACTATAAAACTCATGGAGGAAAATATAGGTAGTACACTACTCGTCATCAGCCATAAAGGGATCTTTTTGAATTTCATGACTACTCAGACAAAAGAAACAAAAGAAAAAATAGAAAAGTGGGACTTCATCAGATTAAAGAGCTTCTACAAGGCAAATGAAACCAGGATCAAAATGAATAGGGAACCCACCAGCTGGGAAAAAATACTTGCAAACCATAAATCTGACAAGGGATTAATCTCCATAATATATAAAGAACTCACACAACTGAATAACAAAAAAACAAACAACCCAATCAAAAAATGGGCACAGGAAATGAACAGACACTTCACCAAAGAAGATATACAGATGACCAACAGGCACATGAAAGGATGCTCAACATCACTAATCATCAGGGAAATGCAAATTAAAACCACACCAAGGTATCATCTTATACCTGTTAGAATGGCTATAATCACCAAGACAAAAAGCAACAAATGTTGGAGGGGCTGTGGAGAAATGGGAACCCTAATCCACTGCTGGTGGGAATGCAAACTGGTGCAGCCTCTATGGAAAACAGTATGGAGATTCCTCAAAAAATTATAAACAGGGCTGGCCCCGTGGTGTAGCAGTTAAGTGTGCTCACTCGGCCACTGGCGGCCCAGGTCTGGATCCCGGGCGTGCACTGACACACTGTTTGTCAGGCCATGCTGTGGTGGCGTCCCACATAAAGTGGAGAAAGATAGGCATGGAGGTAAGCTCAGGGCTGATCTTCCTCACACACACAAAAAATTAAAAACAGGAATACCTTATGATCCAGCTATCCCACTATTGAGTATCTACCCAACAAACCTCAAATCAACAATCCAAAGAGGCTTATGCACCCCTATGTTCATCGCAGCATTATTCACTATAGCTAAGAAGTGGAAGCAACCCAAGTGTCCGTCGACAGATGACTGGATAAAGAAGATGTGGTATATATATATACAATGGAATACTACTCAGCCATAAAAAAAGACAAAATCGTCCCATTTGCAACAACATGGATGGGCCTGGAGGGTATTATGTTAAGTGAAATAAGCCAGACAGAGAAAGACAAACACTGTATGACTTCACTCATATGTGGAATATCAACTAATACATGGACAGAGAGAACAGTTTGGTGGTTACCAGGGGGAAGGGAGTTGGGGGGTGGGTACAAGGGGTGAAGGGGCACATTTATATGGTGACCGACAAATAATAATGTACAACTGGAATCTCACAATGTTATAAACCATTATGACCTCAATAAAAATTTTTTTAAAAATGATAGAGTAACTAATCAATATATTATTGCAAAAGACTGTCATAAAAAAAGCCTTTTTCTGGAGATTCAAAGCATTATAAAAAGAAACAAATTACAATGGAACAACTTTTAGAGTTTATATTTATAGAAAACAATTTTAGGACAAAAGTTAAAAAAATCAACAAAATAATAGTAAATTACATAACAGTAAATTATATGCTACCATATTATAGGAATTATGCAAATTGCATAGCAGTAATTCTTAAATTTCGATGTTATCGGATGCCTTACCAAAAGTATTATGTTATTGGAAGTGATATTTAGATTAATACTTTACATACATTACTTTCCTCTAAAAGATATTTAAAGTTGAAGGTACTTCATGGGGTAACATTTTAAAGAATTGCTTATCTTTCCAGATACACCTCACTACTTACGAGATCCGGGTACCATATTGGTGTTATTTACTTGGTTGGAATTCCAAAGTGTCTGAACATGAGTGTGCACTAGTGTTGGTAAGATGGCACCCCTACAACATCTCCTGGCTCTGGAGTGTTCTGGGTAAGGGACAGGTGCCTTAAGGCCTCATGCTGACCAGAGGCAGCGATGGCAGTGTGGCAATGGCAAGGGTGGTGGCAGTAGTGGTGGGGGTGTGTTACATGAATCAGAGAGGGAGATGCAGAAACCTCCAGGGGTCTGAAGTCTGTCAGGGGACTTGTTTGTTCAAATATCAAGAGGTCCAAAGAAATCAGTTAGATAAACCAGAAAGAAAAGACAGTCTAGAAGTAGAAAGTGGGAAGAATGAGGAATTGGCCCGGTAGTATCTTCCTTGTTCTGTTGCTTAGAAGCTGAGCACTGAACCTGGGGTCTTTTGCCAACCCAAGTGGCTGCAGGCAAGGAAGGCTGGGAGGCCTTGCCACAGATCGCCCCTGATTCTCCCGGGGCAGAGTGGAGCCAGGAGCCAGTTTGCAGATTCCCTTCACAGGTGAACACCTGTGGGGACCAGTCAGCCCCGCTGAGGCTGTTCTGAGAAGTGTTCATGCTGTCACACAGGCTGCCCTTGCACTATGGGGCTGGGGCAAAGTGCAAATAGAGACCACGTACCATATAGCTAAATGTTCAAATATATATATACATATAAATCAAGCAACGAATGGTTGAATAACAAATGTCACTCCTTTTTCTCTGGATAAACTAACCCTTCACACTGACCAGGAAGGCCAGATGCAAATGTAATTCTTAGGCTCCTTGGAGTCTTGCACCAGGAGAGGAGGGGAGCCGACCCGGCTAGCTCTTTGCCCCTTCTCTTCTCACTCTCAGCTCTTTCTGACACTGTGAAGGCCCCACCTCTGCGTTCAAATCTGTCCACATTCCTCAAAACTGCCATCTCCTGGGCACACGCAAGCCTAGAGAAACGCACTCCTTAGTGGCAAGATGCCACGCCTCACGATGGCAGACCCGGGGAAGAGAGGCCCTCACAGGCCTACTCTGGGAACGGGGCTGAGGCTGTTTGGGCGTGGAATTCTGGACTTTTTGGTAGCTGGGGCATGGATTAGAAGAGGGGTCAAGCAAACTGACTCATGGGCCAAATATGCGCCCTCCACCTGTTTTTATAAATAAAATTTTATTTGAATATAGCCATGATCATTCATATACACATTATCTATGGCAGCTTTCTTGTTACAGTAGCAGAGCTGAGTAGTTGTGACAGAGATCATATAGCCTGGAAAGCCTAAAATATTTACTCTCTGGACCAAGTGGGAGTGGGCAGGTTCCAATGGGCTTGCCTCCTTGGCTCCAGGCTTGAGAGATGTGGCTAGAGGAAGGCCAGAGTGGAGTTCCCTAAAGGGTGGAGACCTCAACCTGAATCTGACCTTAAGGAAACATCACACAAATCCAAACTGAAGAAAATTCTGCTAAAACAATAGGCCTGTGCTCTTCAAAATGCCCATGTCATGAAAGATAAAAAAGGGTTAAGGAACTATTCTCGATTAAGGAAGAGTAAAGGGACATGACAACTAAAAGCAGTGAGATGACTACAAGACTGGATCCGGGGGCAGGGAAAAAATATGCTATAAAAAAAACAATATTGGGACAACTGGAAAAATTTTCACAGGTCTGTTAACTAGGTAATAGCACTGTATTCATTTTAATTCCCAATTTGAGAATTATGCTGTGATAATGTAAGTAGATGTCTTGTTTTTTAGGAAATACACAATAAAATAATAAGGATAAAGGGATATGATGGCTGCAACTTACTCTCAAATAATGATAATAAAAATGCATACATGTAGAGAGAGAAAATAAAAATAAAGCAAATGTGGAAAAATGTTAACAGTGAATCTCTGTGAAGTCTTTCTAGGAGGTCTTTGTATTCTTGCAACTTTTCTATAAGTTCAAAATTATTTCCAAGTAAAAAGTGGAAAAATAAAATATAGGGACAAGGCATTCTGTCTCCCCTCCTCACCCACTGCACCCCTCCTCCCACCATTGTGCTCACTATCATTCAACAAACTATAACAAATAACAAATGAAAAGGACATGAGTATAGCTATGGAAAGGAAAAAGAAAAAAAAGTCATTTTCGGCAGTGGATGTAATGACCTCTGCAAGGCCCGCAGTGGTCTTCTTAGGCTTTGCTGACTCACAAGACGACCCAGGCCTCCTCGGCGCAGCTAGAAGGCTACAGGGCAGGAGCCGCAGCAATCACAGAGCAGCCTCAGGTGTTCTTTGCCGCGAGGTCCTTGCTGCACTTCATTCAGTAGGTGCAAGGAGTCGAGATCCACGCTGGGGCCTTTACGAGAGGTGCTTTGATGTAAAGCCCCATGCCTCACAGAGACGATCTCACAGTTCCACAGGCGTAGCTTCCAGGGTCTGTGCACGGGTCGTGCCTAGTTACAAGAGTTTCACACGCAGGAAGCTCAAAACAATCATTTCCCCATCAGGTAGTTAGAGGTTCGCCAGTCCAGATGCAATTTACTAATGATCATTTTTACTGTAAGCAATGTTGCCTAGCTAAATAGTTGACACATACTTTCAGGGAGATAACCTAAGGTTAGAGTCTCATGCGGAAGTGTTTGTTAACCCTTTGCCCATAGTCCACCTCCACGACTTTGGCCGACATTTTCAACATAGAAAAGGACAAGTTAGCACATTTTGTGATCACGAGGATTTGTATTAACCAGTGGGGTAAGGATGTCCCCTCCACGTCCTATGCAACTGGAATAACCTTTGGCCATCTGTCTTTATAATGCCTAAAATACCCCCTTTATTCTGGGAATTCTAGGCATTTTATATCAAATGATATTACACCATAGTTTTCAGCAAATCAAATATACTACAATGAAATTTATTTAACCTTTTTAGAAAAAGTGCAGTTTTTCCCTATACACTAAGTGCAAATCAAGAGTTTTATCCAGTCTAATAGTACAGCTTAGGCCTTTACAATAACCGATGATTGCTTTAAAAATCTGCGTCGCTTTTGAAAATGTTTGCATTCCCATAAATTTTCACTCGATGGCAGCAGAGGACACTGCTCAGGCTCCAGTGCAGCCTTAAATTGACTCAAACATTCTCGGTCCAAAGTTGTTGTCAGACTCCAGGATGCTGTTTAGGTGGCCTGGGGTTACCCTTTGCCACACATGGAGAGCTTTCTTTAACCTTGTATTGGTGACCCCAAACCATATTAAACTGCTGTCATTGTAGCTCTGCCTGGAGCTGCTGGCCACCGCACAGCCCTTTGTCTGCTTGGGTGCTCTCAAACCTCTCTCCATGTAGATTCAAGTTTGAGTGGAATTGCAGTCAACTTGGCAGTTCCACCTGCTTTATCAGGTGGCAGCCCATCACAAGCATGGGGTCTTCAGGTTCATTCTTTTGTCTTCGCAGCCCCCCTCCAACCCTCCGAGCGAGACATTAACCTATCCCGGTAGCTCAGCTGCAGTGGGTTTCGGCCCAGGTCCCCTTCATAAACAGTGAGCAGTGTCTCCTCTTGGTATGAATCTGGTTTTACTCCAGCCCGCTTCTGCCCTAATCTCTTGTCATATGCCACAGAGTTTTCAACTTCAGAGAACAGGCAGATGGACTCCCCCTCTCAGACATTTAATGCCTTGTCAGCTTTCCTTCCCCACCCCTCTATCTCACAGTACATTGGTCAAACTGCATCGAGGGTCCGAAAGTCTAGCCCACTGCTCCACCACTCTGCAATGCCCATGGGGGTGGGTCTTCTTAGATTCAACTAATTCAGATTCACAAGACCACTGCGGGCCACATACCATCCTGGCCTATTCAAGGCCATAGGGCAGGAACCACACATGCTAGCAAGGCAGTGTAGATATTCCTAGCAGTGGGAATCTTTACTGCAGTCCACTCAGCAGACGGCTCAGGTGCAGGAAGACAAGAGCTACACCAGGCAGTCACTCTGATTTAAAAACCTCATGCCCCCAACCCTCGCGAAAATATCTTTGGTGACAACTCCATAGGCATGGTTTCCAGGGTCCCCACAAGGGACTTGCGGGTTAGAAAAGGAACCTAAGGCCATGGTGACTCCCAGTCCAGACAAAAGTTACAAACCAGGAATCATTTTTATTATAAGCAAAGTTGCCTAGTCACATAATCTACACGTACCATCTTTCTGTTTTCAGGAAAACATAGTTAGGAAACTAATCAGAAGTCAGATTCTCATATAAAGAAGAAAAGATTTTAATACATTACTCACAACCTAGAAATTAAAAGAATCGAATGGAAAACTCCTAAAATGAATGAAGGAGTTCAGCAAGGTGGCCAGATGGGGGGAAAAGAGCCTTTTTATATACCAGCAATGATTAGAGAAGTAATGGGACAAATATTTCTCCTATAATAGGAACAGAAACCATAATGACTTAATATACATCATATACATAATATACCAAAACGTGTTCTAGCCCTACATAAAGAATAATTTAAAACTTGATTGAAAATTCCTGAATAAATGAACCATGTTGATTGGATGGAAAGAGTCAATACTGGAGAGATGTAAGTGCTCTTCAAATAAACTACAAATATCGCATAATCTCAATAAAAATCCCAGTAGATTTTTTCTAAAGAATTTGAAAAACTGATCCTAAAGTTTAGCTTGGAAGCATACAGGTGCAAGAAAATTTTGGAAGAAAAGACTTGAACTTATTTTGTAGATATCAAACCTACTAGAAAGTTATAGTGATCAAAAGTACAGCTTTGGCTTAGAAATATGTGTACATATCAGCAGAGCTGAATAATTATGTTCAGAAAAAAACACTTCAGTTTTCTTTTATGTTGACATAACATCTATACATAAAACACATAAATCTTAGGTGCAGAGCAGTGAATTTTTACATGTGTATACATCTGCTTAGCCACCACACAGATCAAGGTATAGATCATTTCTGGTATCCCAATAGGTTTGCTTGTGCTCCCTCCCAGTCATTATCACTCCCCCCATCAAAAGTAACCATGGGTTGGTTTTGCCTGTTTATGAACTTTATACAAATAGAATCATACAGATGTAACCTTTTGTGGTTGGCTTATTTTGATCAACACTGTATTTGTGATATTCATCCAAGTGCGTGCATGCAGCAGTAGTTGTTCTTTTTCCTTGTTGTAGTATTCCATTCCATACAATAGTATTCTATTATATGAATATAACATAATATAGTTATCCATTCTAATGCTGATGGACATTTGAGTTGTTTCCAGTTTTTGATCATTATGAATAAAACTGCTATGAACATTCTCATTCATGTCTTTTGGTAGACATAAGCACTCATTTACATTGGGTATATACCTAGAAATGGCACTGCTAGGTCATAGGATGAACATGTAAGTATAGCTGTAGCAAATACGGCCAGTTTTCTAAAGTGGTTGCACCACAGTGGGGGTTGAGAGTCTTGGTTTGTAGTGGTATCTCAATTTTGGTTTTACTTTGCATGTCCTTGATGACTAATGATACTGAATGACTTCTCATCATGCCTTGCCCTTTGGCTATCCTCTTTTGTAAAGGTCACTGCAAGCCTTCTGCCCCTCCTCTCCTCTAAAAAATTGATTCAGATGTTTTCTTATCAATTTATAGGAGTCCTTTGTCAGATACATTTCGCAAATATCTTCTCCTGGCCTGTCATTTACCTTTTACTTTCTTAACGGTGTCTTGATGAATACAAGTTCTACTAATTTAATTAATGTATAAGTTAATCTTATTTAATTTATAAATTAAATTGAATTAATTTGTTAACCTTTTATAGCTACTGTTATTTGTGTCTCATTTAAGAAATCTTTGCCTGCCCTTACAATTAACATTGTCTTATGTTTTCTTTAATAGTATTATTGTCTCATTTTCCACATTCAGGTCCATGAAGGTTCTGAAATTAATTTTTGTGTATTGTGTGAGACAGGGGTCAAGGTTCATGCTTTCTCGTATGACTATCCAATTGACCCAGCCTCATTTATTGGAAAGACCATCCATTCCCCCACTGAATTGTACTGGAGGTTCTAGCTAGTACAATTAAGGTAAGAAAAAGAAATAAAATGTCCAGATCGAAAAGGAAGAAGAAAATGGTCTTTATTCACTGATGACATGATTGTCTACAAATAAAATCCTATAGATTGTATAAAAAGCTACTCAAACTAATGAGCGAGTTTAGCAAGTTTTCAGGATATAAGATCAATATACAAAAATCAATTGTATTTCTATATATTAGCAATAAACCATTAAAAATTTATAAGTAATACTATTTGCAATAGCATAAAAAGTATGAAATAATTAGAGTTAAATCTGACAAAAGATGTGCAAGGCCTGTACACTGAAAACTACAAAACACTTCTGAGAGAAATTACATAATACATAAGTAAATGCAGATACATACCATTTTCACAGATCAGAAGACTCAATATTTTTAAGGTGTCAATTTTCCCTATGTTTATCTATAGATTCATTGCAATCTCAATCAAAATCTGTGCAATTTTTTTTGTTAAAACTGGCAAACTGATTCTAAAATTCATTTTGAAATGCAAAGGGTATAGGATAGCCAAGCCAACTTCGAGAAAAAAGAACAAAATTGAAAGATTTAAATGACCTGATTTCAAGACTTATTATAAAGCTATGGTAATCAAGACCATGTGATATCAATGCTAATACAGATAAATAAATCAATGAACAGAATAGAGATTCCATAAATAAACTCACATTTATATGATCAATTGATTTTCAAAAACGTGGCAAAGGCAATTTGGTAGAGAAAAACTAGTCTTTTCAACAAATGGTTGAAACAACTGGGTATCTACATGCAAAGAAATTAACTTCTACCCATATCTCACACTATATATGAAAATTAACACAGCATAGATCGCAGACATAAATTTAAAATTTAGAACTATAAAACTTCTTGAGAAAAAGTGGACAGAATCTTTGGGGCCTTGGGTTAGGAAAAAATTTCTTAGATATGGAACCAATAGCACAATCTATAAATAAAAATTAATAAATTAAACTTTATCAAAATTTAAAAAGTTTGCTTTTGAAGTATTTAAAAAGTCTGCTTCTGAAACATGCTTTTAATCCACACACTGGAAGAAAATATTGAGTCACATAACTGGAAAGACATATCCCGATAATGTAAAGAACTTTCAAAACTGAATAGTAAGAAAATGAAGAACCATGTTGATAGCTTTGTTTGTAAAAAAAAAAAAAAAACCAGAAACTGGAAACAACCTAAAAGTCCAACAATGTGTGAATGGATAAACAAGCTGTGGTATATCCATGTAACGTACTACTACTCAGTGATAAAAAGGAAATGAACTATTGATACACTCAGCAACACTGCTGAATCTCAAAATAATTAAGCCTGACTCTCCTCCTCCCAAAAAAGCACACAGTAAACATTCATAATACAATTCTATAAAATGCAAACTAATCTTAAGTGACAGAAAGAAGATCTATGGTTATCTGAGGAGTGGTCATGGCAGTCTGTGACTGGGAGGAGGAATTGCAAATGGGCAGAAGGAAACTTTTGGGGGTGGTGGCTACGTTCACTCTTGATTGTGGTGACGATTTCAGGGGCATATACATACATACATAAAAATCAAGTTGTACACTTTAAATATGTACAGGCTTTTTGTAAGTCACCTCAATAAAGCCATTTAAGACAAAAGGTATGGAGGAACACAGAGGCCACATACGGTGTTTTAAATGGCCCAGGTTTTGCCATGAGACAAAGCTGGACTGAGAAGTCACTTAGACTCCTTTGTAGAGATAATACCGCCCTCGCAGGGCTTAAGAAACAGCGAAAACTCAGGTAAAGCCCACGGCACTTGGCTAGGTACTCAACTTGGGCGCGCCACTCGAGGTGGAAGGGCGGAGGCAGGCAGCCTGCAATCAACTTCAAGCTGGAGTGCATTTTGGGTCTGTGACTTGAAACAAGTTCCTTCACTTCTTGGTTTCACTGTCTTAGCTGCAGAGGTGATTAAACGACACGATACACCTAACCAGCCAGGAGCCAGGGACACAGGCGAGGAGGCGTCACGGAGTTCTCCAAAGGAGCAGGGGGAGGTAGTCTGACCTCGCGGGGGAGACTCCGGCTGGTTGCTGGCACCGGACGCAGGCGGGCGGAGGGGCGGCAGGAGTGACCAGAGTTGGGCGCCGTGGTGGCTGGAAAGCTCAGAGGATCGGAACAGGAGGGGCGGCAAACACCCGGTCGACCCACGTCAGCACCGACCACCACGGGGGCACCACCTCCCACCCTGCCCTGCGCCCTTGGGCGCAGGCGCAGTGAGGTGGGCGGGGGGGGGGGAAGAGCCCCGGCCCCTAGCCCCGCCCCTCCCTAAACCACGCCCCTCTCCCCGCCTCCTGGTCGGGGCCGCCCGGGGGAGGCGAAGCGGCAGGGCTGCGAGCTACTGTGCAGCGGCAGGTGAGTGCGGGGAGGCGGTCGCAGGGGCCCCAGGTTATTTGCACCGGCTTGTTTGCAGGAAGGGAAAGCGGGGCGTTGCTGGTGCTGAGTGGGACGGGGTCTCTCCGCTCACTTAGGACCGAGCGCCCAAGTCCCGTCGGGAGTGGGACAACGACTCAGGAGGTGTTTCCTGCATCCTTGCGCCGGCGTCAGGGGTACTTGCAAAACCAATGCAGCCCCTGGGTGGTTTGCTTCTTCCCGGGTGGAGAGTTTTCCGTTTAAATATAGTTCTTGCTTCCTGAGCTTGTGAAAGATTACCTATTTTAAAGTTAAAACAAAGTCCCCAGTCCCATCTAGAGATGACATCTTAGGGGCACCTCCATTAGAATGCCACAGTAAAGGTATGTTATTGTATTTTTTCTTGAAGCAAAACAAAATAAAATACATTCTTATCAAAGTATTGTTCTACTACTCAGTTTCATTTCTGAAGACCCCTGTAAAATGTAATATATGAATGCCAATATAGTGTGTGAGCACATGAGGGAACAGGCACAGAGAAGCAAAGTCGCCTCCCAAAGATTTCACACCTATTATGGGCAGATTCAAGGTCGGAAACTCAACATTCCGGCTTCAGAACTCTGCGCTTCTTGCCTGTTCAATATTGCCTCCAGGCTACGTTCTTGTCAAACTGTGGTTAGACATTTATTTACTTCAATTACTTTTTTTTTTTCATAAAGAATAAAATGGCTGGATCCTGGATACTAATTTGCCTCACTAATAGATGAGGCAAAAGTCACCCAGGGTCACCTGATGTGTTCCATTCATACCTGAATTTAAAAGACATATGTTAGGAAATTATTTTACTTGCGATCACGTTATGAAAAACTTACTTACTATTGAAAACACTCATCTATTTCATTTTTGTCTTAAGGTAGTCAAATCTGTGTGTGAGAATACTTGCAGGTTTATAGTAGCTTTTGTCCATTCCTTAGAATTACAGTGGCTCCCTTAAAGAGGAGACCCATCTTCACTGAGAGCTGGCCCACAGTCATCTCCAGGGCTGCATGGTGGCTGCCAGCCAGCTAAGTAGACTCATAAGTGGCCGTGACTGTCAGACTCTCTTGATGCTTGGCAGGTTGCTGAATTTTATTTCCCCACCATAGCAATATCAAACACTATAGGAACAAGAATAAAAACTCTCTATAGATTACACACCAAAACACAAACTTTGCTTACAAAATAGTACTACAGCTTTTCTTCTGTGTAGGCAAAGACTTTTAGGTGGACTTGAGAGGTTCTCTCTGTGTTTAATTTCAGAGGGGTGTGTTTCACATGTTGTCAGGAACAGATGCACAGTTTTATGGATGAGTTGTCTCTTTCCCTCTTGTCTAGCGGTTTTATGGTTTGATAGTTGCCATCACGTGTTGTCCTCCGCCTCCAGCCCAGAACCAGATCTTATGATATTTTGATGCTCTGTTCTGTGATCATATTTGGGAATCTCAGACCCAGTTTAGTTCAGATTCTGTGTTCTTCGCCTCCCCAAGCCCATGGCTTCCTGTGAGGTCAGGGCACCTAGCCCCAGTTGGCAGCTGTCTTTTTCAGCTTCTTTTTAAGAAGAAGGGCCTCGAGCCTCAAGTTTGGCTTGAGACTATTGTCTTGCAGAGAGTAAGACTCCTTTACCCCATAGGAATTGAGTTATGGCTGCCAGTGCTGGGCTCCATGCCTAGGTCCCAGTAGGCGTGGGGCTGCCCTCCTGCCACCACTGCGTACATATGTACCTGGTGCACTGAGACCATTTGTTAATTCTTGAGCCCAACTGTGGCTTATTGGCTTTTCTCTTTTTATATTTTATCATTCATTGTCAGCTCCCAGAGGACAGGAACTATTAGTTTTGTTCACCAGTGTAACTCTAGCATGCAGAGTGGAACCTGACACATAGTAGATATCCAGTAAATATTCATTGGATAAATAAATATTCCTTGCAGTTTTGTAGGACAGGAATTCAGACAGAAGGCAGTGAGGAAGATTCATTTATGCTCCGTGATGTCTGAGACCTCAGCTGGGGCAGGCTGGGCATCTCTCTCTATCGTGTGGTCTCAGGACCTCCCTACCTGTGTCTCCAGCACGGCGGCCTTAGGACAGTTGGAATTTTTACATGGCGGCTGAGGGCTCCAAGAGCAACTGTTTCAAGACACAAGAAATGGAAGCTGCTTGTCTCTTAAGGGCTGGGCCTGGAAGCTGGCACAGCATCACGCTTGAAGTATTCTGTTGGTCAAAGCAGTTATAGAACCTGCCCAAATTTAATGGGAGGCGACATAGACCCCACCTCTAATGGGAGGAGTGTCAATTTATGGTCATCTTTAATCTGCCACCTTGAATATTAGAAAAACATTTGTGTTAGAAGGCATCTCAGAAGTAATATCTTCTCACCTGCCATGCTCTGGACATTTATTTTATAAATAGCAGCCCCAACAAAGGCAGTTCAATTTTTGCTGAGACATTTTCAATGACATGAAAGTAAGCCTTTGCTGGGATGTTAGACCAGCCTCTGACGTTAACTTTGAGATAAAGTGAGTCATAAAAATGGAGAGTTGATTTGATCACTGGGAGTCCTCATTTTTAAGCTAATCTTTTTGAAATTTGTAATACAAAACTCCAAGTAAAGCAACACTTATAGTGCTACCCAGGGAAAGTGGGAATCTCTGGGATGCTGAAATCTGAACCATGCAGGATGTTAATGTGTCGGGCATAAGTCCTCTAAGTTGCATTTAAAGTGGAGAAAACCAGTTGAGAGGCAACGGCCGTAATTAAAGAGGGGTGCTACAGTCCTGACGTTAGAACAAGGCAGCCAGTCAGCTCGATGGATGTTGTTGAGGCTAAATGGGAAAGACTTTTGTGTCTCATCTGGTGTGGCTGATGAGGGGTGGGGAGAACTGGTGCCTCTAGGGTTTGAGTCTTGGTGGCTGGAGTTGGACTCCTTTCACTGAGGCATTAAAGGAGGAGGATGAACATTTGTCACTGAACTGAGATGATTATGAAATCCAGGCTATATTCTTGAACCTGACACATAAAAGCACAGTTCATCAGACAGAAGATGAGACTGCCAGGCCTCTACTTGGGGACCAGACTACTTCGGACAAGAAATCCGTTGGGCATGCTCACAGACTAGACTAGGTAGCTGTTGCCGTGTTGTTCTGCCAGGAGTTTAGATAGTCTTTCACAGGTAGTGTAAATCTATTGAAGAAGTTTTTAGTGACAGAATGACATAATAAATTAGGAATTTTAAGAAGATCTCTTTATTGACATTGTAGGGAGTCAATTAGGAAAGGGTAAGTCCAGCTATAAGTCTATTTCATTAGTCCAGGGGTGTGAACTAAGCCCAGGTCATTAGTAATGGAAATGAGGTGACAGATTTGAGAGTTCTCTAGGAGAAGGATTCCAAAGGGTTTGGCGATAGAGGGAGAGACAGTGGCAGGAAGAGGGAGAAAGAAGTCTAGGATGAATTGGGCTTGAAGAATACTAAATAGGTGGTGATGTGTTAACTAAGATAAATGGTAAGAGGAAGAGGTTTGGAAGGAAAAATGATGAGTTTTATTCCTTATCCTAATCAGAGTATAATTTGCATATAGTGAAATGCATGGATCTTAAGTGTACAATTCAATCAATTTTGGCAAATGCATATACCCTTGTAACTCACAGTCCTATCAAAATATAGAGCATGTCCATCAGCCCCAGAAAGTTCCTCTGTACCCGTTCCCAGTCAGTTCCCCCTCCAAAAGCAACCATTACTCTGATTTCTATCCCTATAGATTACTTTTGTCTGTTAGAATTTCTGAATGGAAGTATGTACTAATGGCAGCGTGTACTAGTCTGTGTCGGGCTTTCCTCATTCAGCGTAATACTGCTGAGATTAATCTATATTGTTGTGTGTATTAATAATTCAATCCATTTTATTGCAAAGTAGTTTTCTGTTATATGACCATACCACAGTTTATCTCTTCTATTGATGGACGCCTGAGCTGTTTTCAATTTTGGTACTATTGTGAATGAAACTCCTACAAACATTCTTGTACAAGGCTTTTTGTGGATGTAAATTTTTGTTGCTCTTGGATGTATACCTAGGAGAGGAATTGCTGGGTTTCAGTTAAGAAACTGCTTAACAGTTTTTTAAAGTGATTGTACCATTTTACACACCAAAATATGAGAGTTCCAGTTGTTTCTGATCTTCATCAACACTTGGTGTTGTCAGTCTTTTTCATTTTAACCATCCTAATGGGTGTGTGGAAGTATCTCATGGGGTTAATTTGCATTTTATTGATGACTTATGATGTTGAGAACTTTTTCATGTGCTCATTGGCCATTTCTTCTTTGTTCACTGTCTACTCAAGTTTTTTGTCCTTTTAAAAAAGTTGGATTGTCTGTTTATTATTGAGTTGTAGAAGTTCTTTATATATTCTTGACACAAGTCTTTTGTCAGATACATGTGTTGAGAATATTTTCCCCAATCTGTAGCTTGCCTATTCATTTTCTTGATGAGTAAGGGTTGAATCCTGGATCCTAGGAAAGAGCTTGCAAATGGATCAATTCTCCCTTATTCAACTTATCTTCCAGTCCTCTTGATCAAGCACCCTAGACTCCAGTCTCACACACGCTATCCTGACTTATGCTGGTCCATGCTGGGTAGGTTTTGTAGGTCCTTGGGGCACAGTCCGTTTGCTCCCTTGTGAGGCTCAATGTGTCAGCATCTGGGTTATGTTGTGACTTAATCCTAATTTTGAGATTAAATCACAGTTGTAGGGATTAAAGTCCTGGTGGCCAGGAAGGGCAGATCCTGAATATCCACACCCCACTGAGATGGAGGTGGGTGGGTGAACATTGTCTTGTGGGGAAGCAGCCTCTGCATCATCTCCAAGCAAGTGGGAGACAGGAGGTTAGTGCATAATGGAAAGGAATGGGCTACCTCTGGAGGCTCAGAGGGTTCAGGGGAATCTGGGGATTCAGGATCTTCAGGGACATCAATCTAGATAACTCCATCCATCTTTTCCCCAACCGGGCCCTGACCTTGGTACAACAGACCTACATTTGTTGGGAATTTATCCATCTTTGGAGTTTGGCTGTTCTGACCATTAAGTCTTGGGCCTGGTCCCCAGTTTCTATGCCTTCCCACAGAGGAGATGAGAGCCTGTTTGTATACTGCCAAGGTGGCTATGGTGGTTTTAAGATATGTCCACAAATTCTTTGATATTCTTCCCTTCAAAAGGTGGAGGCTAATTCCCCTCTCCTTGAGTGTGGGCAAACCTTGACTACTCATTCCTAACAAATAGAAGAAAGTGAAAGTGATGTTGTACATTTCAGAAACTGGGTCAGAAAAGGCACTGAGGTGTCTTCCTTGCTCTCTCTTGGATTTCTTGCTCAGGAGGAAGTCAGCTGACATGTCATGAGGAAACTCAGGCAACAGATGGAGAAATCCTTGAGGTGAAGAACCGAGGCCTCGTGCCAACAGCCACATGAGTGATTTTAGAAGCAGATCCTTCAGCCTCAATCAAGTCTTCAGATGACTGTAGCCTCAGCTGATATCTTTTATTGTTGTTGTTGTGTGTGTTGATTTTGGAGTGTTGGTTAGAAGTAAGCTCGTTTTACTAATAGAGGCTATTCTCACTTTAAAGAACATTTTTTTGATGCACAGATAAAAGGAGGGCATGTTGGGAGAATAAAAAAATAGTAGATTAAAGATAGACTTTGAAATACTAGACACCAGAGATGTTCTGGAATGGTAAACTCAAAGATGATGGTACATTGTACAATAAAACAGGGGTCAGCAAACCATGTCCTTTGTGTTGACAACCTGTTTTTCTTTTAAATAAACTCCAGATGTTACAATATTATTACGGTGGTAGAGTTTTTATTTTATAACTTTTTTGAGATATATGTCACATACCATACGATTCACCCACTTAAAGTACACAGTGCAGTAATTTTTAGTATATTTACAGTTTTACAACCATCACTACAGTCTTATTTTAGAACATTTTCAACACCGCAAAATGAAACCCCGAGCACATTAGCATCTCTCCCCATTCCTGCTCCATCACTTGACCCAGCCCCAAGCAAGCACTGTTCCTTCTCTAAGGATTTACTATTCTAGACCTCTACTCATTGAGTTCTGCAGATCTTCCAAGTGTTGACACGTTTCATTATACGAAAACAAAACAAAACAAAACAAAATACCATACAGTGCTTAACACTACCCCCGACCTATCAGAAAAGTCTTACATAGTCGAAAGCTGTCAAGCTCTTTGTATCAAGTGTAAGTTTTCCATAATTTTGACTGAGAGCTTGAATTTTGTCATTGTCAACAAATACCGTCAGTTGTTTTCCTTGAAGTGATAGGCTCTTGGAGGTAATTTTTGAGAAAATGTGTGCCAAATACCCAAAACTGCATAACCTCAGTTTGTCAGTCGTTCTTTTAAGTAAAAATGTCATTCTATCAAGAGTGGCTAGGTCAGCTCAGATTGTCACACAAATGCTTCTCCTCAAGACAGCCATTGTCCTTCAGTGTGTAACACAAGTGCTTCCCGCCTACTTCCCATTTCATCACATACTATGTATTATATCAAAATATTAAAAAGAGGTATATTCAAGGTCAAGATTTAATAAAGTTAATAACATATGGGCCGGCCCCGTGGCATAGCGGTTAAGTGCGCGTGCTCCACTGCAGGCGGCCTGGGTTCGGATCCTGGGCGCGCACTGAGGCACCACTTCTCCAGCCATGCTGAGGCCATGTCCCACATACAGCAACTAGAAGGATGTGCAACTATGACATACAACTATCTACTGGGGCTTTGGGGAAAAAATAAATAAATAAATAAAATTAAAAAAAATAATATTTACTGCTCCATCAAGAACGTTCTTTAGGGGCCGGCCCCAGCCTCAAGCAGTTAAGTGCGTGCGCTCCGCTGTGGCGGCTCGGGGTTCGCCAGTTTGGATCCTGGCATGCACCAATGCACTGCTTGTCGAGCCATGCTGTGGCAACATCCCATATAAAGTAGAGGAAGATGGTCACGGATGTTAGCCCAGGGCTGATCTTCCTCACACAAAAAAAATAATGTTCTTTAGTAAAACTGGCTTTTTTTTTTCCAGCGTGAGGTCATGCCTGTGAAGACTATGATGACTCTAATATAGTTTGGTGCCACCACCTTGATTTGTGCTGAGGCGTCATCTCTCTTCAGTCATATCTGCTCCCCTCCACCTGGGGGCAGATGACCTCTGTCCCAGCTTCCAGTGGGACAGATAAGTTTTGCCTCTTTCTGAACTTCATATAAATGGAATCATAGAGCATATACTTTTTCGTGCCCGGCTTCTTTCACACAGCATTATGTTTGTGAGATTCATACGTGTGTATGGCTACAGTTTATTCTCATTGCTATTTATATTTTCCTTGTAGAAATACTTGTCCCTTCTGTTGTAGATAGATATTTGGGTTATGCCCATGTTTTTGTTTTTGACTCGTGTGAGTAGTGCTGCTCTAAGTACTGTACCTGTCTTTGATGAACATATGTGCATGTTTCTCTTGGTATTTACCTAGGAGTAGAATTGCTAGGTTGTAAAGTATGTGTATTTCAGCTTAGCAACTGCTGCTGGTTGGTTTTCTATGATGTTAGGTTTTTGAAATCATGAAATTAGATTGGACAAAAAACTGTGATTTATATATAACAAAATAAAAGATGGGAAAATGTGTACTAGATTGGAGAGGCAGTTTGGGGCCACACTCTTCGGAGCCTGAATGTCATGTGAAGGCAGAGTGGGCCGGGTGGTACAGTGAAGATGGGGCTAGGTTGAATCCACACTTTACATTCTGTGTTACCTTGGCCAAGTTACTTAACCTTCTTCAACATTAGTTTCCTCATCAGTAAAACAGGGATAGTACCCACCTAAAAGTGTTGTTTAGAAGATGAAATAAATAATGTATGAAAACTGCTTAGAAGAGGGCCTGGTACCTAAGACATCCCCCAAAGTATTAGTTTCTTTCCTCCCAAAGGATTTTATTTGGAAATATTAGGAGATATTGATAATATTTGAGGAGGAAGATACATCATTAACTGTTATATCCTTTAAAGTGTTTAATAAACTAAAGGTAAGTCTGAGACTGAAGTGTTGGAGTTGCAATCCCCTAATTTTCTGCTGGTGGGTATATTTTATGCCTGGCACAGAATGGGAGTGAGTGCATTTTGAGCTTCATTCTCAAGATATTGTTCTACGGAATGCACAGACCTGCCCATAGATCTACAGGGCTTTGAAGAGTAGAAATAACTTATTGTCATCACATAGCAAAAGCATTTCGGCATTCTTCTTTCTGTAACATCTGCCCCAGAGGATGAAGCCCTAAAAGAGAGGCCAAGGATGCAAATAACTGGTCTTTGTCTCAGCTGTAAAGAGATGACCATTGCTGTCACAGCCAAAGAAAGGCAAGGCCAAAGGAGCTGAAGTCCCAAAGTCTTAGGACCTAATAGCATGAGCAGTGACGTCAGATATAAGGAGAAGGTAAGGAACAGCATCAGATGAACCTGACTAGAACAAAGGGAGGTGGCCTGGAGATGCTGGTGTTTTGTCTGGATGTAGGGGAGGAGGGAGCAGAGTGGAGGGCACCTCCTGCTTTCCCAGTGGACACAGGCTGAGTAAAGACTTGTCTTCTTCAGTCTCATCATAAATGTGTCAGCCTGTGATTTAGTTATCTGTGGTCTCTTCCAATTAAACAAGATAACGTGCAGCCATGACCATCCTGGAGATGCTCATCCAGAAACTGTTGTTGGAGGATAACTGTTCACAAAGCTTATGTAAAAAAAAAATGAGAGCTCCCTATAGGGAGGCTGACTGGATTAGTGACAGCTTCCTCTCATCCTTCAGTCTCACACCATGCCAGAATAATCTTCCTAAAGTACCACATTGATCATGGGAAGCCCTACATCGAATGCTTAAGTGGCTCTCATTGCCTATAAAATCAGTCAGACTTCTCACCCTGGCATTCATGGTCCTCGCTGAGCTGACCTCATTCTGTTGTGAGCCTTCTTTCTGATGACTCAGTAAACCATACTTTCTTCTTTAGCAAAACTAGTTTACTTGAGCTTTTATGACTTTTTAATTCTTTGCGCTTTTATAAATCCTACTCATTCTTCAGGGGCCAATTCAAATTTATTTTCTGTCTTCCCTGAAGTTTTTTCTTTCCAGTCCAGCTTCCAGTATTTTCCTTCCTGTGAATTTCTGTAGCAAATAATTTGTTTATATTTAATTTGGCAACTAATCTTGTGCCATCTTGTGATGATATTTTATGGTGGACTGTTGTTTACACCTTTTTCTCTTTGCTTACATTTTCATTGTTTTATTTTTTTCTCCAACCAATTCATGAGCTCCTTAAGCCAGAGTCCCTGTTATCAAGTTACTTTTTAAAAGAATGAGGTTACTTTTTATGTCTCACTATATCAAGCTAGTGATTTACAAGTAATAGGCCCTTAATGAGAGTTTCTGTGTGTGTGTGTGTGTGATTATATGTGTCTTTTGACAGTAAAAATGAAGATAAATAAAACTATATGCCAGGAAACATCAAGGATATCTTACAAAACCAAAGATTTTCATAAGAAAAACAGAACTGAATTTTCCTGGAGCCAGACATGATGAGATGTTGCACAGAACTGAGGATGCCACGTCTACTGTGCAGAGACTGGATTGTTGGAGGCAAGTGTGGAAGCAGAGAGATGAGTGAAGAGGCTGTTTCACTCATCCAGAGGAGAGAGAATTGTAGCATATGCCACTGTGTTAGCAGCGGAACTGCAGAGAATTTGATAGACTTGATGTGTAATTTTTGACAATACAATTGATAGAACTTGTTGATAGATTAAATGTTTGGGGAGAGGTAAAATCAAGGAGATGAGAGAAAAATCAGGGATGACTTTTGGAGGTGGTCAACGTTGTAGAAAGAAAAGTAGGAAAGTGTCGGGTCATGAAAGTTGAATATAGCCGGGAAATCAGCTAAGATGAAGAGAAGAGCATCTATTGGATTTAACAACGTGGGTCCCAGTGGCGATCTTAGCAGAATCTTTTGGGTGTGTTGTAGGAACAGAATACACATCACTGTGTGTTGAATAGTGAATGAAGACTGGGAGGGGAAGAAGTGGAGACATGGTGATGAGAGTCTTTGGAGAAGCTTGTCAGTGAAGGAGAGCAGAGAGAGAGCCATCACTGAAGGATGCCAGAAGGTCATGGAAGCAGGAGATAAGACAGGCTTACTAAGCAAGTCGGTATTCTGTGTCAAGGACCCCTTGTGGGCAGTGTCAGCAGAAACATGTGGACTGATGATGAGTAATGATGGTTTCTCCACCTTTGTCCTCCATGCAGATACATACCATGGCTCCACAGAAGACCCCAGTTGAGGACATGGTCCCAGGCCAGGGTGGACTCAGCCTCTGAATTGAAGGAGATTATTTCTGACACCTAGAGAATGGGGGATCCTAATAGACTTTAAGGTCCCAAAGAAAAAAGACAATGGCATGGTTTGCCACCTGAGCGTGTGCACTGAAATTTGAAACCATTATACTTCTGTGGTGTTCCCAGTGGTATTCTTCTGTTATTTCTGCTATCTGGACTCCTCCCCAACTTACATCACCCCTTCTCCACTTTCTGTCATTCAAGAGTCAGCTCAGTGGCCCCAACTTCTGGGGTGAGAGTACCCCTCCATGCTCTGATGGCACCTGGGTGCCCACTTCCATCTGACTTACTGTGTTGGGTTGGGATGGCACCCACCTGTCTCCCAGTGTGCATTCTCTTCCTCTCTATGCCCCATCACGAGCCTGAAACCTGGAAGCAGAGCAGCTGAAACACAGTTGACATCTGGCAGTTAGGAAGGAGCCCAAAACCCCCGAGTCATATTTGAGCTTCACCATTTCTTGACTGTGTGGCCTCAAGCACATTATTTAACTTCTCTGTGTTTTGTTCTTTATCTGTAAAATGGGGGATACTAAAAGCACTTACCTCATAACACTGTTGTGAGGATTAAATGAAATAATACCTATAAAACAGTAACAGTACCAGGCATATAGTAAGCGCTCAATAAATGTTGCTATCATTATTAAGACATGGTAGATATTGATACATTTTTTATTGAAAGAATAAGTGAGTAAAGGGAAGAATAAAATCTGATGTAAAAGGAACCAGAACATGTGTCAGCCTGTTTTTCAATGCCTCTTCTGCCAGACCGACTTGAGTATATCTCTGGTGAATTGCATAAGTTCTCTGAGCCAATTTTCAGGCCATGTACAAGGAGGAGTGAGGACAGACAAGCAGTGGTTTCCTGAGGGTGCCTGGAACCTGACAGAGCCGTCTGGCCAGTCTGATCAATGAGGATCAAAGGAAGGCTGGCTCTCCATGAGAAGGACAGTATTACTCATGACCCCTCCCTGCTTTCTCACTCCTGGTACCTCCCAAATTAAGTATCTATGTACAAGACCTTGTCTCCAGCTCTTCCTTTATTGATAAAGCTGACACACAGATTGATAAAGGAGGAATATGTAAATATGATTGTGTTAATCGGCATTCTCCAGAGAAACAGAACCACTAGGAGACATAGGAGTGCCATGACCTTCCTTCTGCAAGCTGGAGACTCAGGAAGGCTGGAGGTGTAGTTCCAGTCTGAGTCCACAGGCCTGAGAATCAGGAACAACAATGGTATAAGTTCCAGTTCAAGGGCGGGAGAAGACTGATGTCCCAGCTCAAACCTTCAGGCAGAGAGAGAGAGAGAGAGAGAGGCAGAGAGAAAGAGAATTCAACTTTCCTCGGCATTTTTGTTCTATTCAGGCCCTCAGTAGGTTGGATGAGGCCCACACACAACAGAGAGGGCAATCTGCTTTACTCAGCCCACCAATTCAACTGCTAATGTCTTCCAGAAACACTTTTACAGACACCCTCAGAAATAACGTTTAGCCAGTGATCTGGGCACCTCATGGCCTGGTCAAGTTGACCTATTTAACAGCCTAACTAATGATCATAATTATTAATATAGTTATGGGATATTTACGTATTTATGAAATGTGTATACCACTTTCAACTGTTCTTTGATAAGCAGGACTGTCTTCTGATATGAGTTTATGACCTTTCTGATTTCTTGGTTTTAAATACTGTTCTTTTACAAACTGGCAATGATGATAGATAGTAGTCTCTTAGAAAATCTTGACTTGTCAGAATTAAAAAATCCATAACCCTACTTGGGTCTCTTGTATTTCTAAAACATTTAACTTTGAAGGGATATCCAAAAGACAGAACTCTTGGTTTGAGATTTGGGGGCCAAAGGGTATGGTGATGAACCCTGCGATGGGAAGCAGAGCCACGAGGTGGTGATGCTGGCCCGTCAATTTTGTGGCTCTTGTTCGTGGAGAAACAGGCTAAAACAGCTTCAAAGCTGGTTTTGGCCAATGAAGAGGTAGATTTAGAGTGACAACTTGGATTTTCCGTTTTATTTTCAAGACCTGGTTGGTTTTATATCTTGGCTGTATCCTGGCAAATACTTGCACTTTTGTCCCAAGGTTTGCATGGCAAAGATGGTCCTACAGCAAAATATCAGCTCCCCTAATGTGTGAAAAATGTCTGCTCATGTTAGCCAAGCTCAGTTGTCCCCCACCTATGCTGACATTTTCCTGTGGACATTCTGATTTCTTAGTTACTTTGGGGTAGCTGAAATTCTCTAGTAGGAAAGAATGAACTTAATTAGTCTTATGTATTTTAATTTTTCATTATACAAATAATATATGAAGCAGTACCTTTGTAAAACATTAATTAATTAAAAGTTATATATGGATCAAGCTAAAGGCTCCTTTAACCACAGCCCCCCATATATCTGTTGCTGTAGAAAAAATATTCTTTTCTTTTTGTTTTGTGTGTTTAAAGAAAATGGTATAACATGCACCTCATTCTGCAGCCTCCTCTTTTCACCCAAAACTATATGGGAGATACTTCTGTAACAATTTGCTTGGATCTACTCCATTCTTTGTCACTCTGACACGTTACTATGAATAAACTACATCTTGTTGAACCATTCTTCTTTTTGTGCACATTTGGGTTGTCCCCATTTTTTGCTATTACAATATTATGAAGAATATTCTTCATAATATTCATAATATTTTCTTCATAATATTTTCTTCATAATAATTTCTTTTTGCATCTGTGTGAAGGTATCTCCTGGGCAGATACTAATAAACAGAACTGCTGAGTCATAGAAAATGCTCATTTGAAAAATTCAACAGGTATTTTCAATTTGTTCTCCAAAAGTTGTGCTTCAGTACTGTATGAGTGGATTCATTTTTCCACGTAACCAACACCTGAAACAAACTTTGTAAATGTTTGTCAATCTGATATCTAAGGCATGTCTCTTTGTTGATTTATTTTGTATTTCTGTCATCTCTGGGAAGGTTGAACACTTCTTGGTTACTGGCATTTCATATTTCCTCCACTGAGAATTGTTTGGCTGTTCGTATCCTTTGCCACACTTCCACTAGATGGTTTGTCTCTCATTAGTTTACAGGTGTTCTTCATATAGTCTGCAGAGAAACCCTTGATTACATGTTGGAGTGTTTTCTTCTGTTTTTTTACTTAATTTACGGTGCCTTTGGTCTTACAAAGTTGTATTTTGCTGTAGTTAGTTTTATGAATCTTATCGACTAGAGTTCTGCTTTCTGAGTCTCGTTTAGCAAGACTGTCTATTATCCAAGATATAAAGATGTTCTATAATCTTTTAAAAACAATCTAATACTTTTAATATTCATTACACTTTTATTGTTTATTATATTCAGATTTGGAGTTGATTTTTAAGGAGTGGTATGAGACCAAATAGAATATTTATTAATATTTTGTCAAATGAATATGTGATTGTCCCAAAATAATTTATTGGCTATTACCAGACTTTATTAACATACATAGTGAATAGTTATGTCAAGTGCTGGTAGATCAAGTAAATCACAGACTGACAAATAACTGTAGGATTTAGCAATGTGGTGGTCACTTGTGACCTTGGAAAAAAGAGTTGTAGTGGAGTGGTGGGGGTTCATTGGAATGGGGTCAAGAGAGAATGAGAGAAATCAGAGATGGTGAGTACACACAGCCATTCCTGAGGTCAATCAGTTGTTCTTTTAAACCAATCAGAAGATGTTTTTGACATTTTTAACAAATGGCTCAAAACAATGAAACTCTTATGTAGATTTTAAAGCAGATTAGAAAGCTTTCCATGTTTAAGTTCTGAAGTATGAGTTTCATACACTCATTGTTTTTGGCAACAGAACAGAGTCAATCCTCCTTATTCAGTAATTTGATATTCGTGAATTCACCTAGTCACTAAAATTTACAGGTGAATCCAAACCCAACACACACTGTGTTTTCCCTGGTAATTCCTGGACGGGTGCAAAGTTGCAGAAAGTTGGAGTTGCCTGAGGCGCACATTCCCAGCTGAGGTAGAACAAGGTGACACTCTTGTTTCAGGTCTCAGGTCAACAAGTGTCCTTTTCCTAGTCTATTAAATGGTACCTTTTTCACCTTTTTTGCTTCTTGCTGCTGTTTTTCCTCTTTGTAATGATCCGCAAACATAGTGCTGAAGTGTTGTGTAGTGTCTCTATGCACAAGAAGCCTGTGATGGGCCATATGTAGAAAACACTTGTGTTAGATGAGCTTCCTTCAGGCATGGGTTATGGATAGTGATATTGGCTGGGAGTTCAAATAATGTGTCTACAGTCTGTACTAAATATGGTCTTTTCAAAAGAGACAAACATAAAACAAGGCTATGTGTTGATAGGTTCCCAAACATGTCACGACCAAAGGCTGCAGAAACCAAACCTTGTCCTTCCCCTAGGAGCACTGGTTCAGTCTGGCTCATGCAGTGTTTGCTAAAAATTGATAGAATGTAACTCTTCCAAATAGGGAGGATCAATGGTAACATGACGGAGATATTTTGAAACTTCTCTTTTAAAAATGATGTCTAAAAAGCAGGTACTTTCTCAACTAATGGTTGACTTGTCATCTTTACTTTGAAAGGACAGAGTTTTTAACAGCATCTGCTCAGAAGCATATCTTTGATAGACACATAAAAAAATCTCAGCATATTGGGGACAACTGTCTTTTTGCAAAAGAAAATGAGTATAGAACACATCTATTAACTTCAAGACAGTAGTTACCTTTGGGGAGGAAAGAGAGAGGAAGAAGAATGGTGCCTTCTACTGTTTATGTAATATTTCTTAAAAAACAACATCAATAAGGTGTGCTCTGTTAAATCTGAGCAAAGAATAAATGGTTTCTATTATTCTATTCTCCTTCTAAGTATATTTAAAATAAATATGTAACTAGAACTGAGATGAAATAACACTAATGTAATATATGTTATTTGCTAGAGTGCTCCCACCATTTGATGGACAGCTCATGATTGGTTGGTGATGTCACTGACCCCATCCAAAGGTCACGAAATGCTGTTTACCAGCTGTGGAGCTAGAGAAGTCTCGGTCACCAGCAGCAGAGCCAGAGTTACCTCAACCTACAAAGTTAGAGCCACATAGCACCAGATCCTACTCCAGCTGTGGACTAGTGACAGCTCTGGCACCAGCTCTAGAGCTCAGTTGCGGCCAGCTCCAGAACTAGAGCTCCCTCCAGCTCCCACAATTGACCAGCTCCAGAGCAGCAGCCATTTCCATCACTGGCTCCTGCACCAAATCTGTCAAGAATGCAGAGCTAGAGTCGGTCTCAGCACTGGAGCCAATTCTAGAGGCAGGTCTAGCACCATCGCCTGAGACAGACTCAGCTCCAGCCCCAGATCAAGTCCAGCTCCTGGGACAGTTGCACAGCCAGAGCTGGTGGGATCTCCAGCATCAGCCACAGCAGTGGCTCCAGCACTAGGGCAGCTGCAGCACCACCCTCATCGCCAGCAACTAAGGCCCGGCCGGCTCCAGCCCCACCCCAGAGCTGTCCTTCACCTTGCCTGTGAGGGCAGGATGTCTTTTCTCTTTTCTATGTTTTATGATTTCTTATGTTTTATGTGTTCCAATTTAGATTCAATAAAGTTTAGTGTTTTCATCACTTAAAGTTGTACAATTCAGGGCCGGCCATTAACTACATCCTCTATGTTGTGTACCGTCACTGTTATCTAGTTCCAGATCATTGCATCACCACACCAGAACCCCTGTACCCATGAAGCAGCCATGCCCCCATATCCACTCCCCCACCCCCTGACAAGCACTGATCTGCTTCCTGTCTCTGTGCATTTCCCTGTCATTGGTGTGGCTGTCCTGAGCACAGCCAACCCTCCTTTGGCCCCTCCCCCCCATGCTGAAGACCCCTGAGGATGCCAATGTGTTCAGTTCCATGAACCCAATGCCTAGTATGACTTTGACCTGGAGAAGCCCACCGTCACCAAGGGGGTGAGGTCAGGCATGGAGCCAGCTCAACCCTGCTTCACATGAAGAAGAGGGACTCGATATTGCCAAGGGCACCTTCTCCTCAGTCCCTAGTGCTGTTCAGTCACAGGGCCACCCTTCCCAGGGTCTGGCTAGCTGGGGAGATGAGCATGTACAGACTAGAGTGACAAAAACCAAGTGGCCATCTTTTCTGTCCAACCCGCTGGCCCAGGCTACACAGGAGCAGTTTCACCCTGAAACTCTCGTGCTGCAGGCCTGATGCCCGCCAGTCAGCAGGCTGTCCTGGCCTCCCGTGGACCACTGGCAGCCTTAGGTGCCTTCTGCCCTCTAGGGTCCAAAGGACTAGCTGACTTTTACCAAGGAGTGCTGCCCATGGGCATGAAGCCCTGCATGCCACTGAGGCACTGCACTCTGTGAACCTCCCTCACACCTTCCCAGGTGTGGGTCACTTGCATCTGTGACTTCAGGTGTCCCAGAGTCCCCACTCACCCAGTGGGCGTGACCTCTGCAAATGTAGCCCTTCCATCCAGCCTCCAAGCCTCCAGGCCCCAACACAGGCTTCAGGACCAGGGACAGCTCCCAATCTAAGTGCTGGGACACCTCAGGTGGGGCCAGGACCTCAGTGGAAGGGACATTGTCCAATGCTCAGCGAGCACTTGGCTGGTTCCTCCAGCTCCAAGGTGGAGGAGAGCAGCATGAGTTTTGACCCAGAGTCCCCTGATGGCAAGGAAAAGAAGGTGGCTGCCCTACCCATTCTCCCTGACAGCCCATTCCCAGTCCCTTCTTGCCCAGGACCAGTGTTACCCATCGACACCTACAAAGCGGCCAAGAAGCCCAACAGCTGGATGCCGGCCTAGGGTGTCCTGCCGAGTCCAGAGACTCTGCTGATCATGCCATCCCCCACAGTTATGGAAATCAACCGCCCCCTTGTCCCCGATGGTCTCTGGTTTCATCTTGGCCTCCAGCAGCATCTCTTCCTCCTCAGCCTCCACCACACCCGTGGCAGCTTTGGTCATACACAAGCGTTGTGTCTCAGGCTCTTCAACCATAGCTTCTCGTTGGCCCTCTGCATCCAGCCAGTGGATGATGCTGCATCATCCCTGTCCACCTGGAATAAACAACAGCAACATGGACAGGAGCGTCTTCTTTAGCCCACTGGTGGGACATGCCCTTGGTCCCATCACTCAGAGCTCTCTGAGCAGATATGTCTTGAATGGCTACTTTGACAAGAAGCCCTCTCTGGGCCCTCCAGGCAACATCCCCAGCCCGGGCAGGAGGTAGGCGACCGCCACAGTGCCCACTGTACATGGGAGGAAATGGAGGCAGCCTTCTCATCCTGTTGGTTCTTGGGGATCTGGGCTTGAGTGGAGATGGATAAGGTGCCCACCAAGCTCCCTCCAAATCTAGGTTCTAACTGCCTGAGGCTCTGATGAGACTGCTCGTTCAAGTCCACCCAACCTGTAGTGAGTCCCAACTCCTTGCCTGAGTCACGGCCCTGTGTGATCTGCTCCAGACACCGTCCCCAGAGTGCACCTCTCACCGCACCCCACCCTCCAAAAAACCTTCCTCCCCAAGGACCCTGCCTAGCCCCTACCCCCTTCAGAGCTCCTAGCCTACAGTGCCCTTCCCCCGAGCCCCCATCCAGGATGGACTCACCTCTGTGCTGGGCTCACAGGCAAACTCCTCAGGCTCCTGTGCTAGCAGAGCCTTTAGGGTCAGATTGACCTGGGGTCAAACCCACAGCTGGGTCACCTCACAGCTCTGTGACAGGCAAGGTCATGTGGTGTCTTCTCGGAGCCTCGGTTTCCTCCATGAAAAATGGGGTCAGTGACTCTGACCTCAGGAGGGTGTGTTGGGATTCAAGCAGGGAGAAGATGGTGCCCAAAGTGCTTGGACTCAGGAGGTCGCCTGGCTTGGGGAGCCCCAATGCAAGACAAGGCCTCGATGGTCAATGCTGAGCTCAATGGTGGTGAAAAGCAAAGATTTCTAGTCCCCTGTTCACGTCTGGACTTGGTCACTTAGAGCAGAGTGACCTTGAACGCTGGGACCACTGCTCATCTGTAAAATGGGGTGCAATCACTCAGCACCCAGGGGGCTCCCTAATAACAGGAATTCCCTCCAATAGTTGCCCAGCTGGGCTCCCTTCAGCTCCTCCTACACCTGCCAGGTCTGCAGGCAGGGACTGGCTGGACCTCATGTGGTCAGGAGGGGGTGTAGAGGAGGAGGGAAAAGGGTGGCCTGACATCTCCCTGCCCAGGGTCTGTGTCCACCCCTGTCTTCGTGTCCGCAGGACCAGCCATGGACGGAGCCGGACCCTGGGATGCAGTGTGTGGACCAGGACAGTGAGGTCGGTGTATATTCAGTGGCTCTCACGTTCCCAGATGTCCAACCTACTCAACTGTGCACCGTGTGGCCCACCTGGCTTGTGTGGCGTGTTCCTGGTACATAGGGGATGTGAGGGTCACCGAGCAGTTGGCTGGGGAGGGGACAGACGAAAGCAGCCATGCCAGGGGACCGTTGTGTTACACGTGTGTGCTGCGGGCTGTGTCACCCAGAAGTGCTGTCTGCAGGGCCACTCTGTGTGTCTGACCATGGACAGGAGGCCTGGTTTCCCCACAGGAGAGAGGCCTATGAGACGGTGAGGGTATCCCTGCCACACTCACGCAGGCAGAGATCCCGGGCCATGTCCATGCTCATTGGAGCTGATGTTGCTCCATGTCCAACCCTCACAGGACAGTTGAGAAACTGAGGCCAGGTGGAGCAGAGCCAGGCCCTGGGCCCACAAGTTGGACAGAGTCCAGAGAAGAAGAGAGCATTCCAAGCTCTTAGGCCAGCCTCAACACTTCCAAGGGGTTAGCTTTGGGAATGAGAGCTCCTAAGGTCCTGAGGGACCCCTGCCAACGTCCCCCATGTAGGGCTCTTTCCTCTACGCATCCCCACGTGGACACACTCACACACACAAGCATACACACACTCTGACTGTCCAACCCTGTGTCAGAAGGTAGGTGCACACTGGGGAGGTGGCAGGAGGAAGGAAGAAAGAGGTTGGAGGCAGCTCTGACATGGGGCAGGGGCATCCGGTCCCCTAGCAACATGCGCAGGCCCATAGCTTGAAGGGGAGAGGTGCCAGACTGGTGGGCAGGGGGTCCCCAAGGTGCACAAGGGGATGCAGGGGTTGGGGCCATCCCTAGAGCAGCCTGCAGAGAACCAGGTCTGGCGTCCTGTGTCCACCACTCTGGGCACCGGGAACTAGGATATGACAACCTAGGGGGGAGGGGCTACAGGAGAGAAGGCCTGATCTTAGGCCTCTGGGGTGCATAGATGGGGTGACTCTCAGGGTCCCACAGGCTTGTAGAAGAGTCTATTGACCTTTGTTCTCCATCCATGACCCACTGTTCTCTGAGTCCTTGTAAAATGCATTCCATTCCCTCGAGGCCTTGCTGAGCAGAGGGCAGCCTGAGAGCTTGGGGACTGGGGCCGCGGGCAGTGCAGAACATGGCAGAGCACTGGTCGACTTGTCTGGGCACCAGGGACAAGGCCATCCTTGTTGGAGCCTCGGGCTCCTCCTTTGGAAGTGAGGTGGAGTCATTGCCCTGGCTGGGGTGAGGAGGCCTTGTGAGTCAATGGGACACGCCAGGGCCAGTGTAAGGAAAGCAGGGAGCAAGAGAGGATTCTGAGGTCCCTCATGTCCCTCCTGGAGCCCGCAGGTCCTGCTCCTTTGCGCCTTCGGCCCTGGTGGAACCACTGCCTTGAGGACCCCAAACAAAGAAAGGTGTGTGTTTTGCTTTCTGCTTTCCTGCCTGGGGCTGCAAGGCTAGGGCTGACCACCAGAGGTGTCCTGTGTCCACTCGTGCTCAATGGAGCAAATGGAGCAGGGAAGGGTCGCCCAGGGCTCGTTCTGGGTGTTCCCCTGTCCAAAGAAACCTTTGATTACTGGTATTCACGTCCACAATGGGAGCTTCTCAGAGGCGGGAGGGTTCTGAGATCCTCTCATGATTCTGTCAGCTACTGTGGCCCCAGCACTCACCCTGAGCAGGGCCCATGTTAGTCCTGAGGGCAGTGCTGAAAGCACCCACATGGTCCCTGTCCTCCAGGAGCTCACAGCCTGGAGGTGGAAGGGACAAAATCATGAACAAATCCATGTGAAAAAGAAGAGCAGGTGCTACAGGGCAATGAAGCAGGGTGCTGGAGGAGGGAGGGCCTGGAGCCCCTAGGTGGGTGTAAAGGGCCCCCCTGGGGACATTTGTGCCCTGAGCAGAAGGACAAGAGGAGCCAGCCCTGCATCTGTCTGCAAACAGCGTGCTGAGGGCAAGCTCAAAGGCACAGAGACTTGGAGGCAGAAGAGACTTTGACGAGAGAGGAGGTGAGAAAAGAGCCAGTGTGGCTAGAGTGAGCTGGGGAGGAGAGAAGTGAGGGAGAGAGGATGGCAGGGCCAGACCCAGGCCTGGAAGGAGGTACTAGCTGTCTATGCTGGGTGACAGCATTAGCCTCACTTAGCACTTACAATACCTATCATTGAGCATCTGACAGTGTCTCTACCACAGTCCAGGCTCAGGTCAGCTGGGAGGCTCCCCGTCAAGGTCTAGAAGGAGGCTGAGGCTGTGTTCTCAACTGAAGCTCGATAGAGGCAAGAGCCATCTCGGAGATCATTCACAAGTATCGGAGCAGTGGTAGGATTCAGTTTGGATGGGAGGTTTCAGGCCTTTTCTGTCTGTGGGCCGGGACCCTCTGCCAGTTCTTTGCACTTGGGGGTGTCATAGGGATGGAAGCTCATAATATCTGATCTGGCTTCTCCTGAATAGTGGATCAGAGAGAGAGAAAGAGAGCGAGAAAGAGAGACAGAGACACACAGAGATAGAAAGATGGGGAGGAGAGACGAAGAGAGGAGACACAAACAGAGACAATGAGATAGAGAGGAGAGACAAAGAGAGAGACAGAGGGACAGGGAGAGACCAAGAGAGATACAGACAGCCAGAGACACAGAGACAGAGAGAGACAAAGATAGGGAGAGAGATAGAGACAGAGAGATAGAATGAACACAGGAAAGACAGAAGCAGGCAGAAGTCACAGACTTTTCATTAAACCAACCGTAGAAGTGACATCTGATCACTCGGCCCTATTCTGTTAGTTAGAAGCCAGCCGCAAAGTCCATTCTCACTGAGGAGCGGGGATTACATAGGATGTGTGCCTAGGAAGTGGGAACGCTGGGAGCCATTGTGGGGGCTGCCCACCACATAGGCTGAGATGACCGCCACTCAGGCACTTGGACCTGAGTCTAAACATAACAGGAGGCCCTGGAGGGTTGCGAACCAGAAGGAGATGATGTTTGAACGTCATTTCATTTCGACCCTCCCTAGGGACACTGGGAAACAGGCAAGAGGGGAAGTGCCTCTCCCAGGTGCCCAGCAGACCCCAGCCTCTTTGCGTTGTATTCTCTGCCACAGCCAGCCCTTTCTGTCATCCTTGCACTGCAAAGTCTGTGCAGGAGCTACGTGTGGGAGCAGCCCACGTTTTCACAGGCTCTGAAGGGATCTCTAGGTCTATACACCTGATGACATCCCTAGGAAGTAGATGCTAGAATGACCCCCACTACACAGAGAGGGACATGAACACAGGAGAGACCCTGAGAGGGGAGGCCCTGAGAGGCGCAGGGTTGTCCAGGGTGACATCACTGGCAAGAAGCAGGAGCGGGACTGAATTCAACTCTGTGTCCTCAAAGCTGGGGCCCCAGTTGCGTCCAGACCTCCCCAGAGGCTGTGGGGTGGACTGTGTTGGTGTGACTGTGTCTGGACAGGGTATGGAGATAGAGAGTGAGCAGTCAGCAGCCAGGGGTGCCCTTAGGAAGGTCTTGTGTGAGGAGGAAGCTTAGGTAAGGGGATCCCAGGAAGTGACCTCACAGAGCCCAACAGAACTTGGAACCCTGGTAACTAGGCACCCACATCCTAAACACAGCCCCCAAGTGAGCTCACTTGTCTAGCACTTGTCTAGAAGGAGCAACATGTTTAGTTGCTGCTTCCCTATGACCAGGGGCCGGAGCCCCAGGAAAGCCCCCAAAGACCGATGCAGATGCTGGTGCCCTTCTCACGGCCGACGGGTCTGGCCATTTACCCGGAGGGATGGAAAGGTAACATTGGGAGGCCCAGGGAAGGCCATTCCAAACCAGGCTACCACTGTGGTCCCATCAGGGCAGCCCTACATCCACTCCCCATGTGTTCTGGAAGGGCGGGTTCATGTGGGTGGACCACAGTGAGCAGGAGCAGTCGGTGAGGTGTTAGAAGCCTGGGGGGGGGGGTCGGTCAGGTTCAAAGCCAAGGTCAAGGCCGGCTGGGTGGGACGTGGAGTGCGGGGGTGGCGCCCTTCTGCTTGAGGTTTATCCCAAGCCCCTGAGGTGTATGTCTTTCCTCAGGGGTGGAATACTGTGCAAACACAGGTGTGTGCCTGATCTGGGAGAATTAGTTCCAGAGGGCAGAAGCAGCAGCAAGGACAGCTGGGCAGGGCTCTGATGTCTCTGGGACGGAGCCAGTCACTGTCTTTGCAGAGCTCCAGACAGGAGATCAGCGTGGAGCTGGTGGAAGGGGATATTCCATCCATCTCCCTGATGGAGGCGCCGGTGTCCCACAGGACTGGATCAGCAGCTACCGGGAGAGGGTCTGCAGTGGCAGTGATAAAACCCTCAGAGCCACCAGAGGACCCAGCTTCGAACCCGGGAGAACAATCATATCCACCATGTCCTGCAGCAGACCAGGAGGCAGCTGAGTGCCCAGCCTCTAAGAAGGGTGCGCCATCCCCTGCACAGGCTCCTGTAGGATACCAGGAGGCAGAAGAGGCCCAAACCTCTGTGAAGGGAGAGCCATCCCCTGCACAGCCTATTGCAGGAGACGAGGAGGCAGCTGAGATCCCTGCCTCCGTGCAGGGAGCACCATCCCCTGCACAGGCTCCTGCAGGAGACAGGGAGGCAGCTGTGGCCCAAGCCTCCGTGCAGGGACAGACATCTCCTGCACAGCCTCCTGCAGGAGAACGAGAGGCAGCTGAGGCCCCAGCCTCCGTGCAGGCAGAGCCATTCCCTGCACAGGCTCATGCAGGAGAACAGGAGGCAGCTGAGGCCCCAGCCTCTGTGCAGGGAGAGCCATCCCCTGCACAGGCTCCTGCAGGAGACAGGGAGGCAGCTGAGGCCCCAGCCTCTGTGCAGGGAGAGCCATCCCCTGCACAGGCTCCTGCAGGAGACAGGGAGGCAGCTGAGGCCAAATTCTGCGGCCTGGGAGATCTGGCTTACGCACCTCCCTCATTAGCACCTCCAATCCCACCTGTTCCACCTGCTCCGTTACCACACATTTCCTTCCCCACCCTGCTTATTGTATTTGTTTCTTTCTTGGTTCCTTTCATTGCTCTGTTTTTATTGTTTATATCTTGAATATTTAAAATAAATTTAACTTTCATCTTTTAACAATTTATTGTTTTTCATTTTAAATTGTACACTTCATGAGCATCAAGTACATTCACAATGCTGTGCATCCATCACCGTTGTCTGGGTTCAGAATATTTCATTCTCCAAAAGGAAACCCTGTTCTAAAAGCAGTCACTCCCCTTTTCTCGCTCAGGCCCTGGCAACCTCTAATCAGTTTTCTGTCACTAACCCTAACCCTAACCCTAACCCTAACCCTAATCTGTTCTGGATGTTTCCTGTAAGTGAAATCATGCCGTAGGTGGCCATTGTGTCTGCCCACTCATTTTCACACGGCCTGATAGATTTTCCTTTTCTGTTTTTATTTGAAATAGAATTTCTCTAAATTGATAGGAAAATCCCAGATGGAGTCTAGACTTGATGTATCAAAGAAAGTCCTTTTGGTACATATGTGCATAATCTTGGGGTACAGACTGCTGTTCTAAGTGGGACATCAGAGCCAGAAGCCACACACGAAACGCGTTGCTCTTCGTGCCGCCAAAACAAAAACAAGAAAAGGGTTGAAAGCTGGAAAGACAAACCATAAACCGGAATGTATCCTCATAACACAAGGCCAGGGAAAGGTTACGCCTCTTTGTGGTCCAAAAAAACGCTCGAAAGTCAGAGTTTTAAAAAGAGATAAAGAGCAAAAAATTTCAATGCCAACGAGAGGCACTACACAGGGGCAGCATGTGTCAGAGATGCTCGAGCTCCCCGAGGAGGAGAGGCGCACATGGAGACACTGTGGAGAGGGCACTGGGCCCCATCAGATGGGCAGGGTTCCAGTGTGGTGACGACAAGCCCTGGTGACAATGTGAGGAAGCAGAGGCCCCAGTAGACTCCTAGAGACAAGTGTGAAAGGACACTCCTCTCTGGGGACCAGCCTGCAGGAACCATCGCAGTCCCCAGGGGCACGCCTGTGCTGGCGGTGCTGATCCCAGGACTTCATCCCACAGAAATTCCTGCCCAACTTTTCAAAGATGTATTATCTAGACTATTCATCACAGCACTCGTTGCAATAGCAAGCAATTGGAAGGAACGCTACTGTCCATGGCGAGGCGATGGGATCCATCCGTCCCATCTGTAAGACCACGTATATGTCATATCAGCCGGGAGACACGTATCTACGAAAATGAATCTGTGTGTGAGAGAGAGACAGAGATAGACAGACAGAAAGAGAGAGACAGAGCCAGAGAGATACGTACCAAATTGTCCATGGGGTTCACCTCTGGGGATGGGAATTGACACTCGCTTCTCTTCTCCTTTAGGGGCCTGCGTGAATTTTCAACTTGATAGAATGTGCCTCTATTCCTCTTATAATTCTAACAAGATTAAAATCACATGGTTAATGTTATCCATTTGTCACTCATCTTTGGACTGAAGTACATTATTTAGTTTATCTTTGTAAAGGTTTTCATTACAAAGACAGTGTACGTTAATTACAGTAAAAGAATGAATTCTAGGGGAATTAAGTGGAAAATGAGGAGTGCCCTTAACAGACAGTGTTCACCGTTTCAGTCCTTTGCCTTTGTATGCACGTGTGTGTGCACGTGTGTGCATGTGCCCATTCAGCTGTGTGCATCTGTATGCACATGGGTATGTCTATGTGCAAGCGTGTGTGGGTGTGCACTTGCAGCTATCGTGTGGGAAGGACTGCAGGGAGTGTGTTCTTCTGGAACCTGATTTCCCCAGGGCTGGACCCTGACCAGTCAATCCTCTTTCTCCTCTGCGTCGGCCTCAGAATTTCCTAAGAGCCTCTGCTGGGCAACACGGATCATTTCTGATTTCTCACTCCCGTCATCGTGCTGAAAGGAACACCTGCATCCATAAATCTCTACTTCTTTAGGACCGATCCCTAGAGGTGGAGATTCTGGTTCATAATGTAAACGTGATGTTAAGGTGTTGGTCACAGTCTCTGACACCCAAGGTCTCCTTCTGCCCTGTGATCTTGTTTGGGAACGGGGAGTCCAGAAACCCTGAAGCAGAGACCTGAGGGAGGGAGGGAGAAGGAGGAACAGCTAGGATGCAGGGGATGAAGGTACCTGGGGTGACCTGTCCAGCTGGAAGGCCCCGCTCCTGTTCCTTCTGGCCCTACCACTCCCCTCACTCCTGGCCCCGCCCCTACCACACCTGACTCCGCTTTGGCCTTGCTCCTGCCCCTCCTGCTCCCTAACTCACCTGAGCTGAGCAGCCTGGCCTGCCATCCAGGACAGATGATGATGAGAGTCTGGACACTCCTGCCTGCTCCCTCTCCCTCCAAGCAGAGAGCCCCATCCTCAGTAGGGAAAGGACATCTAGGGCAGTGCAGTGAGTCACAGGGACCTCCTTGAACATGCTCCCTCCAGGGGGAGTTCTCAGTTGCAACAGCAGGACCCACTTGAGCTCGTGTGAACAGAAGTGACTTTGACAAGACACAGTGGAGGTGTCATAGAAGGTGCCAGAAGGTCAGAGCATGGGGCTGGAGGCTTTGGAGAAGGTCATTGTGCACAAAGCACACCTCAGGGTCTTCCAGGAGTGATGGCTGCCTCAGACACTGTGCCAGCCCCCAGCCCACATATCCAGCACATTCCGCCTCTGTGATGGAGGAGCCCTGTTCAGTGGGGATGAGGGAGAGAGCCCTGGTGACCTCGGAGAGGCACTGCCATTGGATCCTCAGTTTCCTCACCTGTGAAGTGGGGTGGCAGCTGATCTTTCATGGTGGTGTCAGACAAGTTCACTGAGGTTGCACCTGGAGTGCCCTGCACCATCTCAGAGCTCGACAGCTACTAGCTCTAATGAAGAGGAATCACGGGAGGAGAGATGGGGCTGGGTCCTCGATCCCCACCTGGCTGGCTGACTGCCGTGGGACGAGATGGGGTGGAGAAAGGCATTCCAGAGGAATAGCGGAGTCAGAGCGAGTAGGGCATGCCTGGTGGGAGATCAGAGTGGGCAGAGGTGAAGGGCCCCAGGGGGCTCTCAGTGGGGTGACATCAGCAGGAACAGCTCACGGTGATGAGCACTTACCAGGGCCTCTGTTCTCCTCTTGAGCTATCTCCTTGTATCCTTCCCACAACTCCTTGGGGGAGGCGCAATTATTGTCTTCATTTCACTGATGAGGAAACTGAGGCTCAAAGAGACTTGCCCCCTCTGTGCCCTGCAGAGTGGCAGAGCCGGGATTTGAACCCAGTGCCATTTAGACCCCGTGGGGCCTGCCTGAGAAGGGCTCCCGCATGCTGAGGGAGGGACCTCTTTTCTCTACAGTTCTGAGAACTTTTGGTCCTGATGCCCAGAGAGACCTCACTCTGCGGGGGGATAGGTTGGTCCTTGGTACTGCGACAACCCATAGCGCCCACGGCTGGCCATTCCCCGGCCACCATACCCAGCCCCAGGCAGACGGAGTGGCCCTGTCCTTTTAGTTCAGTGATGGCTGGAGGCCAGAAGGGTGCAGGCCCCAGGGAGGCCAGGACCCCTGAACCCGAGGAGGCCGCAGTGCAAGACAGTGGTTTGGAATGATCCAAAGTCAGAGAAACAGGGGTCCTAGTCCCTGCTCAGCCTCTTTTTAGCTGATGATGCAGGTGAGGGTCTCAGCCTGAGTGTCCCCATCTGTACAATGAGGAAATAACTTGGCTTCCTGATGGGCTGTTGGGAGACTTCCCTGAGGAATTGCTTGAGCATCTCTAGCCTGGTGCCCGGAGCGTGTTAAGAGCCCCCTGCCAGGAAGTCACAGTGGTCCCCCAGGGCGCATGGTCTGAGAAGTCCCTCCTCAGGTTCCCTTTGTGCTGCCCTGCTCCCAGGAACATTCAGCATTGTTGAGGAGGAGCTGAAGAAGATCCAGGACCACACTGTGTTGCAGGTGACGGAGGCTCAACGCTGGAAGGACAGCTGGACATGTGCCATGCCACCGTCCAGGGCTTGTGTTGTGACCCTCTGTGAGCCCGCCACAGATAAATGTTCCTCCTGTGTGGATCCAGCTTCTGTGATTTACTCACTTATTGCTTCATTCACCCAGTCATTCCTTCACTCATTCCCTCACTCACTCACTCCTGCACTCATGTACTCATTCATGCATTCGTTCATTGTTTCACTCACTCATTCACCCAATACGTTCTGGTCCCTGCCATGGGCCGAGCACTGTAACTTCACCAGTGAGTATGACCCGACGTTGTCCCTGCCCACCTGGAGCTCACATCCACTGTGTGACCTGAAAGAGGGCTGTCCCTCGGGTTAGCAGGGGTGATGAGCACCAGGAATCCACTTCTGAAAGTAGAGGCCACCCATGCAAAGAGAAGAACGGAGAAAACCCATGCTTGGCACTTCATCGACAAAAAAAATAATTAAAAGTTAAGAAAAATAAAGATATCCTATATTTAACAAAATGTGGGTTCTAATCATAAGTGTGCACTCATTCCTACAACCAATGAGAAGTAATCCAGAGTGGACTGGGTATTTGTAACACATTCTTCCCGCCAATAATAGCATTTCAGTAAACATGTTCCAGGGCCTCAAGATTTTCCTAAGGCCTCTGTGATCCTCCAACACTTAAATCTTTCTCCTTGGAAACCTCTGTCCTGTCATCCTTCTTGTTGAATGGCTCTTCCACTGTTCGGGGGCCTACCCTGCACGGCCACACTCGTCAGTGACTCTCCACGTTGTTTGGACAGGCTGCCCGCGTTCCTCTCTCAGCCTCACGAGCTCCTGTTTCTTTGGCAAGGTTGGTGTTTTCACTGGGTGATCACCTGGTATACTTGTTTGCATCTTCCCATGCTGTGTCTCCTCTGACGACTCCAGGAGGCAGGCCTTTTGTCCCCATCTTACAGGTGAGGAAGCTCTAGTCCAGAAAGCTGGACGACCTGCTCAAAGTAACAGCCAGCGTGGAGCCTTGGCAGGGTTTGGGACCCCAAAGCAGACAAGGATGTAGGGCAAGTGGTTTGTTTGCAGGTGATGGAGGAGGCCCGAGGGAGGCCATGGGGAAGGGATCCTGGAAGAGGAGAGCCAGTGCGGGGCCTAACGAGGGAACACTGAGGTGAGTATCCATCCTAGTCCTGTTGGGAGACGAGATCCCACCCGGACTGGCTCTGTCCTCGTGTGTGGAGGGTTTACCCTGGGTCATGAATGCTTCTGTGCTACAGGCTGGCACAGGCTTGCAGGAGAGGAAGCTCCCGGTGCAAGAGAGATCCCTCAGGCAGAGAGTGGATGCAGGTGCTCCAGGGGCACACTGTGGGCCTTCTGGGGACTGGCTCCCAGAGACTGCAGGGACTCAAGTGGGCTGAGGGAACTGAAGGGCAGCAGCAGCAATGTCTGCAGCGCGGGTCTGCACACATGTCCCACACTTATGCCCACAGAAAGGCTGCTCTGCATGACATTTCTCCTCACAGATGCGTAGTTGGCCCAAACCGCCCCTCCACTCCACACTCCCAATTCCCTTCCACTTGTCTCAGGTTACTAGAAATTCAGAATATTTTAGTTGGTGTTGGAGCCCAGAGACTTTTGTTTGTCCTGTCCATGTTCTAACATTGCTGGCTTTTTAAAGATCTCAGGGCTTTAGTTCCAAAACAGCAAGATGATGAGGACCCCAGAGAGTTTTCTGGAAGCAAAACTTTATGCTTTGCAATACTGCCATCCCACTAGCTCTTCTCAAAATCCCTCCAGGACACAGACTCACAATCTTGGATCCTCAGATTGCTGAAAGGATGCGCCTTTAGAAAGTGATGGGGGTGGGGCAGCAGGACACACCAAATGGTTGAGTGAGGAATTTAGCCAATCCTCTTCCTGGAAAGCCATGATCACACCAGACGCGCTGTCAGAAAACAAACTCTGGGAAGAGACCAAAGACATACAACCAACTGAGGAGCATTTGAAGCTGAGGGAAGAACAGTGAGAGTCGTGGTGTTTTTGCCCAGGGCAGGTCCCGTCCCCACCCCTTCAGTGTGACGGCCCTGTGAGGGGAGCAAGCCTGAATGGGCATGGCTTCACTGTCTGAGGTTGCCCGCTTGATGTCGCCATGCGTGGGCAAAGCCCGGCCCCTAAACATTTCTGGAAACAGTAGCCATCTCAGTGGCAAGCTGACGTGGAAGGTCAACTTTGTAGCCGCCTGAGGTTGGATCTAGAACAGAGCAGCGAATCAACCAGGAAGGTGAGACGGACAACCACACAATGAGACAGACACTGCGGCCTTGATGGGCTGCACATAACCCCAGGGGTTCTGAAAGGTTGTGTGCTTGTGCAGGCCTGTGCCCAATCAGGTGAGACCAGGAAGGTGGGCATTGTGGGGATGCTTAGAGACCTGCCACCAGCCTAGGCCCTGCCCCCAGGTGTTGCTGCCTCCCAGGAAGTCCAAGTTGACTGAGGGGACAATGCCCAGCCCTGTGGAAGGTCCCTATCCACTCTGGGGCTCCCATGGAGAGAGGCCTTCCCACCTGGAAACTTCTCCCCAGGTCTTCTTCAGAGGCTGAAACGAGGTGCTCTCAGAGCAGAGAAGATGGTGAGCAGTGAGGAGAGGCTCCTGAGGAGTTGGCCCTCCTGGGGAAGGAAGCAAATGAGCTGGGAGGGTGGAGTGATCCCTGCTTGCTCTGGCCTCAGCCCCTTCAGTGTACATCTCCCTCCTGGAGGGGACAGGAGCCCAGGGAACCCAGGAGAGTACACCTGGGCCGCGATGAGCAACATTCCCAAGGAGGAGGATCTGAGATCAACGCAGGATGAGCCCAGGTAGGAAGGGAGACTTTCGCCACCAAGACAGTCGAGTCAAGGTCAGCGTGCCCCTGCAGGGATGATCTCCCTGCCTGTTCTACATGTCCCTTGGACCACTGACTGCTTAGGGACTGGCTCCTGACCAGCAGACCCAGCACAAGTGACAGGATGACCCTTCCCAGATTCCATCACTGAGGCTGTCATTCTCTCTCACTCGCTCTCTTGTGTTCCCTCTTCCCTCTCCCCTTGTTCCCCTCTCTCAGTCTGTCTAACCCCTGGACATGGGGACATACATGGACGTCCTGAGCTCCCCTATGCAGAGGCCCACGCAGAAGAAAACCAAGGGAGTGCCCTGGCCAACAGAAAGAAAGGAGCCCGGATCTCAGTGAAGCTGATCCTGACCGAGCCCACAGGAGTAAGCTTGACAGCACATCTCACCCTGGTCCAGCCTCAGTGGAGGCCACAGCCCCAACCTGGAAGTCGTCATGAGCAGAGGCTCCAGCTCAGTTGTGCAGCATTCCTGGTCCACAGAGATGGAGAGAGAGTGAATATTTGTGGTTTAAAGATGCAGGGTGGGGAGCAGTGTTGTGAGAGAGGAGGAGACACCTCACACCATCTGCCAGTTCCCGGGTCTGGCCTGCCCTTCTCCCTCCTCACCCCTCCAGGCTCTCTGCAGCCACAGTGCCCACCTCTGTAACCTCCTCTGGCCAAACTCACTTCTGCATGGGTGGCTCCACACCAGCAGTGTCTTCTCCCTGGCACGCTGATCACAGGTCAGTGCAGCGCTGGGTCATCATGTCATTCTGGTCACAGCAAATGTCACCTCAGTCAGGCCTTTCAGACCCTCCTACCCAGTGAGACCCCAGCCCTCCCTGCAGGACACTATTTTCATTCAGTTCATGCTCTTCTCTTTCACGTGTCTCTGATTTTGTGCTTTTGTCCATCTGCCTCCAGACTGAGCTCCTGGTGGGCAGGGACCACTGGGTAGATTTCAGCACCACCCTTGGGCCCACCAGGGCTCCCGGCCCAGGGTGATGGCTTGGCACATAGCTGTCGAATGAACAAATAGGGACATCTTGGATCCCTCCTTCCTGCTTTTGCTCCACTCAGTAGGTGAAGAGGAACACTACTCATAGGAAGTGCAAGTGGGTCCTGAGGCAGGCGGAGGGTCAGCATGACTTCTGCATGAATCCTCCTTTCTCCAATTGCTCCAGCAAAGCTCAGTGGGCACCACTGACACAGGAGGCTGCCACCTGATGGCCAGCACAGGAACTGCAGCCTCAGGCAGGGACAGCACAGCACCAGGCAGGCATATATTTCTTGTGGAGAAATGCCTATCCAAATGCATTGCCCATTTTTCATTGTGCTATTTGTATTTTATTGTTGAGAGGGGAGACTGTATTATATATTCTCAACAGTAGACCCTTATCAGACATGTAAAGATCTGTAAACATATTCTCACCTTCTGTGAGTCATCTTTTCACTTTCTTGATCGTGTCTTTCAACGCACTCAAGTTCTACTTTTGATGAAGTTGAATTGATCTGTTTCCCCTTTGGTTGCTTATGTGTTGGGTGCCATAATTACAAAAACATTGCCTAATCCAGGACCATGTTTTCTTCCAAGAGTTTTATAGTTTTAGGTCTTACATTTACATCTTTGATGGTAAGAAGATGTAACATTTTTGTATATGGTGTGAGGTAGGGGTCCACCTTTATGCTTTCACATGTGGATATACACCTGTCCCAGCACTACTTTTTGAAAAGATTATTCCCTCCTCATTGTCTTGGCATCTCAAATAATTCTAGAATCTGTGGTTGTACCAGGTGGTGTGACTTACAGTTCCTTAGAATTTTTCTTTATATGAAGGTTGCTTTTCTCTGGCCTTGTGGACTTTCACCCACTGCATATGTAGACTGATCATTAGTGAAATAATCATATCAGGTATTTGGACTAGTTTTTTCTTTGCTTGCGGTGGGTATGTAAGTCCACACCCTGTTACTCCCTGATGGCTGGGTGGACCACATTGCACCATTGTTCTGGCCTGGATTATCACTGTATCCTTCTAACTGGTTTCTCTGCCTCTATATTTGACCCGCAATCTATCCTCAATGCACCAATTGGAGTGACTCTTTAAAACCAGATGTCACACCCTGACATTGTGAAATCTCTCAAGGGGATCTCCATTTCTCTCAGGGGGAAAGTTCATGTCCTTATGATGGACCTCAAGCCCAATACAGTTGGTCCCACGCTCTCTCTGACATCATCTTTGGCCAGTTATCCCCTGTACCATTTGCTCCAGTCCCTCTGCCCTCCATTATGCTCCTGGTACATGCCAGGCACTCTCCCACCTGTAGACTTGCACCCTATGTTCCTTCCACTTGGAATCCTCTTCCACATGATGATTTCATGCCTCATCTTCTTCACCATCTTTAATTCTGTGTTCAAATGTCATCTTGGTGAGGCTGTATTGACCATGTCATTTAAAATATAAACTATCCTCTTGTCCTGACACTCCCTATCCAACTTGTTCCCCTTTCATTTTTCCCCTTAGCACTAACACCCTATAAAATAATCAATAATGATAAGAATCAGTGTTCAATCAGGACACGGAAACCAACCAATAGATTGAGCAGGGACAGTTTATATAATGAACAATTAACCATTAACCTTTAAAGGGAACTATAGAGAATAGCCCAGAATTACAGTAGTTAAGAAAGAAACAATTTTGGGAGAGGACCCCCTCGCCAAGGCTGCCTTCAGGCCTTGTTGGAGAAGGAATGATTGCAGCAGAGGGATGGTGGAGAAGATTGTCGTGATTCCCAAGACCAGTACCAGTCCCTGGTCAGGGATGAGCTCAGCAGGTAGGGAACAGCAGGCTGAGACTGGCAAACAGGAAAGCCCTGTCCCCTCCCAGGGGCAGGTAGGCTGAGGCTGGGATGCCTACTGGATTCACTGGGATTCCACTTGCAGTGGTAACACTCATTCTCCTTATTAAACCATCCAAGAGGATGCACTGAATCCACTGTGGATGACCCACTGTGGGTGAGTCCCTGTAGACACCCCTGAATTATGCCACTGCTGGTTGTACTGCAGGAGAAAGAAAAAGAAAAGAATGGAAGCACCATGGAATTAGGATGGAAGGCTCTTTGTTCTAAACCTTCTCTGACAAAGCTTAACCCCTGCCAGGTGCAAAAGAGAAATGTCTACTGGGTGCAGCTCCATTATTGCAGAACAGACAATAGAGGCCAACACTCTGATGTTGTTACACAGGGGCCATCCATTGATAACTGGCACCATAATTCCCTTATTATTTTGTTTATGTATTCCATGCTTTTACTTCCAACTTGCCTCTATTGCTTTATTTGAAGTAAGATTTTGAAGACAGCGTATGGTTGTATCAAGCTTTCTAAAAAAAGGTATTTTGACCCCCCAAAATGCCATTATTAGATCAAAACAACAGAAGAATGAAAAGTACAAAGTAGCTATACTATCAGTATATGCCTTAAGTAAACAGTTTACTGTCAAATTCCTCTTATATAAGAAAGCACCATGCAGTTTCATTTTAATGATGTTAGCCTCAATAATCTAGTATAATAATAAACTCCTTTGTAATGAGTAACTATATAAAATGAAGTTACAATAATTTACAATTTACGTCTGTGACATGACCCAACTACTCTCTACAAGCACCACTGAAATCTTGATTGATGCTTGGCTACCTTGTTCTACTAGAACTAACGGGAATATTTCACTGCCAACAAATTCTGTTTACCTGCTGTGTAGTTTATAAGGGTTGAATTCTTCTCTTCTTGAAAATCACCATTTTCATCTCTCCATATGGATACCTGTTTATCGGCAGATAGCTTTGCAGCCAGTATAGTTTTTTTCAGGAGAGTCTTATACAAGAAGTCATAAAAAATGAGTATAAATAACTTACAATTCTGCAATTTTTATTTTCTTTTTTTTTTCCCTGCTTGGAAAGATTTGCCCTGAGCTAACATCTGCTGCCCATCTGCCTCTCTTTTTTCTTTCTTCCCAAAGCCCCAGTACATAGTTCTATATTCTACATGTAAGTCCTTTTAGTTCTTCTACATGAGCCACCGCCACAGCATAGTCAATGAGAGACAAGTGGTGTGGCTCGTGCCTGGGAACTGAACCTGGGACGCTGAAGCGGAGCGTGCCAAACTTTAACTGCTAGGCCATCAGGGTTTGCTCCAGGAAATTTTTCTGGAAAAAAATTGTAATCGAGATGTATGATTTATTTCTAAAAATTTCATAACATACTTTAAAACATGAAATGCTCAACATGTTTAAAAGCACTTTACTACTCAGTTTACCTTAACAAAGATATAGCAAACATTTTGAGAAATATACTTTCAACAGGAAAGTCCAATTGTATCTTTATGCTTTTGTAGATCACTCCCAATAACGTGGCTTAAAAAATATAACTGTAAGATTCTCTCAAGAAAATGTATTTCATTTCTATAAAAATCGTTCTTTACAGCGTCTCAATGTTTGTTTCCTACCGAGCTTCTCAATGTTCTTTAGGCTTAACAATATAGTAGAATCAAGCTCCTATAATCTAGCTTTTAATCCCACAATCCGGAAAGCTCTATCTAAGGTCATCAATGACATCTTAAATCACCGAATAATATTATTCCCATTTTATAAGTGCGAATACTAGGTTTTAAAGAAGTCAAGTTCATGCCCAATATTGTTTAGCTAGTAAGAGGCAGAGCCTAGATATGACTGACTCCTGCTGTCTGATTCTAAAATCTATAAGCATAACCTCTAGGTATACAGCCAAACATAACACTCTGTATTCTTGCAACAGAATAAATGCATTTGCTTTTTCCTTAATGTCTGTAACACGGTTCTTAACTATTGCAATACAGTGGTTTCTCCCTTTCTGTAACTGAGAGTGTTCTTCAAAGTACCTTCCTTCCTCTCTGCTCTTCTCTATACATTCCCTCCACTCCCAGTGCTTGAATTCATTTAACAAGCATTTATATTATTGAGTCCATACAATTCCAGACCCCATGGAAAAACAATGAAAAAAAAAACCAGTCCCTGGCCTTGAAGGATTTACAGACTATTAGGGGAGAAAGCCCTATAAGCAAGTCCAATACTATTTTCAAAAAAAAAAAACAAGTTTGAGTCTGCACAAACACAGAAGACTATCTATGCCACACAGCACAGGTTTTCAAGCCTTTTCTGAGGAGGACTACAGTTTTTTAAGAAATAGCGTTTCAAATTTCCAAAAGAGCACGCAAGACCTAGAACTTCCCTAATCCACTGTCCCATTCCCACTACAAGCCATGTTTTTTCTAAGACTCTTAAGAACATCGTTTGAAAACCACTATATTCTAACATCTTAATAGTTTTGCCTTTCATTCCTAGGTCTTTAATCTACCTGGAATGGATTTTTGTGTATGGAGTAAAGTAGGGTTTCAATTTGAATTTTTTCCATACTGATATCTAATAGTCCCAGGACCACTTAAAGATACGCTCCTCCTTTGCCCTCTGCTCTGTAAGAGCACTTCTACTGAAAGGAATCAAGTTTCTGGATACACGTGGAACTGGATTTAGGTTCTCTACTGTTTTCCACTAGTCTAACACTGTGCTAATAGCAAAGTGCTTTAGTTACTATAGCTTTATATATAATAAATCAGGATATCTCATAGATCAAGTCTTTTCACCTTGACCTGCTCCTTAAAAAATATCTCGGCTATTCTTAGTCTTTTGTATTTCCATATGTATTTTAGAAAACACACGTAATTTTGAGCTCTGTAATTTCCTGGCAAACTGGTAAAATACCCACAAAACCAATCTAGATCTGTGGTTCTCGACCGGGGCAATTTTAACACCCCCACCTCCCACCCCAGGGACATTCAGCAACTTCTGGAAACATTTTTGGTTGTCACAAAGTGGGGGGTAGGCACTACTGGCCACTAGTGGGTTGAGGCCTGGGAGATGCTGCTAAGCATCCCACAGTGCACAGGACAGCTGCCACAACAAAGAATTATCCCATTCAAATTTTAATAGTGCCACTTTTGAGAAACCCTGTCCCAAATAAATCAAGGGGCAAATTTGCATGGGCCCATTAAAAGCCAGGGAACGTCTACCAAAAACAATAGTTTAGTTTTAGAAAAACTGAACTGCCATGTGCCAAATGAGATTTACCCCAATTCATTAAAAAAAAATCATATTATTTGCATATACCAAAAGGCTTATCTTCCTGTTCTCTATAGCAGGGACATTTGCAGGAAGCTTATTGGAGGGGTTAAGTCTTTAAAATACAAAGTTATAAAGAAACAAGACATAGCCAGAAGATATTAAAAAAAAAAAAAACTCATAGAAATCAGTAAGAAACAACCCAATAGAAATACGGGCAATCTGAATAGACAATTCACTAAAAGGAATATTCAAATGACGAATAAACATATATAAAAATTCTCAACCTCATTAGTCACCAGAGAAATACCAATTCAAACTCACGAGAACACCATCCATGCACCAGAATGCCTAAAATTTTAGAAGACTGGACATATCAAGTGTTAACAAGAATGCTGAACAACGTAATTCCCACATACTACTGGATGTAGTGAAGGGGTTGTATAAACTGGTTCAACCACTTTGGAAAATGTTGGCAGTCTCTACTATAGCTGAACATATCCATACACTATGACTAGCAATGCCATTCCTAGGGATATATCCAACAGAAAATACTTACCTATTTGCAAAAGAATGAACAAGAATATTCATAAAAGCATTAAAAGCCTAATGGAGAAACCATCCAAATGCCTAATAACTGCAGAACGGATTAATAAACTGTGATATGTTCATAGAAGGAAATAATATACCACAACAAGAACTACTACTATATGCAACAACACAAATGAATCCCCAAAATACAATGTTAAGCAAAAGTACGCAGAATCAAGAGTACAGATATCACTCCATTTCTATAAAGAGGCAAAACTCATCAATGGTGACAGAAAGGAGGAGAGCAAATATCTGTGCAGAGAAAGGACAGTGACTAGAAAAGAGCATGAGAAGGGGCTGTAGGGTGTTGGGAATGTCCTATTTTTATCTAGGTGGTAGATACACGAGTGTGTTTACTTTGTGAAAACTCATCAAGCTATACACTTAGGATTTGTATGCTTTTCTGTATTTAGCTTATATCTTATTAAAGAATTTGCTTAAAAATATAAAGAATACAATCCTGATTTACCACATCTGATGCTTCAAGAGATTATTCTAAACATGTTAAAATGCAAGTTGTGTATATATTGACAACTGATTTTTTACCAAGGCACAAAGACAATGCAGTGGATAAAGCATAGCCGTTTCAATAAATGGTGCTGAACAATGAGATATCCATAGGCAAAATAAATGAACTTGGATCCATACCTCACACCATATACCAAAAATAACTCGAAATGGATTTTAGACTTAACGGTAAAACCTAAAACTATATTTGACAGAAAAACACTTGTATTCAAAATATATAAAGAACTCTCAAAACTTAACAATAAGAAAAAAAAAACAGGCAAAAGATTCGAATAGACATTTTATCAGAGAATATATACAGATGGCTAATAAGCACAGGAGAAGATGATCAACATCATAAGTTATCAGGGAAATGCTGATTAAAACCACAATGAGATACAACACTACATGCATATTAGAATGGCTGACAAGACTGACCATACCAAGTGTAAGCAAAGATGTAGAGAAATGGGAACTCTTGGACACTGCTGGTGGGAATGTAAAATGGTATAATGTATAAACACTTTGGGAAACAGTTTGGAAGTTTCTTAAAGAGTTCAACATAAGTGATCCACTCACTCCACTCTTAGGTATTTGCCCATAAAAAGGAAAGCACATGTCCATAACAAAGACTTACATACAAATGTTCATAGCAGCTTTATTTGTAATAGCCCAAAACTAGAAACAACTCACATATACATCAACACCTGACTGGATAAACAATTTGTAGTATATCCACAGAACAGAACATTACTCCGCAACACAAAGGAACAAACTATTGATACACACAATATGGGTGAATTTCAAAAGAATTATGTTAAGTGACAGAAGCTACACAAAATCAGTGTACAAATTGTCTGATTCCATTTATATAAACTCTCAAAAATGCAAACTAATCTATAGTGATAGAAAGCAAATCAGTGGTTGTTTGGGGAGAGTAAGTCACAGAGGGGTGGGAAGGAGGGATAACAAAGGTGTATGAGAAAACTTTTGAAGGTAATGGATATGTTCACTATCTTGACACTGACTGAAAGTTTCATGGAGGTACACCTTATGGTGGAGGTCATAACTTATCAAAGCATACCATTTAAATAAATGCAGTTTGTTTTCTCAAGTATATTTCAATAAACCTTTTCTAAAAATAATACAGGTTGCATATAAATATTGTAAACCAGAGTTCTTATAATTAGCTCAAAATCAACTCCATTCATTCACACAACAAATATTTATCTAGCACCTACTATATGCCAAGCACTCTGCTAGGTTCCACGGTTACAATGCTGAGCAAACTGACATGTTTCCTGACCTCATGGAGAACACAGTCTGCTAGGGGAAGCAGAGATTAATAAAAGATGCACACAGACACATGGATAATAAAAACTTCACAGACAAGTGCTGTCAAGGAGACAAACACAGTGAGATGACACAAAATAACAGGGAAACCAAATCTGATCTAACGGAAAGGTCAGTATGGCTCCCTCAAGGAAGCGACATTTAAGCAACACCTAATGGAAGAGGAGGATAACAAATTGAAGATGTAACTTTCCTCAGAAGAGACACTAACATAAGCAAAGGCTCTGAGGCAGAAGAAAGCATGTTCCTTTGAAGGAATGGAAAGAAAGTCAAAAGGCCTAAGGGTCAAAACAGTGTGGACAACACTATTGGTCACCTCTCCAGTAACTATTCCATCTCCTCTTCCTCACTCCTAAGAGAATCACACTTGGGTTCCTGCAGCCACCCTCCTCCACACATAGTCATGTGCTTTAGAGGAAGATGACTCCATTCTTGATTTTAGGAAGTGGATACTGTTGAGACTTAAGTCAGTCATGGCCACCTCTTTTCTCCCTGCCAGTGATTAGTTAAAGAATGGCATGAGTGAAAGCAGGAAAAGAAGTTATTGCATGCTTTAAACAAGAGATGGTAGTTTGGACCAGGGAGTTGTCAATGGAGATAGAGATTTGCACGGAGAAATAAGGTAGAGCAATGTGTACAGGATGTCTCCTAGGTTTCTGGCTTAGACAAATAACGATCAATCTTTTCCATATAGTCAAAGCCAGAGAAATATTTTTTAAAAATGAATAGTCTTACGTTATTCTTAATATATTTCTCCTAAATAAACCTAATTAGAACTAGTCAAGGATCATGCCTAAAACATATCTCATCCTCATGCAGGATACTGGCTTCAGAAGTTCATGCAAAGTTATCCAGAATGAATGAGGCTAACTAGATTTTGTCTAACAATACAAATCAATGTTTTCTAAAATTCTAACCTATAATTAACAATCCTGCCTACAAATAACATCAATTTCTGAATGTCATTTATTTTGCCATGCCTGCTTCAAAAAATGATTTAAGCTAGCAAAATGTGCAAAGCAATTAAAAGCCAAGCCAATAATAAAGTAGTCCAAGGATTTCTGACCACTCTTGTGTTATCTAAAATTAATTCCAGAGAAATTAGCTGGAGGTACCTAATCAATTATGCTCATCAAATTTATCAAATTAGGTCTCATAACAACAGTAATGAAGGTTCCTATTACACATACCAACAGACCCAGGCAAAAATATAACCTACCTTGACAAGTTGATGAAGTGCCATTTCTTTCAGAACGTGGTGTACTTGGACTGTTGAAGTGACGTGAAGTTCCTCGGTCCTCGCCATCGTTTGTAAAATTCTTTGAGTGGCACGTACAACGACATGACAACAGTACTTCAGCTTTTTTGCTTAAGCTTTCATCCGCTAGCTTCCCTAACAGTGAAAGAACCTCTATTTATAATATTTCTAATTCAAAAAAACATTAATCATCCTCTGCAGCTACAGTGAGCAACCACTCGAATTTGCCCAGGATTGGGAGGTTTCCCAGGCTGTAAGATTTTCAGTGCTAAACCTGGGAAAGTACCTGGCAAATCTGGACCAGTTGGTCACTCTATCTGTAGCATCAAATTAGGACAGGAGAGAAACACTTATGATGTCAGAGACATTTATAGAGAAGTTATCATCAATTTGCATAACTTACAAAAAGATAATAGTCAAAGATTAATAATGTAACAAAGGCACAACCACTTGAGTATTCGTTTATATTGAGACTTATTAAAATATCAAGCAGGGAGGATTAAAAGAAAGACCAAAAGTATATTCTTAGTTACTGCTATTTCTTTAAATGAATCATTCTGGATAAAAAGTACTTTATTATATTTTTTTCAAGTCCCAATAATCAACCTGAATATATCAACCAAATACTTACCACGAAGAAGAGACTGTTGCCACGCTAAAGCAGCACAAAGTAAGACTAAGCTTTTCCCACCTTCTGTAGGGTTCTCCAACAAACAATGCTGCTTACTTTTTAATCCTCGGGCAATCTATTGACACAAAAACAATAAAAAAAAATCAGTAAACAATTTACTTCATTAGGGTCTGTCTCCATCACAAGTACAAACACAACAAGAAGTAAGGTTGTACTTGAGGGAACATAGCAATAGCAAAAGGGAGAATTAGTATTTATTTCAATCTAGACCTTATTCCTTTATCTTTCTCTCTAAAATTATGTTGGACTTAAAAGCATATAGGCATAAAACAAATGAACAAAGCAATTTATGCCTTAATGATGCAAGCACCGTCATTTCTGTAAAACTAGAGTACACTAATATCTTGGATGAAAACTTAATGGAGGATACTGCTAGGGGGAGTGTAAATCGCTACAACCACTTTGGACAGAAATTAACAATTTCTAGCAAAGTTGAAGATACCCAACACCAGGAAGTCCAGTCCTATGTATATATCCAAAACCTTTCTCACAGGAACATAAGGAAACATGCATAAGAAAGTTCATAGCAGGATTGTTTAGAATTGCAAAAGAATGTAAACAACTTAAATGTCTGTCAAAAGGAAAATGGATAAAAATTATTCTGGTATATTCATACAATGGAATACTACACAGCAATTAAAATAGATTAACAATCAATAAGGCTACTTCTTAAAAATAATGTTAAGCAACTCCAAACACTTCTGAACAAATATAGGTACAGTATCATATCATTGTACAAAGTTTAAAAACAGGTAAAGTAATGCTCTATATTGTTTATGGATACATACATATGTAACAAAAGTATAACAACACGTCCAGGAAAGAAAAAGAATAAATTCAGCATACTAGTAATGTTACCTGCAAACAAGATATAAAGTAAATATGGCAAAATATTAAGATGGAACAACTCTGGAATGTTGGCTTACTCATTTGTCTATTAATTTTCTATATGATTGAAACATCTCAAAAAGTATGGTGAAAAATATAGTATTCTGTGTAAAAGACAGTAAATACTTTGTAGAAGGTAGTAATTCCGTAAAGTAAATAGAAGTGCCAAATGAGCTGAGAATAGTTTTCAGAATATTCTCCTTTGCCTCCTAACCATATACTGATTATAACGATCAGGATTATTTTTCGAAAGGTTACATGTTCTTCCATGAACCCAGCAAATATTTTCAATCCATTTACTATCTGAGAAAATGAATGTAGTCACAGATTCAGTATACGTTATGAATTATCAGCATCTTTATCTTAATGAAGACTGAACTGCTGAAAGATACTTGCAGAATTCATTATAGCAAGCTATGATGGACAAGCTTTACAAGGAAAGTTCATCTTCACCCCACCAACTGTACATTCAGACCACACTAAAGAGTCATGCTTTCCTGTTTACTTAGATTCCTAACTGCAGCAGAAATGAAAATCAAGACTGAAACAATGCCATTCAAAGAAAACCAGATACCCAACTAGAGTAGGACAGAAGTCTAGAAATAAAAAGGAGATTCCTAAATGTATAAACAAAACAAGTGCAAGTAAAAGAATTTCCTAGTCTTAAGCATCACAGTGGTTGAGAACATGTCTCGGAATCTGACAAATCCGGATTTGTATCCCTACTCTGCCAAAGCTGTGGACCAGGAGGTAGAAGTCCGAGTTCTAGATCAGGTTCCCACAACTCAGATGTGTTTCTTTGATCATGTCTTCACTTCTCTAGACTAAGATCCTTATCTGTAATAATCCCTAATTGAAAAACTGTTGTAAGGGAGAAAATGCCTTGGCACACAGTAGGTGCTTGATAATTCTGATTTAAAGGTCAGTAGGGTATAATGAAAAGAAGATGGGCTTTGGAGTAAAGCAAGCTTAAGTGTGAGTCCCACTGTGTGAATCACTGAACCTCAGTCTGTTTCTTCATCTGTGCAATGGAGATAAGATTATCCACCTGATCGAGTTTTGACGACAATTAACCAGGCATTGAGTTAAGAATTAAGTAAGTTAATGGATAGAACGTGCCTAAACTCCAGTATTTGACACAGAGGAGGTGATCTACTTTAATCCCCACCTCTTCTAAACCACCTATGCTTAATCTAGGATCCAGAGACGGAAGTCGGAGACTGTGATCTCTTGCTATTGCGTGCAGAAATCTTGGTACATGACTGCGTTTCTCTGAACAGAAAGTCCGTGGATTTCTCATTCCCAGAACTATATCCTAATAAAATAACTGAAAACAGAGGGGAGACTGATATGCACTGTTATCAACTGAGGACTTCCTTGCAATAGTGAAAAAATGGCAAATTCGACCTGGGGATGGAGGGATGGTTAAAAGAGCAATTCAACAGCTTATGAAGCCAATTATACCCTGACCCCTAGCCTATGTGTTCCAAAACAAGCTAAGAACCACTATTCTAAGGTATTTCCCAGTTCTAATATTCTGTGATTCTATCTGTGCAACTCTTGAGAAGAGATTTGGTGGACTCGAACCCCTTCACCCCAGCCAATAACGCAATGCTGGCTAGTTCCTCAGATACAGACTAGAAATCCATCCCGTCTGCAATCGCCACAATCCCCCAGGGGATAAAGGACAAGCTGCTGTCATGAGACAGCGGGGGGCCGAGGGGGCCCGGGGCCTCTCCCTGGGGGTCGGGGACAAGCTCCCTCCGGCCTCCGCGTGCTCAGACCCCCAAGGCCCGGGGACGCGGTCATGCCGACGGCCCGCATGGCGGCCAGGCGAGAGCAGAAGGCTCCCTTCGGGCAGGCTGCATGCCGCCCCACGAGAGACAGGCTGGCCTGTTCTGAGGAAAACTGAGGCAGCGCTGCCAGGGCTCCGAGTCCCGGGAGAAAAGGAAATGGTATCTGCGAGCACACACTGCGGAGCCTGGCAGAGAGGAGAGGCCCCAAACCTCTCGCCTCCTCACCGGGCTGCCACTCCCTGGCCCAGCGCTGACTCCGGCGCCTCACCCGCTCCCTCCTCCGCTCTCTCCAGGCCTCGCGCCAGCGCTCTTGTGGACGAATTCCCGCCTCCCGCCCCCTCGACTCCCAGCACCCAATCACCCGCCAGAGCAGAAACCAAGCAACCAATCCTGGCACGAGGTTAAGGGGCGAGAACCCTGGCCCCCGAGGGAAGCTTCCCCAATAAAAACTGACGCAAAGTATTTGGTGGCCCGGAGGCGAACGCTTCAAGAGCGAAGGACGCGAGCAGACCGCAGGATTTAAAGGAAAATCTTCTCCGTTTTGAGATTTTGAAACTGGCGACTTAACCCGTGCATCCGTTTCCTTGGAAACTCGCAGTCTTATTCTTCAGGTGTGTAGACCAACCGAAAGGAAACCCTTTGAAGCCTGGCCGGGCTCTTCCCAGAGCGTCTGTCAGTGCCGCTCAGCTCACGTTTCCGAACTTCAAGGCGGCCCGGGTGTGGCACAGACGGAGGCGGGAACTGCCAGATGCCTGAGCCCTGCCAGGCGAGAAGGCTGGTTGACGACTGGCCTCAGAATCTCAGGATGTTCCAGGCTTCCCCGGATAGCGACTTCAACCAGAGCAACGCTCTAGAGCGCTCCCGCCCCGGTCTCTTCTGCTCCATCAAGGCTCATCTGCCTTCTGTCCCTCCTAAAACCTCATTGTTCTTCTTTGCCACGAAGTACACTTCAGCTTCCTCGAAGGTAGGGAGTTAATCATGATCTCTCCAAATTGTGATTTTGTCAATTTCTGAATAGCTTAAGCTTGGCTCCAGTTCTAGTGTCTCAAAAAAGCAAAACCTGAGACAGTTTCTCAAGTTTGAGCAACTAGTTTGGGGAGAGGTTTGCTGCAAGGGGAGCAGCGGGAGGAGAGTGGATTTGTTTGCCTCCCTTTCAGTTTTACTGCATCTTCCCCAATTGCAAAATGTAGAGTGCTAAAGATAAATTCTACCTTTTAATTTAGTAATCTCAGGAACAAAAATTTATCCTCAAAGAGTAATCAAAAGAAAGAAAAAGTAAAAATACCTCAGTTGATAACAGTGCCTACTGCAATCCTGAAAAAAGTCATCAACCTCCCTGTCTAGTAATAGCACCTTATACGGTTATGATATATCAGTTTGATCATTATGAAGCTAATAAAATAATTATCAAAACTAAACAACTTGCCAAAAAAAATTCATATAAAGTTAAATGAAAGAAAGCAGACCCCCTACTGGGTATTATGAATTCCACTCTGTGAAAATATATATGCATAAGCAAAGATAGAGGGAAAGTATAAAAAATGTAACTTACTGTTAAAACAGTGGAATGAAGGATAATTTATCAATACTTAAAAATATCTTCAAATTTTTATTCTGCTTTTATAATTTTTTTAAATATCAAATCGTTTAAGTAACTGCTCCAGGGAAACTACTACGATTTTCCTCCGCTCAATTCCTAAGGCTCTCAACCGACTCTAGCCTTGTATGGCCATTTGACGTGTGGGGCGTTAACAGAAATGGATACACGTAGGCTCTGGATCCAGACAGTCCTGGATTCCAGTCCCTTGAACTGTTCCTTTCAGGTGAACAGTAGTGAAAGAAAACACAAAATACTACAAGTTCATTTGATAAAGAATATGAATGTTTATAAACCGATATTCAAAATAGCTGCACACATCTGTTTTCACTTGAATAAAAAAATCACATTGTGACAAATTTTGTAAACTTAACTTAAAATACATGAATATTAACATTTACTAATATAGTTACAGATTTTGTTTACATCATCAAAGAATGTGATGAAAAACAGCATGTTATTATTTAAACACAGCAGGTTTTGACCAGTCTTTGAAAACTGATCCAAGAATGTGTGCTGCATTTAGTTAGAAACCATTTATTTCAACCTTTTCTGAACTCCTAGAGGTTTCCTACTCACATAAAATATTCCAAAGCCTCAATTTAAAATAAAACAAAACAAAACAACACAGGACCGCTGTATTTAACCTTAGAAGACTACAAAACTGCCTTGTTTAAAAATATGAAAATTCTTACAGTATTTTTTGTGTATGCTTTTATTTTTCACATCGAAATTACTTGATTGAACATTAAGCATCTGATATCTCAGGGAAGGCCAGCCCAGTATCCTGTTTTTCAGAGCTGACCAGGTGTTTCTGATGCAATCTATGGACCAGCAGAGACCCATTTGACTAAAGAAGAAATAATTAATCAAGTGTTCTCTAGACATTGCTGCATAATGGAATCAACTGGGGAATCTTAAAAAAATATACTAATGCCTGACTCCCAACCGCAGACATTCTGATTTAATTGGCATGGGTTACAATTGGGGATCAAGAGTTTTAACAGCTCTCCAGGTGATTTTAATGTGCAGCAAAATTTGGAGCCACCACAATGATGCAAGACACCACAGTGATCTAAATCACAATTAACCACAAATGACAGATGCCTATAGAGGAAAACTCACTTTAAAGAAGTTTCTCAAGTTGGAAATACTTTATAGTTTCTCTCTGTTTCTTAAGATCAAATTTATGCTTTTTCTGAAAGTTATAATGACTCTTTAATTAGTAGTCTTCAGAGGGGATTTATATTGTTAAACACTCAACAACTTTTTTCAACCATTAAGTTTAGGTTATTGTATATAATCACTGCTATACACTTATCTATTACGTGTAACAATACACTGAAATTACCTTCTAGGCATCACAGTATTAAGAACCATCCATAGTTTATTGACTGTTTGAAGCATTCTCCACAGAACCCCTGAATTCAATAGCTGGTTCATATTGGATGTTAATACTTCTGCATATGTTATAAGTTCACTGGCAGAGAGTAGAGTCAAGCGTTCTAGAATCTGTATCGTTTCCATATGTCTTACTGGGACAGCTGAAAATGCTAAAGGGGAAACTTAGCAGTCATAATCTAAATTCTATACAGCTTACCAAATAAGAAGTAACATTGCTCTATCAGACTACAGGCCAAACAAATCAAGAAAACAGTGTTGCTCTAAACGTAAAACTTTCAATCCTAGCCATAGTTTTGGCCATACTTAAAATAAGGACCTTAAGAAAAATTCATTTAGGTGTAGTTATTTCACAAAGAACAAAACATATCTCATTTAAGAAATCACATTAGTGACCCAAAGACAAGGTTCATTTCCTTGGTGATTCAGAAAAATTTTAAAAATGGATTGAAATATGAAAATATACACAAGTATTGCCTTTGGTAGTCACATTCATTTGAAAGATTGGAATTTGTTGATACATATAAGGGTGGCCCCGTTTATAGGTTATAACCACTCAGCAGATTTCTGTTATTCAATAATATCAATACTGTGCTCTTCAATAGAACAGACGCTAACCACATCTGGCTGTTGAGCACTTGAAATGTAGCTAGTCCAAAATGAGATGTGCAGTAAGTATAAAATATATACTGGATTCCTAAGAGTTAGTATGGAACAACGGTAAAATATCTCATTAATCATTTTTTATATTGAGCACCTGATGTAATAATATATTAGATATATTGGGTTAAAAGAAATAATTATTAAAATTAATTTTGCCTTTCTTTTTACATGAATGTGGCTATAGAACGTTTCAAATTATATGTTAAAATTATATGTGTGTCTTGCGTCTTATTTCTATTTGACAGTGGTGATCTAGAACACTATCCAGTAACCACAAGTACGTTGCTCTATTCCATGGCCCTTATTTCTGACTTCTTTCTATCGACCTTTCACACAACCTGTTCAGTGATATAACGTAGGACCTATGAGGTAACAGATACAAGCATATCAGAAATAAATGGTTAAAACTCCTTAAACTCAAAGAGAATTATTAAAATTATATTCACGAAAACATTATTATACCCCCAGGGAAATTCTGCATGATTTTAAGATTTCAATGAGCCTAACATCTCTTTGCACTACTAAAGGGGAAAAAGGAGTATCAATCTACTATACCTTCTTGGAGTTGTTTAGGAGAGTGGTTTTTGGCATTATTAGTCAGGAGCATTTCTCTTAACAGGGCGTCAGTCCCTGTGATTTTTTCTTCACAGATCCAATCTTTCACAATGCATAGATGCGAGTAGTTAGTTACAAGGAGACATAGTAAAGCAGAATGCGACCCTTAAAAATGTACAGAAAGTCAACTGGATTCTTCATTCTTAAACACAAAACTCATCTCTCTCCTCTCTCCCCCTCCCTTCTCCCTTTCACTATCAGCAATCCAAAGGAAGTTGTACTTCTTGTGCATGCATACTAGAGTTTGAGAACTTCTGTTAGGCAGTTCAGCCAGGGAATATGCTTAGATAAAGATCCCCAAGTGATCTGATACAGGGAAGTTGGAAACTACTACTTTTATCAAAAGTTCTCAAGCTTTCTTCCACTCTATCCCAACATAAAAATCTTTCATCAGGAAAAGTTGTTTGACATAGCCATAGTTCAAGAGTTGAGAGGGGGAGGAAAGAAAAAGAGGAGAAAAGAATGTCCATTTGGGGGAGATCATATATAATTTTAAAAAGGCCCCACTCAGAAATTCTGATGACTAGTGGTGTAGTGGTTTGCATGCTCTGCTGCAGTGGCCCCAGGTTTGCAGGTTCGGATCCCGGGTACAGACCCACACACCACTCGTCAAGCCATGCTGTGTCAGCATTCCACATACAAAATAGAGGAAGATGGGCACAGATGTTAGCTCAGGGCCAATTTTCCTCAAGCAAAAAAAAAGAGAGGAAGGTTGGCAAAGGATGTTAGCTCATGGCCGGTCTTCCTCACCAAAAAAATAAAAAATAAAAGAAATTCTGATAGGCTTCTATAGGAGAACATGTCTTCTCCTCCAACCCAGTTGATAATATTGCTATACATGGGTAAAATTCAAGTTGCTCACTTTAAATACCTAAAAGTTCTCAGGCACTTTATGTATATTTTCTCATTTCACCCTAACATTCCTACAAGGTAAGCAATATTGTCTCCGTTCTACTGTAAGAAAGCAGGCTGAAAGACATTTATTAATATCCCAAAGTCACACAGCTAATTATGTCAACCAGTTGAAGCAGTACTGGTGATACCCACAAGAGGATGCATTTGTCTTCCTTCAAGAAGGTTTAAGGAAGCTCCAAAGGAATGGGAAAGCTTCCTTTTTGTAAATCAAATGCTTGTTTCTAACCTTTTGCTTATACCATGGTTTGACTATTCGTGACTCTTATTGTGTAATATCAATAATGAGAAAGTAAATGATGATATTGTAAAAATGCCTATTTAGATATATGAGATACCACTATGCTAAGTGCTTGGCACATAAATACTTAATAAATATTTTTGTTACTATACTACTAGTATCATTATCAGAGTTGTAAGTGTAGTAGTAATAATATTAGTAGCAACAATGGTACTTTAGAGACAATCATCAACTTCTCATGCAACTTAAATCGTACCAGTGCTTAGTCCCAGTAGGGATGGTATCTGCTTCCTGTCTCATAGAAACCGCTTAAAATTGATGTTTCTGTTTAAAAAGACACTGTAACAATCAAAAGTGGTATAATTTTAAAGTTCAAAAGTCTCAATGCACAAGTATGTGTACAGTGAAGACTCTCCCAGGGCCGGAACCACAGCATAGTGGTTAAGTGCGTGCGCTCCGCTGCTGGCGGCTTGGGTTTGGATCCCGGATGCACACTGAGGCACCACTTCTGGGGCCGTGCTGTGGCAGCGTCCCACACAAAGTGGAGGAAGATGGGCATGGATGTTAGCTCAGGGCCAGTCTTCCTCAGCAAAAAGAGGAGGATTGGCATGGATGTTAGCTCACGGCTGATCATCCTCACAAAAAAACAAAACAAAACAAACTTCCAAAAACAGTCATACAAGTGACTGCTTAGAATAGTACAAATCAATCTACATTTCATAATCTCTTCAATAAAACAGTTCCCAAATGCTGCCAAATACAACATAATTTCTTTGGAATTAGATTATGCAAAGATACGAGTAAATAAATGAAGACACCTGGCTGAAATGACCAAAGAAGCTTCATGTTCCTCCTTGAAACCAACCATAACACAGAGAGAAAAAGAAAATTCCAACTTCAAGGAAACAAAACCACACTCAAACGTCATTAAAAAAAGAAAATATTGTTAAAAAAATTAAATTTCAAAAATATCACTATTTCTATGAGTTTTACACTAAAACTATTATAGTAATTCTATGCTGTGGAATATTATAAAGCAATTAGAAACAATAAGGTAGATCCACATGTAATCACATGAAAAGATTTTCAAGAAATATATTAAATCTCCAGACCAAAAGGAAAACGACAAGCACCTAGAAATCAACCCTGAAAGCACAGAAATGTATAACCTTAATGACAGAAAATTCAAAATAGCTATCATAAAAAAGCTCAATGAAATATAAGAAAACAGACAATTCAATGAAATCAGGAATTTTTTCACAAAAGAGATTGAAACTATAAAGAAAAATCCATCAGAAATCTTAGAGCGGTTAGTTAGTCTTCACTAAGTGCTTTAAGACATTTGATCAGTTTTAGAACAAGTAGCAGGGATCTTCCTATCGCACACCTCCTCTTTTCCCAGAGTGTGTGTGGCATGAGTGTGGAGGCTGCACGTGCAAGCCGGTCATGGGCAATGTCACTTCAGCACTGGTTTCTGGGCAGAACTGCAAGATTTAGGGTGGAGTTATTTCCTTCTTTCCTCCTTGTCTTCTGGGGTGCCTCCCTTTCCCCACAGTCCCCCAGGTGGGCTCAAGCACCCAGGATGGCAGCTATGATGATGGGTGACCCGAGTTCACTTTTGGTTGGAGAGGCCTACAAAAGGCCAGCAGCAGCCTTTTGTAGGCCACATTTCACATGTGGTGCCTCAGAGAGTCTTTGGAGCCGCAGCAGCACAGAACATCTGATTTCGCTTGTTTTAGTCTCAGAGAAACTGATACATGTTGTTTTGCATGTAGTAGCATCAAAGGGAATTTGTCCTGCAGTTCTGAGTGTGCCCTGCCCTGCCTGGCTCTCGACTCTTCATTTTTCTTGCCACATCTGCGTCTGTGGGTGCCATCCACCTGTCTTTCTCAGCACCTGAAGCTCAACTTGAAGCGCACACTGGCCTTGCCTCCCTGGAGTCTTCAAGGGCGCCCTGCTCTATGATCACGTACTTTGGGGCATTAGCTCTAAGCAGCCTGTCCATGGTGGCTATCTGGCTGGTGGCTCACCCTGCCTGGATGCCAACCTGGTTTCCACCCTTCTCATTGAGCGAGGAGTGGACACCCACCCCAGCCTGCAGAGACTCCTGCCTGGGCTCTGCCAGTGAGCCTGGGGACCACCACTGTGAGTTTTGCAGGAGGAAGAGAGGAAGAAGTCCAAGCTCATACCCAACTATGTCTGGCCGTTAGTCCCTTCCAACCTCTTCAGATACTTAACCTGGTCATTTACTGGGAAAGTAACAGGTTTAAAACATGATTCCAGGCCGATGCCCACACCAGGGAGCAGAAGAACAGAGTCTGTCCCCATTAGTCCTGTTACCAGAGGGGCAGGAGCTGGGCAGGGAGCAGGACAGAAGGAAAGACCAGTGCTGCTGCAGCTGCTGTACTTGTCCCTCACCCACACGTACCAGGTTTCCAAATGAGCCTGTGGGGCCAGCACGAGCCACAGAGGAAAGGCAAGAGAGAAGCAAAATCCTTCTTGACTCTTCTTTTGGGTGCCCACTGGGCTCAGTGGAGGTCCAAATGCTTACCCCATTTCTAAGGAAGTGCTTTTGTGGGTCTTCAGACCACCCCCCAGCTGATGGTCTCTGTCCTCAAGCCCCGGACAGAGGTGATGGTGCTCTGAGCTGACAGCTTGTGACAGTCCTTCAGGCCTGGCCTCTGAGGTTCACTCTCATCGTAGGCAGAGTCCCCCTGAAGACAGCTCAGCCTGGGCCTCCTCCCAGCATTCACCCCTGGTGCTTGGGAAGCATGCACAGCCTCACACAGCTCCCTGTGGCCCTGAGGACCTGGGAGTTGGCCAGTCTCTGCCTTTAGAGCCTTGGGACAGGTGTCGGGTACCAGTCTCTGTGAACTTTGAGCCCCAGGGATGCTCCACATGCCTCAGCTCAACCTCGCCCGGGGAAGACAGAGGCAGAATGCAGAGACACTGACAGCTCACTCAAAACACAATCTCTCTTTTGGACTTCTGAACCCATAGGCAAGGTGGGACCCCACAGCAGAGGAACCTCTCCTGGAAGGAGGAAACACACTACTATGGTCTGGTAGCTTGACAACACAAGAGTTATCTGGAGGGGAGAAAAACGTGGAAAGATCAGATGAGAGTGACTAAAAGTTGGTGTCTAATGCACAGCTCATACACGTTTACAAAATTAACATGTCAGAACAAAAATAGCCTTCGTTCTCACAGCTCCTCACCTCCTTCTGGGATTTACTTGCTGCTGTGGCATCCAGGTGACCATCAAGAGCCCAAACGCAGCCCTGCAGGCTGTAGACATCAGACTGGAAAACCTTGCACCCTGGCATGGGAGGGCCACCGGGGGAAGATTTGAGCCCCTGGAGCCATTTAAAATTTAGGAGAAACCAGCCATGAAGACTTGGACACCATCCTCAAGGGCAGTTCCTTGCCTTGGTCTGTGTGGATGCACGGTGAAGGAGGGTGCTCCTAGGCCCCAGTGGGTGTCAGAGTCCCTGGCCCACACCAGGTGTTGTCCAGCCCATCCCCAACACCTCCACTCGGCCTGATGGAAGAGGAGACCAGCAACCAGTGGGGTGCTTACCTGCTCCCCAAACCTGCTGGTCCAAGTTGCACTGCAGGGATTCCAAAAGAGCAGAGGATGTTTTGGGGGACAAAATAACATGTTGCATCTGTCATTCATTGCTCCTGACTAGACACAGTTCGTCTTTACAACTGAGACCAAATGGATGGTGAAGGAGTCCTGAGAGGAGAGGGGATGTTGGAGATGCATGACAGCTATTGCTGGGTTAGCCGGTGTCAGCAACACCAGAGCACCCTTCCTGTGACCCCATTCACTCCCATTCAGCTCTGTGCTCTCTGAAGTCCCAGGAAGCAGGGGCCAAGGCTGGGGCCTTAGGAGTCAGACGGGCCCGACCAGCTATGTGACCATGGGCCAGGTGCCTCCTGGGTAGGGGGACTCAGGGAGACATTGTATGTGCCGATGCTCACTTATTATTATTCTTCTGATTGCTGTTGTTGTTCCCCACCCCAGACGAGACGCTGGGCTGGATTCAGTGCACCTGCATCTATGGAGTGTCTGCCTGTGGCAGGTGCCAGAGAGGCAATGATGAAAAGGATGCTAAGGAATACTTTAGACCCATTGCAGGCACCACTCAGGAGGCGTGGGAAAGTAGAGAGTGGAGTTCTCAGGAATGGATTGAGTCTTTAGAATATTTGTCCCCAAATGTCCTTAAATAAGATAGACTTTTGGTGCTAACGTGCCGCATAATTAAAACAACATGACAAAATAAACCTATAGGAATTGTGTTCACGGGTTTCCATATCTGAGGGTCTCATCTTTGCAGGGCCTTGATCGAGTGCCGGGCCTGAGAAATACCAGACTTGCTGCCAGTGGCTGAGGACCCAGATGCCAAGATGTGGGGCTCTGAGCCTGCTGCCTGGACAGGACACACTGCTAGCACGGGCTGTCTATGGGCATCCGATCCTTTCTTGACCTACTTGGTGTCAACGCCCATACTCTCTAGTTTTGGGGTGGGACTTTTTCTAGCAGTGACAACTTGGCCCTCAGCTTCAAAAAGTATGAACCAAAGCATATGCTTGCCTTTTGAAATGCTGGGGCCGAAGGCTCTGTGGCCGCCCCATTTGGCCGCACTCTTCATTCCCACACTGGAACATTCACGCTATGTCTGCAAGAACAAGCTACTCCCTACACATGCAATACAGCAAAGCCTTTTTTCCAGGAACACACATGACATCCAGAGAGCTCATCATGGAGACTGGGACCCCAATGGGTTTGACCATGTAGAGTTCATCTTTCCTGCAGACACAACATTTCTATTTCTCCCTTTCTACTCCTGGCGCCTTTTTTGGGTTTCTTACTCAGTTGAGTCCTTTGGGAAGTGGTTGCTGAGCTGTGTAGGAGAGCGAGAGGGGTGTGGGGGCTGATGCCTGATATGAAGGAGAAGGAAGCCCAAAGAGGCAGGAGACCCTCCCAGGAGCCTCACTGGCCCAGCAGAGAGGTGGGAGCCATGGCTGCCCCTGGAGGAGCCTACAGAGTGGAAAGGCCAGCCCAGCGCCCTTCTCCCCAAATCTCCCCATGTGCTCCCTCCTGGGGCACTGCCACTGGTGGCCTTCAGCCAGCTGCTGGTCTTGCAGCTCAGTGGCGAGCTCTCTTGTGAAGAGGCTCTGAGCGGTGCTCTGTGAGGACAACACAGCCCATCTGCCGTGTCATGTGTGCAGGTAAATGCCCCTGCTCACCTTTGGGGAGCAGATTCTCCGGGTCCAGGAAATGTCCCTCCTGAGGGGACACTCAGAAGAGAGAGGTCAGTGGTCAAACCACAGCCCAGACCTGCTGCAGCTGGTCCTGGGGCCAGTCTGACTGTCACTGCCTCCTCTCAGCTGTCCCTTCTCAATGTTACTCACCCTGAGACCCCCTCATTTCAGTCGTTCTCCAGGTGGGTGATGCCAGACTTCCTCCTGCTCACACGCTGGTCAAGAGGGCGGTGCATGTCCACTCATGGTCACTATTCCTAGGAGCAACTGGTCTGCACATATGAGCTGCCTGCCCACTGAAGTCTAGTTACGAAAGTGTTGGGAAGAACCATCTGGAGCAAGAGTCACACTGGTCTCCTCCCAGAGGAACTCAGTTTGAGTCTGCCCAGCACTTCAAAGGCCCTGCCATCCAACTCAGCAGAAGGAAATGACCCACAGCCAAGAAGCTGGCCCTGTGGGGGCTCACTGACCTCAACCCTAACCTTGCTGGGGTCAGCCTTGAGGGGTCCCAGCCATAGGTGGGGTTTGCAAAGGCCACTAGACCAGCTAAGGTCACTGATCATTGAACTTTTGCTCCACATCAAGTTCAGAAACCCCACTCAACTCCTCCACCTCCCCTTCTGAGAGGCGCAGCCCCTGGCAACACCTCCTCCATCCACTGTCTTAATCCAGAATGCTTTCATCATCCTATAAAGCTTCCTCATGCTTATTAGCGGTCACTTCTCACTCCTCCCTCCCTTCCCCACCCCCTGACAAACACTAATCTACTCCCTATCTCTATGGATTTGCTGACTCGGGACATTTCTTATAAACGGAATCCTACAATATGAAAATACCTAGCATGATGTTGTGAAGGTTCATCCATGTTATAAGTGTGTGTCAGAACTTCATTCCTCTTTATGGCTGAATGATATTCCATTGCATGGAGAGACCACCTTTGGTTATCCATCCTTCCGTTGGTAGACAGTTGGGTTGTTCCCACCTTTTGGCTATTGTGAATAATGCTGCAATGAACATGTTCATTCATGGACTTGTCTGAGTCCCTGCCGCAATTCTTTGGATTACACAAGTTTTGTAGGCTTTCAATGCACCTTCCAGGAGTTTTCTATTTCCCTTCACAAGCTGTACATTTCATTGTCCTACTGTCTGGCAGACCCAGTCCAAGGACACTGGAAAGCTAGTTTTGCCATTGATCTCAAAGTGCAAGGGTCACAGGGGTGAATTTTTTCTTTATGAGCATCTGGACCAATGAGGGTAATTGACTACAAATACCAGAGGAAACTCTAGCTAATTTAAGCAGAAATAAACTACAAGGAGAAGATCCTGTAGTTCACAGAATTCACAAATATCTGGACAATCGCCCTGGAGAATGTGCTGGAAGCAGGGGGACGTGGGACACCCCAGCCCTACTCTAGGAAGAGCCCAGTAAGTAGGCCACCCTGGGCCTTCAGACATGGGGCTGAGGCCACAGGTATCATTCATTGGGATCTGCTCTGTGTTAACACAGCTCCCTGACAACACCTTGATTTCAGACACCTGGTCTCAGAACCGTGAGAGAATGTTTCTGTTATTTTAAACCACCAACATTGTGGTGATTTGTTACAACAGTCCTATGAAACTTACACACACACACACACACACACACACACACACACACACACACACACTCACACAGGCTAATCTCATGCCCAGGGGCAGTGCTCTCCACATCAGGCTGAATCACAACCCACTGAAACGCCCACTTGAAGACTGGAGAACAACTCCTGCCCATGGTCCTGCAGGGGCTGGGCCAGGTATCTTCACATAGACACACCTCCTGTACCTTTTCTGTGCAGACCAGCCCTGCCTCCTTGTCTGCTGGACAACGGGACGCCTTCTTGACTCAGCTGAAGTGGTGCTGCTCAAATCACCAATTTCAACAGACCACTGTTGTTTTTCTAATTCACGCAGGTTCCCTCTGGAGGCTCTGGGGAGGATCCATTTTCTCACCTTTTCCAGCCTCTAGGGGTCACTGCATCCCTTAGCTCCTGGGCTCCTCCTTCAACTTCAAGGCCAGCAGTGTCCAGCAGAGTCCTCCTCACATCACATCACTCTGACTCTGCCTCCGTCCTCACGTCTTCTCTCCTCTGACCCTCCTGCCTCCCTCTTCCACTTGTAAGAAATATGATTACTCTGGGCCCACCTGGACAATCGAGGATGGCTCCATCTCAAGGTGAGCTGACCAGCCCCCTTAATCCATGTGGACTTTCATGTCTCTTTGCCTTGAAACCTAACATATTCACAGGTTCTGGCCCTTGACTGGACGGGAAGTGCATTGCATGCAGTGTTGTTAGAGAATCAGTGAGGATCCATCTCTCTGACATGAACAATTCCAAGGGCCTCTGCGTGGGGCAGTGCACACAGAATGCAAAATTCCTTCCTGCCCACAGCAGTCGTGGACGGAGTCATTGGTGTGTGAGGAGCCATGAAAGGGGGACACAACAGGATGGCTGACCCTCCTCAGGAGCAGCTGGAAGACATCTTAAAAAAGAGAGCCCTGAGCTTTGTGGTTACCATATGCGTGATGCACCCCAGCAGGGGAACAGCATGGTTGGGGCTGGAGGGTTCACAGAACGTTATGGGGCCTGGTGAAGGTGGATTTACCCACCCCTTGGAGCAAGAACTTGGTAGCAGTGGGAATGTTCTGGAGCCTTCCCCCTGCCAGGCAGTGGCACACACACATACATATGCACTCATGCACAGACACATATACAGCACAATATGCACACACAGAGACACACACAACTCTGCACATGCACACACTCAGAAGACACACATGCACACATGCGTCTACGCACATACACACGGATATGTGTGGGCACAAAAGACATATATGCACGTGTACACATGCATACAAATAGAAAGACACATGCACAGAGAGACATGTGTAGACAGGCATACCCACATGCACACAAACACACAGATGCACCCACACACGCACAGGAGCAAGATGATGCCATTTGCATTTGGTAGAAAGTTCTGGGAGCAGAATGGAGGAGGAACGAGGGGCAGGGAAAGCAGAGACCACTCAGGGTGTGTCAGTCAGTGCAGTCACCCAAGTACTCACAAATCTGGAACGAGGGAAGGGCAGCAGTAATAGAGGGAGGAGGTGGATTAGGGGCGTGTGTGGGGTCAGCAGACCTGGTGGTATGGGTAGCAGACATGAAGGTCAATGTGGTCTCCCAGGATCACTGGGGGCACTGATGGGAATACAGAACACAGGAGCCAGGGTACATTTGAGGGAAAGGAGATCAATTCAACCTGCAAGGGGTGAGGGGGCTGCAATGGAAGCCATGGGCATCCTGGTGGGGGCATTTAGAGCAGGCTGGATGGACACTTTGCTTGTAGTTCAAGAGGTCTGGTAGGAAAGGACGGGGTGGCGACATCAGCTCCAAGGCTGGAGCTGGAGCCTGGACTAGGACCAGCTCTCTCAGGGGAGCATGGAGTGACGGGGGCTGGTCCACAATCCCTGGGGCTGGGGCAGCAAGGACCATGGGAGTAGGGAGGTACATACAAGGAAGCCATTGCTTTATCTTGCTAGCTCTTAATGCAGAGGTGTACTGCTTCCCATTCTGATAACATTCTCCCTTCCAGATAAGCTTTCTCAGAAGAAATCAAACCCAAGAGTAATGATGGCTAATTATGCAAAATTAAGAACATAAATTCACAGGATCCCCCCCCAAAATGATTTAATCACCACCTACATGGCAAAATGAGGGGCCTTTATGAAGATGAGGGAGGGGCAGGATCCTGTCTCCAGGTCTGCCAAGGGCGAGACAGGTGAGCAGGGAGCAGGTGTAGGGTCCCCCACCCAGCCCTGCAGCTGTCCCTTGTGACTGCTGGACTGAGTCTGCTCTTCGTGCTGTGAGCTGAGGGACCCAGTTTATTCCTACCCACACTGTGGAGGTCATTTGAGAGTCTCTGGGAGGGCTGGGCAGTGGGCATGTGTGTGTCCCAGGTCAGCCACCTGCACTGGGTTAGGGTCTCAGTCCTGTTGTTCAGAACCCCAGGTGGACTTGGGCCAGAATTTGCTCTCTTCTGTCTTTGATGGTGTCTCCTAGGCAGAGCGGGACATCTTCCTGCCCAGCAGGGGAGAGGGGAACTCAGTGAGGCCTTGGGCAGATTTCCATCCACAATGGGTCCCTGCTAACCCCTTACTCCTGGTGAAGTTAGAGCCAAGTCAGGTAGCCTTTCTAAGACATAGTTTCCTCAGAGGCCAAAGTCATGTTTTGGAAGAAACTTTGCGTATTATAAGCCCATCTATAAATGTGAGGACTGTTGTCCCTATTATGTGTTTATATTTTGCTAGACTACTGTGCTGGGGTTGCCATTATAAATCAAACACATTGTTACAAAACGTGTTATCAACTTCAAAAATCCATGGTGCTGTTGGAACCATATTTGAGGTCTGCAAATATCTAGGTGCCACCCAGTCCCTAGTCACTACCCTCCCACAGGGACCATCACATCCTCACCTCCTTGGGACCCCTCTGTGCCTCTTGTTGGTACTTATGTGACCTGGACATCCCTGACACTCAGGCCTGGGCTCTAGGCATCCCCAACTGTACAGTACAAGGTTCCTGCCCCCTGTCTGCCCACTTGCCTCCCTATGCCCACTGTCCCTCTCTCGGAGCTGGTCAACATGCCGGCCTCAGTCTTGTCCACCCGGGCCTGAGGACCCAAGTTCCCGTCTCTTTGCCTTTTCCTTCTTAAATGCCAGTGTCTAGGTCCTCCCTCTCCCCTACCCCTGAAAAGACTGGTCTCATTCAGTCCTGAGAGTTGTCCTCAGCCTCTCAAGGAAAGTGAGTCCTAGAAGACCCAGGAGTGAGGTGGGAGCTGGTGCTGGGAAACCAGATCCTGGTGGTTGGTCACACCCAAAACCTGGGGAATATCATGCATGTGTGCTCATCATCAGAATGAAACTGTACTTTATTTCAGGGGAAACGGTTTGGCAATAGTAATGGTTAGAGGACCTGAGGCCTTCAACAGTGTCAGGACAAAGGAAAGTCTGGACATATAATCATTATAATTTTCATCCCATGTTCCTGAATTAAATGAATGGTCGGATGGATGCTGGATGGATGGATGATGAATGGATGGATGAAAGGGTAGTTGATGCAAGGATAGTGAGTGGATGAGTGAATGGATGGATGGATGGGTGGGTGGATGTGTGGTTTACAGTTGGGTGGATGGATGAGGGATAGATGAATGGATGGATGAATGGTGGATGGATGGATCGTGGGTGGATGCATGATGGATGGATGGATAGATGGATCGATGGATACCTATGAGGCCAGGATTAATAAAGCACACATGGACACCTCTAAGGTAATGGGGTCTAGATCCACTTGACCATCACTGTGAGCTCCATGCACAATTGCTCCATCCTCTCCTCTTGCTTGCTCACACCTTCCTTGATCTGGATTGGGGGCATGTCCAGTTCTGAGAGGGATCCAATTCCTTTTGGAGTTCTCCTCTCAAAGGGCCCATTACCTGCCCCTCCCCTTCAGGATCTTAGGGCCATGGCAGCTCCTATGGAAATCTTACAGGACGTTTCCTATCAGTGTCAGCTTCCTCTGCTGATCAGATGGGAGGGTGAACCCAAGTGTGGGGACACATGGCTGTTTGCCTCCCACAGCTCCCTCAAACATTTGATCTCTCTTTCCCTATTTCATCCAACTTCACAGTCCATATTCCTTGAGCTATGCACATCTGCTCCGATGTTAGTCATTTTAGAGACATCTGGGCTCAGTTCTTTCAGTCTTTTACATTTTTCTCCCTAAAGCCCTTATTACAGACATCCCTTTATTCCAGCTTTGAGGAAAATGGTATAGAAAGCCCTGGGCTAGACCAGTAACCTCGAGGAAAAGTGGCATCAGCCGTGCTGCCATTCAGCTTCACAATGAACTTCAAGGTCATTTGGTTTTCAAGATGCTCATCATGCGTGTGTTCTTCCCTCCCCTCCCACTTCCAAGCTCCCCAATCCTGAGCCTGGGGTCCTGGAAACAGGCCTCACCCCCCACCTGTGCTCTGGAGCCAGGTCGCAGCCTGCCAAGTTGATCCAACATCCTCTACATTATTAATGTGCTGGTTCTTCTAGCAGACTCAACACAACAAAGATGGTGGTGATGGTAACGAACGTAACGGTGAGTCACCATCGTGTACCGAGAACTAATTCTGGGGTGATTCTCTGAAAAATACTTTACCCACCTTACCTCATTCACATCTTGCAAAAGCCCTGTGCTGCGGGTGCTTGAGGGAGTCTTTGTACTTCTCATGTGAGCTAGAAATTCGATAGATTGATAGGTATTGGTGATCTCTGAGCCTGAAATATAAGCTTTGGACTGGCTTCTGTTGAGACAAGCAACAGAGGTCTCTTGTCTCCAGGACAGGTGGGCAAATGGGAAAGGGGCAGACAGTACCACTGTCATCCTGCTGTAGCCGGTGGGGCCCAGGTAGGCTCACCTGTCGGCTCAGCACTGTAAGTGGGATGGGCGGGGGCGATGGTCAGGATATTCCCCACAGTAGGCTGACAGCCTCTTCAGGATCCTGTCGGGCGCTGTCAGCAAGATGAGCTTTATGAGATCTTAGAATAGGCCTGAGGGGGCAATTCTGAAAGTCTGTTAATGAGAGGCCAAAATTCTCATTCTTCCGGGGCAAGAGGAGTTAGTCAGGAGGTTGAATGTTCGATTGATCATTCTGTCCGCCCACCACACTTGCTGGGTGTTGTTTTATAACATCCTGGTCTCTGAAGACACAAAGAGAAATCAGATGGAGTCTTCAGCCTAACCTTCACCGTCTCCTTGAGCAGCAGATGGACAAGCTTGTCCCAAGAGGGATGACAGTCCTGCCACCTGCAGCCCGCAGCCTCATCATGTTTGAGATGGGAGGACTTCACCAAGGAGTGTGTTCCTGGCTGAGATTGGGGGAGGAGGTGTTTGCAAGATTCATTGGACAATCTCCTGACCGTTCATTCTATGTGGCCACATTGGTACTTCCTGGAGACATTGGTGGGGGAGGTCATGGGGGCCCGTGATCTCAGAAGATCATGGCAGTGGAGGCTGATGAGAGGTGATGGAAGGGGCTACAGGATTGACCCTATCGTTTAATTTTGTTTGAGTAAAGATGGTGCAGAACCCCAGGCCAGGCAGGGGCTGGGCAAAATGGATAGGCCAGTGGCGCTTCCCTGGGTTGGGGGAGGCGAGATGGGCATTGAGTGAAGAATGAGGAGGGTGCCTTTTGGTTTCAACAGTCGGGGCTCACCCCCTGGAGACCTTGGGATGATTCCATCACCAGAACAGGGCTCCAAGGTGGCTTCTGTTGTCCAGGAAGCACAGCGGATGCAAAGTATTTAAAGTGCACTTTGTGGAATCATCACCTCGAAATTCAAAACCTGTAAGTGGCCACTGGCTCAGCTGCATGGAGGGCCTGGGCTTCCAGGGGGCAGCATTTCTGCAGGAATGTGCCAGGTGACCAGCTAGACTGTGAATTTGGATGAGGACTCATGTGATAGAGGCCCCCTCGCCTGTCCCTTGAAAACCTCAGATCATCGCCTAGGGAGACAGTTTTCCCTCTACTGCTCAGAGCCATCAGTCATCTCGGCTGGTCCCCACACACAGCTTGTGTTCTTTCCACACCATATCCACGAACCGACTTTCTCCAGTTTCCCAGAGCCCAGACACACTCTGCTGAGCACCCCTCCACCTGTGAGCCTTTCTCACTGAAACTGGCCCCATTCCCAGGGACAGGACACCTGTGCTTCCCCTACCTCACAGGGTCATCACCCTCAGGGGACACGACACCATGCTGATACAGTTCCATCATCTTCTCTTATTCCACCCAGAGACCCAGTAAAGAAATTTGGGGTTCAGGTCAGCTGTTTCTAAGCTCCCTGCAGCATATGGGAGTACTTGTCCAAACAAGCCTCAGGGAGCCTTGGCTGATGGCAGTGATCTTAGGCCAACAGAGAGACCTGGGGTGGACAGCATCCCTGCCAGCCACCAGACACGTCTACTCTGTACTGCTGGGGATCTGAGCTTGCATCCCTCCTGACCTCGCAGCTCCCTGCACTGGGGCCTCCCCGACTCTGTTCTCCCTCCTTCAGGCATTAAGACCCTCCCCAACTGCATGAACCCCAACAAGTCCAACATGGCCCTAACCCATGTGGCTTCCAGGGTGGAGACCCAGCATCAACACCTGGTTCATCCTGGAGAGGGACCATGGCATTGCTTACTTCCAAGACAAGATGAATAACCAGGACATACAGATGATGAAGCTCTTCAGTGGGGGTCTCCACAGGGCAGGAGGGGCCTTAGAGGCAGTGGTGTGGCCACACAGAGTGGGCTGCTTACCTGGGCCAGCACATCTAGCAACTGCACTGAGCCTGTGGGCCAAACTGCACCCTGTGCACTGATGGAGGAGTGTGTGTCTGTGTGTTCACCTGTGTGTGCACTTCGAGGTGTGGGTGTAAGGCCGCACTGTCTGTCTCTCCACCACCACTGTGAATAAACCCCTTTTGGTCACCCTGCATCCACCCAGATGATCTTTCTGACATCCTGGAACCTCAGGCCCTGTCCTCCGCCCACCTTCACTCAACTCCCACCACCCACTGCCCTGGCATCACTCTGCGCATTTAATCATCTCCACCATGACTGACACCCTCATTTATGGCCAGCCCACTCTAGCCAGTACCCACCAGTGTCTCTCCAGCCCACCCACTGGGGGTTCCCTCCCCTGATGAATCCTCAGGCCACTGGGTCTCCGTCTGCCAACCTTGCTCCACGTTCACTTTCCTTCCCCTACGTCACGTCCTTCCTTCCTCTGCACACACTGAGCTCCAGGACAGCCCCACGCTCCTGTCCTGCAGCTATGTCTTGTTCCTTCCATGGTCCTGGCCAGGTGAAATCCACCTTGGGACCCAGCTCTGCACCTTCTCTGCACCTGCTCCAGCTGTGAGAGGGGCAGTGCTGGTGCAGAGCGAGGGCTGGTCCCACCGTCACATCATGACGGCAGACCATAAGTCCCCTCGGTGCTGCCCACACCCCTCCCAGTGTCCCTGGGTCACCTCACTCCGCCCCGCTCTAAGTGCATTTCACATGTCCCTTCTCTCCTCACCATCCACCCCTGCTTCCCTGTGCAGGACAAACCTTTACTGCAAACAAGGCTCAGTGCATGGATTGTGCACACTGCAGTGTGCGTGGCTCGGTGGGGCAGGTTGTGGGCATGATGTACACACATGTTGCCACTGGGAGAGGGCTGAGGTGCAGCTTCTGGGACTCAGACTCCCCCAGGGAGAGGTCAGGCCCAGGCGGCAGGGAGGGGCAGGCACCCTGGAAGGGACAAGGGCCACACCAAGGGACGTCCCCTCTCCAGGATGAACATCTCAGGGCGCTTCAGGTTCTAATGGTCCAGGCTGGGAAGATGGGACTCCACTCAGGAGGGGCTGGTGGCTGATTCAGCTGAGGGGGAAGAGAGTGTAAGGTCACTGGCTCCTGGAGGCCGGACACTGACAGCTTGAGCCTCCTCCTCTTTGTGTGGTACCCCTGCAAACCATCAAATGCAGGGATGTCCCTCATGGAGGGGCTTTAGCAGGGTGGACAGAGCACCCCTGAGCCCATTGAGTTCCACACCATCCCATCCACAGAGGGCAAGTCTCTGCTCTCGTCAGCCAAGGGGCCCCCTTTCCTGTGGAGTCTTCAGATAAGGGGATCACCCCAGGGGCCTCAGCCACTCAGGTGGCTCCTTCTTTCAGGTGGCTCCTGTCCCAAATAGAAAAAAGTACAATGAAGAAAATAGACAGGACCCATAATCCCACCACTATATCCACCTCACCTAACTGCCAGGACTGGTCCTTTGGGTTTGAGTGTGGATCAAACTGGGAAATTCGTTTTTGGCTTTTCATGGCATTTCCATCACCCTTCCGACTCTCCAATGTCCTCGCTGGAAGGACTAACCAGCTAGAGATCACCTGGTTAGTTAACCTCCTGTATTTATAGAGGGGCAGGAACCGAGATGGGGAAGGAAGGAAGAGCCCCAGGCCTTTGACCCTTCCTCCTGCACCTCAGCATCAGCTCTGCTCTGTCCCCTCACCCTCACCTGGAGAATGTGTCTTGACTGGATCCCCATCCTGCTCCTCCCTCCGCCACAAGCCATTGTCCACCAGCTCCCCAGCCCAAAGACTTAAGGATGGCAAGAACAACTACAAGAGCCATTATTCATGGAATTCTTGCGCTCTGCCAACAAGGAGTTAATTATCTCACCGAGTAAGAGAGAGGTTCCAAAAGTAACCCGTTTTACAAATGAAGAAACTGAAGCCCAGAGAGTTAATCTCTTGGCCAGGGTCTCTGAGGTAGGAAGAGGTTACATCCAGGATATGAATGTAGACCCATAAGTCTGGAGTCTCGCAATAACACGTAGGCTTTGGGACTAATCAGTAAAAAAGTTTATAATCATGAGTTTGAATTTGCAAGTTGGAGCATAGCATACATACCAGCAAGTACAGAAATCATACTTGCATCGATCCGTGAATTATCCAAAGGGAACACAACCGCTAACCAGTACCCAAAAAAAAACAGAACATGACTAGCCCTCCAACGGCCCTCTTATGTGCCCCTCCCAGGTCACTGATCTCTGTCCCCCAAGAGGAACCAATATTCTTACTTCTGAATTTGTTTTTCTTGTCTTTGAACTTTATTTAAATGGAATCATACAGAGTGTCTTCTTTGGTGTCTGGCTTCTTTCATTTTGTTTGTAAGATTCATCAATATTCTTTTTTTTTTAAAGATTTTTATTTATTTATTTTTCCCCCCAAAGCCCCAGTAGATAGTTGTATGTCACAGCTGCACATCCTTCTAGTTGCTGTATGTGGGGCTCTGCCTCAGGATGGACGGAGAAGCGGTGCCTCGTTGCGCGCCCGGGATCCGAACCCGGGCCACCAACATCGGAGCGCGAGCACTTAACCACCAAGCCACGGGGCCGGCCCATATTCTTGAATGTGGCTGTAGTTAGTTTTTATTTCTGTATAGTATTCCACTATAAAACATATAACCCATTTTATTTATCCATTCCACTACTCATGCGGGATGAGTTGTCTACAATTTGATGATATGCCAAAAAATGCTGCTCTGGACAACTTGTACATCTTTTGGTAAACATATGAACATATCTGTGTTGGATATATACCTAAGCGTGGAATTGTTGGGTTATAGAGTATGTGTACGTCCACCTTTAGGAGATACTATCTAAGAGATTCAAAGTGGATTAAACAGTTTGCACTCCCAGCTGTGTATAAAAGTTCCAGTTGCTCCACATCTCCACCAACGCTTGGTGCCGTCAGAGGTTTGATTTTAACCATGGTGGTGTATGTGTAGTGGTAGCTCATTGTGGTTTTAATTTGCATTTTCCTCCTGAGTAATAACGTGGAGCCCTTTTCCATTTCATTGTTCCCATTTGGTTATCGTTTTTTTTGAAGTGCCTTGTAAAATCGGCCCTTTTTTTCTGGTGGATTGTCTGTAATATTTTTATAAATTTAGGCGAGTTAGTTAAATATCCTATATGAGAGTTTGTGTCAGATAAATACATGGCAAGTGTTTATCCCTTTTGTACCTGCCCTTTTTCCTATCTTAAAAGTTTCTTTTCACTGACAGTTCTCATTTTTAATAATTTCCTGTTTATCTTTTTGTTCCTTATGTTTACTATTCTTTGTGTTCTGCGAAATCTTTGCGTGCCCCAAGATCTTGAGACTGTTTTCCTAAGGTATCTACTAGAGAAGTTATTGTAAAAACCCCCGTGTAGATTTCAAATTCACCTGGAATTGATTTTTGTTGGTACAGCCGGTATGGAAAACAGTGTTTCTCAAAGATTAAAGATCAGAGTTTCTCAGAAGATTACCAATGGAACTCGCATGTGATGAAGCAATCCCACTACAGGGTATAGTTCCGAAGGAAATGAAATCAGTATCTTCAAGTGATATCTGTCCTCCCATGTTCACTGCAGCATTTGTCACAATGTTACCGAACCAAAATGAGTTCCCTATTTGGTGAGTTGAAATCAAAGCATTTACTAGAAGTAGTTCTCACACAAAGTACAACAGATTTGCAGCAAATAAGGGGACCATAGGGAATCACTTCCAAAGCTGTGGCCCTCTCAGCAAGGGAAAACAAGTGTCTTTTATTTTTGGTAGGGAATAATTATTCAAAAGGAAAGTTTCGTCATCACGTATAGAGGTGGGTACAAGCTATCCCAGGAGTAGTTTGAAAACATGCATTCCCCTACCTTTCATGTTATGCTAATAAGGCTTAAGCTCCTCCTGGTGTGGAGATCTTAACATTAAAATGAAGCAAAAGTAACTTTGGACACTTCTTGGCCCATCTGTGCAGGCGTTGCTTTTGCAGTGGGTTTTGGACTGGTTCAGGGTGGTTGGTGATTGCGTCTCTTAATGTAACTGAGAAACAACTTTGAGAAAGAGTTAAGGGGCCGGCCTGGTGGCATAGTGGTTGGGTTTGGGCGCACCGCTTCAACAGCCTGGGGTTCACAGGTTCGGATCCCTGGCGCCGACCTATGCACCACTCATCAAGCCATGCCGTGGCAGGCGTCCCACATATCAAACGGAGGAAGATGGGCACAGATGTTAGCTCTGGGCCAATCTTCCTCAGGATAAAGAGGAAGATTGGCAACAGATGCTAGGTCAGGGCTAAACTTCCTCACCAAAACAACAAAAAAGAAACAGTGAACTGCTTTCGAAACTGCCTTTGAATTACTCGGGGCAGTTAGTTGGTGACAACAATAGCCAAGATATGGACACAACCTAAGTGTCTGCTGATGGATCAATGGATTAAGAAACATTACATGTATCTACAATTAAATATTATCCAGCTTTAAATATGAGAGATATCCTGTCTTTTTTGACAACACGGTTGATCTTGGAGGATATTATGCTAAGCGAAATAAGTCAGACATAGAAAGACAATCACTGCATGATCTCATTTACATGTGGAATCTGAAAACGTCAAACTCATGGAAACAGAGAGTGGAATGTGGCTACCAGGGATGGAGGTTGGTGGTTGAGAGGGGAATGGGAGATGTTGGTCAAAAGGTACAAACTTTCATTATAACATGAGGATGTTCTCAAGATCTAATACAGAACGAGGTGAACAGAGTTAATAATAATGCATTTTATACTCAAAAGAATTGATCTTAAGAGTTCTTAGCATTAAAAAGAGGGGGAGTTATTACAGGAGGTGACGGAACTGTTTGTTAGCTTGATTGTGGTATTCATTTCACAATGTCTACATACATCAAATCATCACATTGTACACCTTCAATATATACAACTTTTCTTTGTTAATCATACCTCAATACAGCTGGAAAAATGTTTGTGCTGACTTCAGAAAATGCTTACGAATTAATGTGAATGAGGAAAACAAGAAGTGAAAGCACAAATGCAGCAGGGCCTAGGAGAAAATTTGCCAAATGTTACCCATGGGTGATACTGGCCTAGAGCAAGTTGACTCGAGGGAAGCCGTGTTGCAACTTAGAGTAACGTCTGACTAGCTCACTCAAGGTCTGTGTGTTTTACCTTGCACATAGCCTAGGAGATAAACAGCTCTCGGAAATAATCCTGGCTGACACACATACCACCCAAGAGTGATAGATGATAACTTTATTCTTTTGAGTTTCTTAGGAACATGACGACCTCCTCAGGAAGAACATCTATGCCGGCATCCATCATCGATGACAACTGAAAGACCTGGTGTGATGTCTCCAGTCTCTGATGCCAGATGGTCAATGTTCCTGAGCCCCCTCACAGCCCACTAGTCCCTATAGAACTGCCACAGATTATGTACTTGTTTAAGATGGTCTCTGGGACATGAGTCCATCATCTTCCAATTTTGCTAGCTAATCGAGTAAATCCCTTTCCTGACCACCGACTCATCATGTGATTGATTGGCTTCAAGGTTGCAGCAAGCAGAAGGAGCCTTTGCTCGATTACACGGGCAGGGATTAGCAGTGATTATTAATTTCTTCTTTACACCTTTCTCACTTTCTCACATTTTTTAGAAGCACATTCACTTCACCAGGAGAAAACCAGAAGCAATTGTGAGTCACAACAAAAGGTGGAGAGATGAGAGTGTGCACCCCTATCCCTCCTGGCCCCAGGAGGGCTGGAGGGAGAACAGTGGGCAGTGCAGGCAGCCCTGACCCTGCTTGTCCCAGGGTCTCCTTCTCCAGAGCCTTTCAGGTGTCCACCAGGCCCCACCAGTGTGGCTGCGGAGCTCCTGCTGCAGGTGGCCCCCATCAGGGTGAAGCCTAGATGAGTGGTGGCCTCTGAGTGACCAGCAGGACCTGCTTTGTGATCTTGGTCACAGGTGGGCAGGACCGAGGAAGGTTGGTAGCTCAGTTGGAGAGGGGTGGTGAGAGGCTCGATAGGGGCTAGAGCAAAGGAGTGCAGGGACGTGGGAGGGAGTCCCAGCAAAGGAACCAAGGGTTGGCCAAGGGGCACGGCTATGTCTGAGAGATGCTGAGGAGCACAGGGGGGTCATTGGGGCTCAGGGAAGCTGCCCAGGGCTGACAGTGACAAGAGTCTCCCTCAAGGTCACACAAGGCCCCTGACCCTGTGGCCTTCAACCCAGCTCCAAGGCCAAGGGGATCCTTTCTTAGAGAATGTGAAAGGACCAGAGCACTCTGGGGCTCTAAGTGTTTCAAAGTCTTTATTAATATGCTCCAAGTGCAGAGTGCCCATACCCTCAGGGACCAGCCACCTGTGCTGATTAGGAGCACCTCCTTTATCCCCAGTGACCTAGCGAGGCCAGAGCTAGAATGTCCTTCCCCTGTCTTCCCAGGGGTTCTCACCTCGGAACCCTGGGTGTGGGTTGGAGTGGCGACAATTCTTCAGTCTGTGGCATGTTCTGCCCCCTTAAATGACAGTGGTGTCACCCGTTCGCTGGCACAGCCCAAAAAGCCTCCACACATTTCCCAAAACCCGGGAGACACCGTGACGCCCAGGGCAGAGTGAGAACTTGGCCAAGCTCAGCAGGTAGAAACTCCAGGAACACTTTTCCTGACCCTCAGTTCCACACCAGTTGTATTTGCTAGCTGAAGGAGGGCATTGGTGACACTTTTTGCACCTTCAATTCCCCATATGACATGGGGACAATGCTGCTCTCAGGGTGGGTATTCTGTGCCGTTGAATGAGATCAGTGCACATGGAGCAGGCAGTGCAGCGGTAGTTGTCAAGGTGAGTAGAATCAACACAGGGAGGGCATATATGGAGACACGACTGCACCTGCTCCTCCAACTCTCCTAAGGATAAAATGTAAAATTCATGCCTTCCCACTCATCTAAAATACCAGCGCCAACCTTGAGCCCCTATCCTGTCCTCCCCACAGTTCTGTGAACTCTACTCTGGGCCATTCATGGCACCAGGAAGTTCTGGGACTCAGGGCCAAGGTTTTCCCTGAGATTTCTCATCTGGATGGTGGTTCAGGAGGTCCCTGCTCCCTTCTGCTCTGTGCTTGATGCAGGACACCTGGGGCAGCCCTGAGCTGGACCATCAGTGATCTGAGGCTGTTCTTCATTCTGCTGGGCTGACAAGGAGACCTGCATCTGGCAAGCTCAGCCATCTGCGCAGGGGTGGAAATCCCCGTCAGCAAAATGCCAGGGCTGCCAGTGCCATTCTCTGCTTGACGCCTCAGCTCTCCTGGGCACCGCCATCTTGCATGAACTTTGCCCTCACTCCCTAGTGGAAGAGCCCATGGCCACGGTTCCTACTGGCTGAAGGTAAAGGCACCGAGGGCAGCCAATAGGTAAGGGAGGCCTGAGGAGTGAGTCCTGTTGGTGTTGAGCATCTCTGGGCCCTGGCTGGACAGACAGGTGCACGAGAGGGCAATGGTGTTCCTGGGCCAGGCTGCTGAGAGGCGGAGTGAGTCAGTGACTGGAGCCCCCACCTGGGCTCCCGGGTGTGTCTTTGCATCTGTGCCTCTCCCTGGTGAGGAAAGCTCACACCCTCTGCACCACCCTCATACCTCACCCCTCCCTGCCACATCCCTGTACATTCCAGAGTGGTGAGAGCTCAAGGAGGGGAGAGTGAGGGACGGGGGAGCCCTGGCCACCCCTTGTCCCTCACCCCCAATTAGAAACATGTGCTCTGGCTCAACCCTCAGTATGGCCTCCACTGGTTCCCAAGAAACCCCTTTCTCCATCAGCCCCCAGCCCTAATCCATCAGAGAGATGTGCAGTGCCACCTGTGCACACCCTTCCTCCACGGGGGTCTGCAATGTCCCCCAGCAGGTGCTGCCCATGCCACTGCCCTCAGCCCAGGGCACACATCTGAGCTGGAGAGGCATGCAGACCTCTCCTCTCCAAGATTCAGGGGGTCCAGAGCCCCCCAAGAATCAGCATTCTCCCCCTCCCACCAACTCCAGGCCACAAGCCCCTTGAGGGGAAGGAGGGATCCAGGTGACCCAGAGCTGCCCACTCTGGCCTCTCCCACCAGGAAGCATGGCCTCGGGGACCAGTGTAGTGTTTAAGAGAAGATGAATGGTCTTGTATTCCTTGTCCCCTCTGAGGGGACAGAGGAGGCCATGGAGGTCAGGAGAGAAGGCTCTGGGGAGATAGGAAGGGCCAGACTCCCACCCCAAGCCAAGGCCCCATTTGCATGATAATCAAAGACGAACCGGCCCACCCACCTGGAAGCATTTCCCTAGAAGAACTTTAGGAGTCCCACGGCCACCCTGGGCCGCCTTTCTGAACCTCTGGATCTGGATGTGGGGACAACTAGGGCCCTTGCCGGCCCCAGCTAAGAGAGGGGCCTTGGGGAGCACTCACATGAGAGCAGAGCACTCCAGCCACGTGACTGAGGAAGTTTTGATGCCAATCTCTGAGTGGACACTGGACAGGGGTAGGAAGAAAATACCCCCAATATATCTGTGCCTACTGTATGCCAGGGCAGGGAGCAGACAGTCAATGCTGTCACATTCGTGGAAGAATGAAGTTGGTGTTGCTTCATGAGCAGAGCCTGCAGGAGGATGACGGAGTCTCCCAGCAGTGGTAAGAAATGAGTTTTGGCCTTTCAGGTTCCTGGATACTGTGCTGAGGGAGGGGCAGCAGCCCTCCATTCAAAGAGGCCTCCTGGGAAGGGAGAAACCAGGGTGGTGGATGATGGTCAGCCCAGCAGAGGGCAGGCTTGGGAAGAGTGGCGGGGCTGTCCTGAGGGGAGTGGAGCCTTGCTAAAGGAGAGACCCCTTCCCACCTCTCAGACCTATCCAGCTCTTTTCTTTCTTTCATTTTCAAATTAGAGGCAGCAAAAGGACAAGCTTAACTGTCTCTCATCCCCTTTCCATACCTTCAGCTTTGATGTCCAACCGTCCCATGACGCCTGTTCTCTCGGGAAGGTAAAGGCAGGAGCTGGTGGCTGAGGCAGCCTCTGTCCTTGAGGCTGGCGGCACCAGGAGCGACCGGAGTGGAGGTAGGAGCCTGCGACCCGGCCCCTGGCGTCTGTGGGCAGCCTGGTGGTGAGGGAGTTTGTGGCTCTTGCTTCAAGGTGGTGGGAGGCTGTGAGAGTCAGGAGTGCAGGGTGGTCCCTGCCCTGGGGGCAGGACAGTGTTCAGTGGATGGCCACACGTGTGTTCATATACACACATGTATGTGTGAGCATGTACCATGTCATCCACATTAGTGTGTGTGCGAGCCCATGTGTGTAGAGCCCAAATCCTAGCTGAGGGACTGACCCATCCAGTATTTTGAGGCCTCGGTAGCATTCTTACCCGGGGGCCACATGTGGAGTTGATGGTGGTGTGGCAGGCCTTGCATGCAGGACTGCCCTAGCCCACTTGACTGTGTAATTCTGCTCTGTGGTGGGGGCAGAGGTGTCCCCAGTAGGGGCTCTGCTGTGCTCTGTGAGGCCTGGCAGTCCATGCAGCCCAAAGGGGCTAGGCCGACTGAGCCGGCTCTTCAGAAGCATGCAGTCCTCAGGATACTGTTCACAGGGAGAGGTTTTGGGTGCTGGTGCCCTCTCGCCTACTGGGGCTTGTCTCTGAAGAGGGTCCAGCAAAGTTGGAGAAGGGGTGGGAAGGGGGTTTGAAAAAGAGGCCAAGTCGATGTCCCAAGTCACAGGCCAAGCCCAGTGCATCTCCCTGTCCCCTGCCTCAGTTTATCTTTTCAGGAAATGGTCCAGGGAAGAACTGAGCAGGGTGGGCTCCATGCTGGGGGCGGGGAGTAAGAAACAAAATCCCACGCCCCCCTCTTGCTCTATGCCAAGATCATTTCCGTTATCCTGAGATGGGGTGAGTGGATGTTGGGGGTAGAGTGGGATTCTGGGGGGCCTTGCCCTGCCCAGGACCTCGTCTTCGTGGGTCTGGCCCACACCTGGCCTGCCCCAGGTCACCAGCTGTAGCAGTGGCACTTACATCTGTCCCAAGATCTGGAGAGGGGAGAACCGGGCAGCCTTACACCCTGGTGGGGACCCTCACGCTTTCTTTCTTTCTTGAAGAAACACGAAACCCTCAAGATTCATGTACTGTGTGATGGAGAGAAACAAATACCAAATGTTCCCCCAAAAAGACAATGTATTTTGTACTTTGTAAAGTGTTAATTAAAACGGAGAAAAATATCATGTTGGCTGAGGGCATCTGATTTTGTGCTGCTCCAGGGCCACATCTCATCTCTTTCCTTCTCCATTCCATGGTCGAGGAACATGGCCAGGGGCTGGGAGGAAGGCAGAACAACCTTCCCGTTCACACCCAGCGTCTGAGAGAGGACACATCCCCAGAGCGAGAGGGGCTGTATTAGTTACCTGATGCAGGGTAACGAGTTGCCCAAAACACAATGGATTAAAATGATTGTTTACGTGTCACCGTTCCTGTAGGTTAGGAATTCGAGAGCAGTTTGAGAAGTTGTGTCAGGGTCCCTCAGGAGGCTGTGATCATCTGAAGTCCTGGCTGGGACTGCAGGATCTACTTCCCAGATGGTTTATTCACAGGGCTGGCAAGTTAGGCTCAGCTGTTGGCAGGGAGCCTGTTCCTCTCCACATTGGTCTCCCCATGGGGCTGCTTGAGTGACCTCACAATACAGTGCCCGGCTTCCCCCAGAGCAAGGGATTCAAGGGCCAGTATAGGAGCTGTAAAACATTACTCCCAATGGGGAAAGATTTGAAATGACAAAGCTGGCGTGCCAGGAGCTGTTTGCAGAGGCCCGTTTGGAGGAATGTTTTACATGCATTTAAAAGAAAGCAGGATATTTAATATTTAGAGTGCCTTACCGCAGCCACCAAAGTGAAAAATAATGGTTTTCATACCGGGGAGGATGCAATTAGACCAAAAGGCTCATTTCAGAGTTAAAGGGTTCTTTCTTAAATTGTAGTTTATCTTACTGTTTACTAAGTCAGTTCTTCCAAACAAAGCTATTGATATTTTTGAACACAAAACATATGTGCTTGGTACAACTTGTCTTATGAAAACTAAGTCTCCCGTCTCTTGTCCCAGAGGCACCACCGGTTCTGGTTCTCATGTACCCTCCAGAGAAAGACTGCGGATAGAGCGTGTGTGTGCGCATGCAACCGTGTGCACACACAGGCCTAAGTATTTCCTTTGCGGGCTGGATTTTAATAATGTCTTTTGAAATTGTGAAAAGCATTTTTAAAAAACACTTGTAAAAATCAAAAGAAATATATAATTTAAATACAATAAGGATTTATCTTTCAAAAACCCACTGCAGAGTGTTTCGAGGCACTTTGGTGTTTCAGGGGCTGTTTCCATTGGGCTTTCCCACTGCCGCTGGCTCTCCTGGTTCCCTGTGACCTCGGCAGGTCCAAACACACAGAAACTGTCTACACCATTAGCTTCGTTGCTATAATTTATCCTTTTTTTTCCTGCGAAAAGTCTGTCTGCAGGCTCCGAACTCCTGTCACTTCAGCGAGTGTGTGAGGACACCCTGAATGCAGTGACCACGGGCCACTCCGACGTGTCCTCTGGCTGTCCTGACTTCTTACACTCAGCCTCTGTACTTCTGCATGTATTGGGGTCTGTAGAGGAGGGCAGTGCAGAGCCCGAGTGGCAGGTGTGGCCTGAGAAGGTGGACGGACTCTCGTCACACGGTGGCCACCACAGTTTCCCTCAGTGGCTAGCCGTTCCCAGGGGCCTGGGTCTCGGTCTTCTGTTCCCTGACCACATGCCTGGCGTACAGGCTGCCACTCAATGATGATTTCTGGCGGGGACGGGGCCCCGCTTGCTGGCAGGCAGACCCTGACATCAGTGAATCCAAAACACTTGGCCTGCCATTTTCGTCAGGTCCGCCCCTGACTCACTCAGGAGAGTCCTGTCCTGATCATGCTTGTTTCTTGAATATGTGGTTGTCTCACATTTTCACGAGGTCAGGAAACACCTACTGTGTACTCACTGTGTTCATGTGACACAGTCAGACGTTGAGCACCACACGGCAGGAAGAGTGCTCTGACTTGGCACAGCAGGTGACAGTCTCACTGAGCACCTGGCACAGGGTAGACACTCGGGCTGCATTTCTGAAGATCCACACTGTTCTCTCTCACATTATGCTCAGGTCCCAGCACCTCCTGGCAAGCAGCAGAGTTACTCACACCTTCTGAGGGCCGTTGTCCCCGCAGGGGCTGCATGGGAGCTGCTCAGGTGCCTCGGCCTAACCATGCTGCCTGACCTTCCCAGAGACCACTTCAGATGGCCTTGGGGGTGGCCCCCAGGACTGGGTTGGCTCTGTGAGGCCTCCATTCTCCTGGGGCCAGCCCTGCCCTGTGATTGAGCCCCAGGAATGTATCCCCTCCCCCAAGGAGCCCACACTTGCCTTCTCTCTCCCAGGGTGCATCACCCAGCTACCCTCAGGTGCTCATGCTGTGGCGACCAAGAAGCCCAGCCTTTCTTCCACACAAACCTTGATATTTCACACGGAACAGCCCAGATTGAGCTTGAGCTGGAGACAGTGCTTGGAGTCCCTCTCGTTGTGATTTTCTTGGGGCCACACTGAGGGCATGCTGAGCAGTCAAGTTTAAAAGGAAAAATCCCGAGAGTGTGGTCACCTCCTCGAACCAGGAGTCCATTGTCTTGCTAGGGAGGCAAACAAGTGGGATGTAGCTGGTGTGGGGGCTGCTCATGAGGAGCGGAGAGACTTGGTCTTGCTGTCGCTCTGGTAGGGTGGTGCCAGCTGTTGCCAGAGAAGAGCACAGGAATCTGTGCCCAACAGAAAAATGGCCCGTGTGAGTCCACCCTCAGAGACGGAAACTGAACAGGCTCAGGCTCATGACCGGAAGCTGTTCCACAGCTAAGTCATCCACCCTCATTACAGCGGGAGAACACTGAAGATGAAGCAAAGGCCTGATTGGGTCCCTGTTCCTGTCTGACTGTACGCCAGGAGTTGCCATGTGCAGGGGATGCAGTGGTGAGAAGGACGCGTTCATTCCAGCTGGTGCATCGGGTGGCAGGCTGCATCTAATGAGTCTGGCCTCAAACTAGGAAATCAAGACGACGTCGCCTGCCCCCAGAGCAGCCGAAGGAGGCCTTGTTCATGAGGGGATTCCTTTGGGCAGATTCTACGCCTCACCCTGGGCCTCACAACCGTGCCTGTATGATAGAATCATCTGGGAGGTTACTGATTGATTGTTTTGATGTACCGTATTCAACAGTTGGTGGACATTTGGGTGGTTCCAATTTTTGGCAATTATGAATAATGCCAGAACTTCATGTATGAGTTTTACGTTGGCCCAGCGTTTTATTTTTTTGGATCATGCACATACAAGTGTCTGTATGAACGTCTTCTCAGTTTTCTCGAGTGTATACCTAAGGAGTGGGATCACTGGGGCCTTCATTTAATTTTTTAAGTTTGGACACTTTTACCACGTAATTCATGACACGCTCAGTGATCTTGAGTCCAAAACACCGAGTATTAATTGCCCTGAAGACAACACGGGCTGTTCCCTACAGGCTCCTCAGAGGCTCTGCCTGCTCTCTGAGGTTCTCCCTGGACATCAGGACCCTCCCGGTGCCCCATGCTCATCAAGGTGGCAGATGGGCCTGGGTCTCGCTGATGCTGCACAGCTTCCCGCTGGGTCAGCTCAGGTCCAGAGCTCCTGGAAAAACAGCTCAAATGAGGTGCTCCCCCATCAACATTTGTGACGTGGGAGCTCCGGGTTCTTGCCTCCGTCCTCCTCCTCGTTCTCTGTGCTGCCTCTGCCATGTTGATAGGGACTTCCTTTAACCCTCAAGAGTGTCAGAATAACTCACATTCTTTCTTGGCCATCCTTCACGCCCAGCATCCATTCCTGTTGCTTTTTCTATGACATCGATATTTTTAAAACATTGACATGTGGGTCACATAACTTAAGACCATTTTAAAGTGTACAGTTCAGTGGTTTTAGTGTATTGTCTATGTGGTACAACTACCCCCACCATCTCATCTCACACATTCCCTTTGGAGAGCTCGTTTTCACCATCATGAGCCCCCCCGCCCCCCCAGTGGAATGTCACATGATAAAACCAGGGGGGCCATGTGACCACAGATGCTGCTTTTTCCTCCTGTGGCCCAGTTCCTTACGTTACCTTTTGAGAGAGGATGGGGGAAGATTTAAACCGTTATTTTATCCAAGAGAAACTGAATCAGACTCTTGGGGGTGGAGTCCTGGCATGGGTAACCCCCCTGGGGATCCGAATGTGAGCTGCGGTGAGAACCTGCCAAGAAGCAGCCAGAGCTGGTCCAGGAGGAATTATGCCCTGGTTGGGGGCGGGGAGGCAAAGTCATGATTCTGAGGGTTGGCTGGACATCTGCTGGTTCCCTGCATGCGCCACTGCCCCCACCACCCCAACTCTGCACACAGAAGACACTTGAACCAGCCAGGGACCCCTCCTGAGAACTGAGGCCAGGACCCTGGCAGTACCCTTTCCCTCCTCCTATCAGCCCTCTTCATAACGCAGACCCCCACTCAGATGCTAAGTTTTGTCCCCTGCGTGGAAGTCCTCAGTGGCTCCCCATGGCCTGTAGGAGGGTGAGGCCCCTGGCGGACCTGAGCACCCACCTTGCATTTCAGCCTCAACCCTTACCTGCCCCATCCATTCCTCCCTCCCCCGCCACACTCCTCCATTCCAGCCAAGGTTCCCTCTCACCCTCTGCGCCTTTGCTCCTCCCTCTGCTGGGTCCCCATCTTACCAAGCTCAACCCTAATGTCCTGGCTTCTTGGTCTGCCCCCTACTGCTGGACAGTGGTCATTCCCTACCCCTGGGCACAGCACACCCTTGTGGTCTAGCCTGGCCCTGCACTCCCTGGAATAGCTCCTTTCCCTGTCTTCTCACTTCCTAGAGAGACTCAGGTGCAGGGGCCACAGCAGGTTCCTCGGGGTCCCCAGCACCTGGCACAAGGTCCAGCACCGCCTGAGTGACAGCGACTGTGAGTGAGTGGTGGGAAAGGGAGGTCGGGCTCTGGAGGCCTTTGTAACTTTTGAGAGTTTGGGGGACATCAAGAGTCACTGTGGATGTCCTAGCTCCAATGGGGTCTCTGAATGAAGGAGGGGGGCGTAGTCTGAGTAACCCAGAAGGGAAAGCATTCACAGCATCCAGAACTTTCTTGGGCTCAGGGTGGTGAGAGAGCTTCAGCCCCATTGTCACTCCCTTCAGACACCAGGTCTGCTTGTCCTGCGGGCGGGAGTGAGGCGGGTGGGGATGGAGGTTGGTGGGGTTCAGTGCAGGCTCAGGTCTTCAGCCCTGCCCTGGTCACACCGGCCCTCCGTGGAAAATGTCAGAGAGGGGCAGTGAAGGGTGTCCAAGGTCCAAGACCTCTGTCCTGCCTTGGCATCCCCAGTGCCTACTTGCCAAAAGGGCAGGAACCAAATACCAGAGCCCTTGTAGGAGGGACGCTGGGCATGGAGCCCTCCCTCGTGCCCCCAGGGTATCTTGTCGAGAGGCATCACCTCCTGGGCTTCTAGCACCAGGGACCTCCCTGGGGGTGTGACATCCACAGTAGGGCTCCAGACTTGGGCCAGAGGCCCTGTGGCCCGGAATCCAGCCCCTGATCCTCTGCCTGCCACCAGCAAGGCCCTGTCCTGCCCGCAGGCCCCCTGACCCCCAGGCCCACCTAAGCCAGATGTTTGGGAGGATGGATGGGCATAGCAGTCGGTCTCCAAGATGGCCCCAGTGATCTTGCCCTCTTGGTTTCACACCGTTTTGTGTTCTCCTCCTGTGTCAAATCAGAGCGGGGCTGTATCCTCACAGAGTACGGTGGAGGCAGAGGCATGTGAATTCTGAGGCTCGGGGCCAAAAAACCATTTTGGCTCCTATACTGGCCCTTGAATCCCTTGCTCTGGGGGAAGCCGGGCACCGTATTGTGAGGTCACTCAAGCAGCCCCATGGGGAGACTCATGTGGAGAGGAACAGGCTCCCTGCCAACAGCTGAGCCCAACTTGCCAGCCCTGTGAATAAACCATCTGGGAAGTAGATCCTGCAGTCCCAGCCAGGACTTGAGATGATCGCAGCCTCCTGAGGGACCCTGACACAACTGCTCAAACTGCTCTCGAATTCCTAACCTACAGGAACGGTGACATGTAAACAATCATTTTAATCCATTGTGTTTGGGGCAACTCGTTACCCTGCATCAGGTAACTAATACAGCCCCTCTCGCTCTGGGGATGTGCCCTCTCTCAGATGCTGGGTGTGGACGGGAAGGTTGTTCTGCCTTCCTCCCAGCCCCTGGCCATGTTCCTCGACCATGGAATGGAGAAGGAAAGAGATGAGATGTGGCCCTGGAGCAGCACAAAATCAGACGTCCTCAGCCAACATGATATTTTTCTCCGTTTTAATTAACACTTTACAAAGTACAAAATACATTGTCTTTTTGGGGGAACATTTGGTATTTGTTTCTCTCCATCACACAGTACATGAATCTTGAGGGTTTCGTGTTTCTTCAAGAAAGAAAGAAAGCGTGAGGGTCCCCACCAGGGTGTAAGGCTGCCCGGTTCTCCCCTCTCCAGACCTTGGGACAGATGTAAGTGCCACTGCTACAGCTGGTGACCTGGGGCAGGCCAGGTGAGGGCCAGACCCCCGAAGACGAGGTCCTGGGCAGGGCAAGGCCCCCCAGAGTCCCACTGTACCCCCAACATCCCCTCACCCCATCTCAGGGTAACGGAAATGATCTTGGCATAGAGCAAGAGGGGGGCGTGGGATTTTGTTTCTTACTCCCCGACCCCAGCACGGAGCCCACCATGCTCAGTTCTTCCCTGGACCATTTCCTGAAAAGATAAACTGAGGCAGGGGACAGGGAGATGCACTGGGCTTGGCCTGTGACTTGGGACATCGACTTGGCCTCTTTTTCAAACCCCCTTCCCACTCCTGCTCCAACTTTGCTGGACCCTCTTCAGGGACGAGCCGCAGTAGGGGAGGGGGCACCAGCACCCAAAACCTCTCCCTGTGAACAGTATCCTGAGGACTGCATGCTTCTGAAGAGCCGGCTCAGTCGGCCTAGCCCCTTTGGGCTGCATGGACTGCCAGGCCTCACAGAGCACAGCAGAGCCCCTACTGGGGACACCTCTGCCCCCACCACAGGGCAGAATTACACAGTCAAGTGGGCTGGGGCAGTCCTGCATGCAAGGCCTGCCACACCACCATCAATTCCACATGTGGCATCCGGGTAAGAATGCTACCGAGTCCTCAAAATACTGGATAGGTCAGTCCCTCAGCTAGGATTTGGGCTCTACATATGTGTGCTCACACACACTAATGTGGATGACATGGTACATGCTCACACATACATGTGTGTATATGAACACACGTGTGGCCATCCACTGAACACTGTCCTGCCCCCAGGGCAGGGACCACCCTGCACTCCTGACTCTCACAGCCTCCCACCACCTTGAAGCAAGAGCCACAAACTCCCTCACCACCAGGCTGCCCACAGATGCCAGGGGCCGGGCCGCAGGCTCCTACCTCCACTCTGGTCGCTCCTGGTGTCACCGGCCTCAAGGACAGAGGCTGCCTCAGCCACCAGTTCCTGCCTTTACCTTCCCGAGAGAGCAGGCATCATGGGAGGGCTGAACATCAAAGCTGAAGGTATGGAAAGGGGATGAGAGACAGTTAAGCTTGTCCTTTTGCTGCCTCTAATTTGAAAATGAAAGAAAGAAAAGAGCTGGATAGGTCTGAGAGGTGGGAAGGGGTCTCTCCTTTAGCAAGGCTCCACTCCCCTCAGGACAGCCCCGCCACTCTTCCCAAGCCTGCCCTCTGCTGGGCCGACCACCGTCCACCACCCTGGTTTCTCCCTTCCCAGGAGGCCTCTGTGAATGGAGGGCTGCTGCCCCTCCCTCAGCACAGTATCCAGGAACCTGAAAGGCCAAAGCTCATTTCTTTCCACTGCTGGGAGACTCCGTCATCCTCCCGCAGGCTCCGCTCACGAAGCGACACCAACTTCATTCCTCCACGAATGTGACAGCATTGACTGTCTGCTCCCTGCCCTGGCATACAGTAGGCACAGATATATTGGGAGTATTTTCTTCCTACCCCTGCCCAGTGTCCACTCAGAGATTGGCATCAAAAATTCCTCAGTCACGGGGCTGGAGTGCTCTGCTCTCATGTTAGTTCTCCCCAAGGCCCCTCTCTTAGCTGGGGCCGGCAAGGGCCCTAGTTGTCCCCACATCCAGATCCAGAGGTTCAGAAAGGCGGCCCAGGGTGGCCGTGGGACTCCTAAAGTTCTTCCAGGGAAATGCTGCCAGGTGGGTGGGCCGGTTCGTCTTTGATTATCAGGCAAATGGGGCCTTGGCTTGGGGTGGGATCCTGGCCCTTCCTATCTCCCCAGAGCCTTCTCTCCTGACCTCCATGGCCTCCTCTGTCCCCTCAGAGGGGACAAGGAACACAAGACCATTCATCTTCTTCTGGACACTACACTGGGCCCCGAGGCCATGCTGCCTGGTGGGAGAGGCCAGAGTGGGCAGCTCTGGGTCACCTGGATCCCTCCTTCCCCTCAAGGGGCTTGTGGCCTGGAGTTGGTGGGAGGGGGAGAATTCTGATTCTTGGGGGCCTCTGGACCCCCTGAATCTTGGAGAGGAGAGGTCTGCATGCCTCTCCAGCTCAGATGTGTGCCCTGGGCTGAGGGCAGTGGCATGGGCAGCACCTACTGGGGGGCTTTGGAGACCTCCGTGGAGGAAGGAGGTGCAGAGGTGGCACTGCACATCTCTCTGATGGATTAGGGTTGGGGGCTGATGGAGAAAGGGGTTTCTTGGGACCCAGTGGAGGCCATGTTGAGGGTTGAGCCAGAGCACATGTTTCTAATTAGGGGTGAGGGACAAGGGGTTGTCAGGGCTCCCCCGTCCCTCACTCTCCCCTCCTTGAGCTCTCACCACTCTGGAATGTACAGGGATGTGGCAGGGAGGGGTGAGGTATGAGGGTGGTGCAGAGGGTGTGAGCTTTCCTCACCAGGGAGAGGCACAGATGCAAAGACACACCCGGGAGCCCAGGTGGGGGCTCCAGTCACTGACTCACTCCGCCTCTCAGCAGCCTGGCCCAGGAACACCATTGCCCTCTCGTGCACCTGTCTGTCCAGCCAGGGCCCAGAGATGCTCAACACCAACAGGACTCACTCCTCAGGCCTCCCTTACCTATTGGCTGCCCTCGGTGCCTTTGCCTTCAGCCAGTAGGAACCGTGGCCATGGGCTCTTCCACTAGGGAGTGAGGGCAAAGTTCATGCAAGATGGCGGTGCCCAGGAGAGCTGAGGCGTCAAGCAGAGAATGGCACTGGCAGCCCTGGCATTTTGCTGACGGGGATTTCCACCCCTGCGCAGATGGCTGAGCTTGCCAGATGCAGGTCTCCTTGTCAGCCCAGCAGAATGAAGGAGAACAGCCTCAGATCACTGATGGTCCAGCTCAGGGCTGCCCCAGGTGTCCTGCATCAAGCACAGAGCAGAAGGGAGCAGAGCCCTCCCTAACCACCACCCAGATGTGAAATCTCAGGGAAAACCTTGGCCCTGAGTCCCAGAACTCCCTGGTCCCATGAATGGCCCAGAGTAGAGTTCACAGGGCTGTGGGGAGGACAGGATAAGGGCTCAAGGTGGGCGCTGGTATTTTAGATGAGTGGGAAGGCATGAATTTTACCACATTTTATCCTTAGGTGAGTTGGAGGAGCAGGTGCAGTCGTGTCTCCATATCTGCCCTCCCTGTGTTGATTCTACTCACCTTGACAACTACCGCTGCACTGCCTGCTGCACGTGCACTGATCTCATTCAACGGCACAGAATCCTCACCCTGGGAGCAGCATTGTCCCCATGTCATATGGGGAGTTGGAGGTGCAAAAAGTGTCACCAATGCCCTCCTTCAGCTAGCAAGTACACCTGGTGTGGAACTGAGGGTCAGGAAAAGTGTTCCTGGAGTTTCTACCTGCTGAGCTTGGCCAGGTTCTCACCCTGCCCTGGGAGGCGCAGTGTCTCCCGGGTTTTGGGAAATGTGTGGAGGCTCTTTGGGCTGTTCCGGTAAACGGGGGAGAGCACTGCCATTTAAGGGGGCAGAACATGCCACAGACTGAAGAATTGTCACCACCCCCACCCACACCCAGGGTGCCAAGGTGAGAACCCCTGGGAAGACTGGGGAAGGACATTCTAGCTCTGGCCTCGTTTGGTCACTGGGGATAAAGAAGGTGCTCCTAATCAGCACAGGTGGCTGGTCCCTGATGGCATGGGCGCTCTGCACTTGGAGCATATTAATAAAGACTTTGAAACACTTAGAGCCCCAGAGTGCTCTGGTCCTTTCACATTCTCTAAGAAAGGATCCCCTTGGCCTTGGAGCTGGGTTGAAGGCCACAGGGTCAGGGGCCTTGTGTGACCTTGAGGGAGACTCTTGTCACTGTCAGCCCTGGGCAGCTTCCCTGAGCCCCAGTGACCCCCCTGTGCTCCTCAGCATCTCTCAGACATAGCCCCACCCCTTGGCCAACCCTTGGTTCCTTTGCTGGGACTCCCTCCCAGGCCCCTGCTCTACTTTGCCCCAGCCCCTGTCCAGCCTCCCACCACCCCTCTCCAACTGAGCTACCAACCCTCTCGGTCCTGCCCACCTGTGACCAAGATGACAAAGCAGGTCCTGCTGGTCACTCAGAGGCCACCACTCAGCTAGACTTCACCCTAATGGGGGCCACCTGCAGCAGGAGCTCCGCAGCCACACTGGTGGGGCCTGGTGGACACCTGAAAGGCTCTGGGGAAGGAGACCCTGGGACAAGCAGGTTCAGGGCTGCCTGCACTGCCCACTGTTCTCCCTCCAGCCCTCCTGGGGCCAGGAGGGATAGGGGTGCACACTCTCATCTCTCCACCTTTTGTTGTGACTCACAATTGCTGCTGGTTTTCTCCTGGTGAAGTGAATGTGCTTTTAAAAAACGTGAGAAATTGAGAAAGGTGTAAAGAAGAAATTAATAATCGCTGCTAATCCCTGCCCGTGTAACCGAGCAAAGGCTCCTTCTGCTTGCTGCAACCTTGAAGCCAATCAATCACAAGATGAGTCGATGGTGAGGAAAGGGATTTACTCGATTAGCTAGCACAATCGGAAGATGATGGACTCATGTCCCAGAGACCATCTTAAACATAATCTGTGGCAGTTCTATAGGGACTAGTGGGCTGTGAGGGGGCTCAGGAACATTGACCATCTGGCATCAGAGACTGGAGACATCACACCAGGTCTTTCAGTTGTCATCGATGATGGATGCCGGCATAGATGTTCTTCCTGAGGAGGTCGTCATGTTCCTAAGAAACTCAAAAGAATAAAGTTATCATCTATCACTCTTGGGAGGTACGTGTGTCAGCCAGGATTATTTCCGAGAGCTGTTTATCTCCTAGGCTATGTGCAAGGTAAAACACACAGAGCTTGAGTGAGCTAGTCAGACGTTACTCTAAGTTGCAACACGGCTTCCCTCGAGTCAACTTGCTCTAGGCCAGTATCACCCATGGGTAACATTTAGCAAATTTTCTCCTAGGCCCTGCTGCATTTGTGCTTTCACTTCTTGTTTTCCTCATTCACATTAATTCGTAAGCATTTTCTGAAGTCAGCACAAACATTTTTCCAGCTGTATTGAGGTAAGATTAACAAAGAAAAGTTGTATATATTGAAGGTCTACAATGTGATGATTTCATGTATGTACACATTGTGAAATGAATACCACAATCAAGCTAACAAACAGTTCCGTCACCTCCTGTAATAACTCCCCCTTTTTTTAATGCTAGAACTCTTAAGATCAATTCTCTTGAGTATAAAATGCATTATTATTAACTCTGTTCACCTCGTTCTATATTAGATCTTGAGAACATCCTCATGTTGTAATGAAAGTTTGTACCCTTTGACCAACATCTCCCATTCCCCTTGCACCCACCAACCTCCATCCCTGGTGGCCACATTCCACTCTCTGTTTCCACGAGTTTGACATTTTTAGATTCCACATGTAAATGAGATCATGCAGTGATTGTCTTTCTGTGTCTGACTTATTTCGCTTAGCATAATGTCCTCCAAGTTCAACCGTGTTGCCAGAAAAGACAGGATTTCTCTCATATTTAAAGCTAATTAATATTTAATTGTAGATACATGTAATGTTTCTTAATCCATTGATCCATCAGCAGACACTTAGGTTGTGTCCATATCTTGGCTATTGTTGTCACCAACTAACTGCCCCGAGTAATTCAAAGGCAGTTTCGAAAGCACTTAACTGTTTCTTTTTTGTTGTTTTGGTGAGGAAGATTAGCCCTGACCTAGCATCTGTTGCTAATCTTCCTCTTTATGGTGAGGAAGATTGGCCCAGAGCTAACATCTGTGCCCATCTTCCTCCGTTTGATATGTGGGACGCCTGCCACGGCATGCCTTGATGAGTGGTGCATAGGTCGGCTCCAGAGATCCGAACCTGCGAACCCCAGGCTGTTGAAGCGGTGCGCCCAAACCCAACCACTATGCCACCAGGCCGGCCCCTTAACTCTTTCTCAAAGTTGTTTCTAAGTTACATTAAGAGACGCAATCACCAACCACCCTGAACCAGTCCAAACCCCACTGCAAAAGCAACGTCTGCACAGATGGGCCAAGAAGTGTCCAAAGTTACTTTTGCTTCATTTTAGTGTTAAGATCTCCACCCCAGGAGGAGCTTAATCCTTATTAGCATAACATGAAATATACGAGAAAGCATGTTTTCAAACAACGCCTGGGATAGCTTGTACCCACCTCTATACGTGATGATGAAACTTTCCTTTTGAATATTTATTCCCTACCAAAATTAAAAGGCACTTGCTTTCCCTTGCTGAGAGAGCCACAGCTTTGGAAGTGATTCCCTATGGTCCCCTTATTTGCGGCAAATGAATTGCACTTTGTGTGAGAACTACTTCTGGTAAAGGCCTTGATTTCAACTCACCAAATAGGGAACTCATTTTGGTTCGGTAACATTGTGACAAGTGCTGCAGTGAACATGGGAGGGCAGATATCACTTGAAGATACTGATTTCATTTCCTTCGGAACTATACCCTGTAGTGGGATTGCTGCATCACATGAGAGTTCCATTGGTAATCTTCTGAGAAAACTCTGATCTTTAATCTTTGAGAAACACTGTTTTCCATACAGGCTGTACCAACAAAAATCAATTCCAGGTGAATTTTAAATCTAAACGGGGGTTTTTACAATAACTTCTCTAGTAGGTACCTTAGGAAAACAGTCTCAACATCTTGGGGCATGCAAAGATTTCGCAGAACACAAAGAATAGTAAACATAAGGAACAAAAAGATAAACAGGAAATTATTAAAAATGAGAACTGTCAGTGAAAAGAAACTTTTAAGAGAGGAAAAAGAGCAGGCACAAAGGGGATAAACACTTGCCATTTATTTATCTGACACAAGACTCTTATCTAGGATATTTAACTAACTTGCATAAATTTATAAAAATATTACAGACAATCCACCAGAAAAAAAGGGCCGATTTTACAAGGCACTTCAAAAAAACGATAACCAAATGGGAACAATGAAATGGAAAAGGGCTCCACGTAATTACTCAGGAGGAAAATGCAAATTAAGACCACAATGAGCTACCACTACACATACACCAACACGGTTCAAATCAAACCTCTTACGGCACCAAGCGTTGGTGGAGATGCGGAGCAACTGGAACTTTTATACACAGCTGGGAGTGCAAACTGTTTAATCCACTTTGAAACTCTTTGGTAGTATCTCCTAGAGGTGGACGTACACATACTCTATAACCCAACAATTCCACGCTTAGGTATATACCCAACACAGATATGTTCATATGTTTACCAAAAGATGTACAAGTTGTCCAGAGCAGCATTTTTTGACATATCATCAAATTGTAGACAACTCATCCCGCATCAGTAGTGGAATGGATAAATAAAATGGGTTATATGTTTTATAGTGGAATACTATACAGAAATAAAAACTAAATACAGCCACATTCAAGAATATTGATGAATCTTACAAGCAAAATGAAAGAAGCCAGACACCAAAGAAGACACTCTGTATGATTCCATTTAAATAAAGTTCAAAGACAAGAAAAACAAATTCAGAAGTTAGAATATTGGTTCCCCTTGGGGGAGAGAGGTCAGTGACCTGAGAGGGGCACATAAGAGGGCCGTTGGAGGGCTAGTCATGTTCTATTTTTTGTGGGTACTGGTTAGCGGTTGTGTTCCCTTTGGATAATTCACAGATCAATGCAAGTATGATTTCTGTACTTGCTGGTATGTATGCTATGCTCCAACTTGCAAATCCAATCTCATGATTATAAACTTTTTTACTGATTAGTCCCAAAGTATACGTGTTAGTGCGAGACTCCAGACTTATGGGTCTACATTCATATCCTGGATGGAACCTCTTCCTACCTCAGAGACCCTGGCCATGAGATTAACTCTCTGGGCTTCAGTTTCTTCATTTGTAAAATGGGTTACTTTTGGAACCTCTCTCTTACTCAGTGAGACAATTAACTCCTTGCTGGCACAGCGCAAGAACTCCATAAATAATGGCTCTTGTAGTTGTTCTTGCCATCCTTAAGTCTTTGGGCTGGGGAGCTGGTGGACGATGGCCTGTGGCGGAGGGAGGAGCAGGATGGGGATCCAGTCAAGACACATGCTCCAGGTGAGGGTGAGGGGACAGAGCAGAGCTGATGCTGAGGTGCAGGAGGAAGGGTCAAAGGCCTGGGGCTCCTCCTTCCTTCCCCATCTCGGTTCCTGTCCCTCTATAAATACAGGAGGTTAACTAACCGGGTGATCTCTAGCTGGTTAGTCCTTCCAGCGAGGACATTGGAGAGTCAGAAGGGTGATGGAAATGCCATGAAAAGGCAAAAACGAATTTTCCAGTTTGATCCACACTCAAACCCAAAGGACCAGTCCTGGCAGTTAGGGGAGGTGGATATAGTGGTGGGATTATGGGTCCTGTCTATTTTCTTCATTGTACTTTTTTCTATTTGGGACAGGAGCCACCTGAGCCAAGGAGCCGCATGAGTGGCTGAGGCCCCTGGGGTGGTCCCCTTATCTGAAGACTCCACATGAAAGGGTACCCTTGGACCGGGAAAGCAGAGAATTGCCCTCTGTGGATGAGATGGTGTGGAACTCCCTGGGCTCAGGGGTGCTCTGTCCACCCTGCTAAAGCCCCTCCATGAGGGACATCCCTGCATTTGATGGCTTGCAGGGGGACCACACCAAGAGGAGGGGGCTCAAGCTGTCAGTGCCCGGCCTCCAGGAGCCAGTGACCTTACACTCGATTCCCCCTCACCTGAATCAGCCACCAGCCCCTCCTGAGTGTAGTCCCATCTTCCCAGCCTGGCCCATTAGAACCTGAAGCCCCCTGAGATGTTCATCCTGGAGAGGGGACAGTCCCTTGGTGTGGCCCTTGTCACTTCCAAGGTGTCTGCCTCTCCCAGCCACCGGGGTCTGACCTCTCCCTAGGGGAGTCTGAGTCTCATAAGCTGCACCTCAGCCCTCTCCCAGCTGGCAACATGTGTGCACACCATACCCACATCCTGCTCCACCGAGCCGTGCACACTGCAGTGTGCACAATCCGTGCACTCAGCCTTGTTTGCAGTAAAGGTTTGTCCTGCACAGGGAAGCAGGGGTGGATGGTGAGGAGAGAAGGGACATGTGAAATGCACCTAGAGCGGGGAAAAGTGAGGTGACCTGAGGACACTGGGAGGGGTGCGGGCAGGACCAAGGGGCCTTGTGGTCTGCCTTCATAATGTGACGGTGGGACCAGCCCTCGCTCTGCACCAGCCTCTGCCCCTCTCACAGCTGGGGCAGGTGCAGAGAAGGTGCAGAGCTGGGTCCCAGGGTGGATTTCACTTGGCCAGGACCATGGAAGGAACGGGACAGAGCTGCAGGACAGGAGCGTGGGGCTGTCCTGGAGCTCATTGTGTGCAGAGGAAGGAACGACGTGACATAGGGGAAGGAAAGCGAACGTGGAGCAAGGTTGGCAGACTGAGACCCAGTGGGCTGAGGACTCATCAGGGTAGGGAACCTTCAGTGGGTGGGCTGGAGAGACACTGGCGGGTAGTGGCTAGAGTGAACTGGCCATAAATGGGGGTGTCGGTCATGGTGGAGATGGTTAAATGCGCAGAGTGATGCCAGGGCAGTGGGTGGTGGGGGTTGAGTGAAGGTGGGCGGAGGACAGGGCCTGAGGTTCCAGGATGCCAGAAAGATCATCTGGGTGGATGCAGGGTGACCAAAAGGGGTCGATTCACAGTGGTGGTGGAGAGACAGACAGTGCGGCCTTACACCCACACCTCGAAGTGCACACACAGGTGAACACACAGACAAACACTCCCCCATCAGTGCACAGGGTGCAGTTTGGCCCACAGGCTCAGTGCAGCTGCTAGATGTGCTGGCCCAGGTAGGCAGCCCACTCTGTGTGGCCACACGACTGCCTCTAAGGCCCCTCCTGCCCTGTGGAGACCCCCACTGAAGAGCTTCATCATCTGTATGTCCTGGTTATTCATCTTGTCTTGGAAGTAAGCGATGCCATGGTCCCTCTCCAGGATGAACCAGCTGTTGATGATGGGTCTCCACGCTGGAAGCGACATGGGTTAGGGCCATGTTGGACTTGTTGGGGGTTCATGCAGTTGGGGAGGGTCTTAATGCCTGAAGGGGGGAGAACAGGGTGGGGCAGGCCCCAGTGCAGGGAGCTGCGAGATCAGGAGGGATGCAGGCTCAGATCCCCAGCAGTACAGAGTAGACGTGTCTGGTGGCTGGCAGGGATGCTGTCCACTCCACGTCTCTCTGCTGGCCTCAGATCACTGCCATCAGCCAAGGCTCCCTGAGGCTTGTTTGGACAAGTACTCCCATATGCTGCAGGGAGCTTAGGAGCAGCTGACCTGAGCTCCAAATTTCTTTACTGGGTCTCTGGGTGGAATAAGCGAAGATGATGGAACTGTATCAGCATGGTGTCGTGTCCCCTGAGGGTGATGACCCTGTGAGGTAGGGGAAGCACAGGTGTCCTGTCCCTGGGGATGGGGCCAGTTTCAGTGAGAAAGGCTCACAGGTGGAGGGCTGCCCAGCAAAGAGTGTGTCTGGGCTCTGGGAAACTGGAGAAAGTCGGTTCGTGGATATGGTGTGGAAAGAACACGAGCTGTGTGTGGGGACCAGCCGAGATGACTGATGGCTCTGAGCAGTAGAGGGAAAACTGTCTCCCTAGGTGATGATCTGAGGTTTTCAAGGGACAGGCGAGGGGGGCTCTATCACATGAGTCCTCATCCAAACTCACAGTCTAGGTGGTCACCTGGCACATTCCTGCAGAAATGCTGCCCCCTGGAAGCCCAGGCCCTCCATGCAGCTGAGCCAGTGGCCACTTACAGATTTTGAATTTCGAGGTGATGATTCCACAAAGGGCACTTTAAACACTTTGCATCCGCTGTGCTTCCTGGACAACAGAAGCCACCTTGGAGCCCTGTTCTGGTGATAGAAGCATCCCAAGGTCTCCAGGGGGTGAGCCCCGACTGTTGAAACCAAAAGGCACCCTCCTCATTCTTCACTCAACCCCCATCCCGCCTCCCCCAACCCAAGGAAGTGCCACTAGCCTATCCATTTGGCCCAACCCCTGCCTGGCCTGGGGTTATGCACCATCTTTACTCAAACAAAATTAAACGATAGGGTCAATCCTGTAGCCCCTTCCATCACCTCTCATCAGCCTCCACTGCCATGATCTTCTGAACTCACGGACCCCCACGACCTCCCCCACCAATGTCCCCAGGAAGTACCAATGTGGCCCCATAGAATGAACGGTCAGGAGATTGTCCAATGAATCTTACAAACTCCTCCTCCCCCAATCTCAGCCAGGAACACACTCCTTGGTGAAGTCCTCCCATCTCAAGCATGATGAGGCTGCGGGCTGCAGGTGGCAGGACTGTCATCCCTCTTGGGACAAGCTGGTCCATCTGCTGCTCAAGGAGATGGTGAAGGTTGGGCTGAAGACTCCATCTGATTTCTCTTTGTGTTTCCAGAGACCAGGATGTTATAAAACAACACACAGGAAGTGTGGTGGGCAGAGAGAATGATCTACGGAACATACAACCTCCCGACTAACTCCTCTTGCCCCTGAAGGATGGGAATTTTGGCCTCTCATTAACAGACGTTCAGAATTGCCCCCTCAGGCCTATTCTAAGGACTCATAAAACTCATCTTGCTGACAGCGCCCAACAGGATCCTGAAGAGGCTGTCAGCCTACTGTGGGGAATATCCCGACCATTGCCCCCGCCCATCCCACTTACAGTGCTGAGCCGACAGGTGAGCCTACCTGGTCCCCACCGGCTACAGCAGGATGACAGTGATACTGTCTGCCCCTTGCCCATTTGCCCACCTGTCCTGGAGACAAGAGACCTCTGTTGTTTGTCTCAACAGAAGCCAGTCCAAAGCTTATATTCCAGGCTCAGAGATCACCAATACCTATCAATCTATTGAATTCCTAGCTCACATGAGAAGTACAAAGACTCCCCTTCCTCAAGCACCCGCAGCACAGGGCTTTTGCAAGATGTGAATGAGGTAAGTTGGGTAAAGTATTTTTCAGAGAACCATCCCAGAATTAGTTCTCAGTACACGATGGTGACTCACCGTTACGTTCGTTACCATCACCATCATCTTTGTTGTGTTGAGTCTGCTAGAAAAACCAGCACATTAATAATGTAGAGGATGTTGGATCAACTTGGCAGGCTGCGACCTGGCCCCAGAGCACAGGTGGGGGGTGAGGCCTGTTTCCAGGACCCCAGGCTCAGGATTGGGGAGCTTGGAAGTGGGAGGGGAAGGAAGAACACACGCATGATGAGCATCTTGAAAACCAAATGACCTTGAAGTTCATTGTGAAGCTGAATGGCAGCACGGCTGATGCCACTTTTCCTCGAGGTTACTGGTCTAGCCCAGGGCTTTCTATACCATTTTCCTCAAAGCTGGAATAAAGGGATGTCTGTAATAAGGGCTTTAGGGAGAAAAATGTAAAAGACTGAAAGAACTGAGCCCAGATGTCTCTAAAATGACTAACATCGGAGCAGATGTGCATAGCTCAAGGAATATGGACTGTGAAGTTGGATGAAATAGGGAAAGAGAGATCAAATGGTTGAGGGAGTTGTGGGAGGCAAACAGCCATGTGTCCCCACACTTGGGTTCACCCTCCCATCTGATCAGCAGAGGAAGCTGACACTAATAGGAAACGTCCTGTAAGATTTCCATAGGAGCTGCCATGGCCCTAAGATCCTGAAGGGGAGGGGCAGGTAATGGGCCCTTTGAGAGGAGAACTCCAAAAGGAATTGGATCCCTCTCAGAACTGGACATGCCCCCAATCCAGATCAAGTAAGGTGTGAGCAAGCAAGAGGAGAGGATGGAGCAATTGTGCATGGAGCTCACAGTGATGGTCAAGTGGATCTAGACCCCATTACCTTAGAGGTGTCCATGTGTGCTTTATTAATCCTGGCCTCATAGGTATCCATCGATCCATCTATCCATCCATCCATCATGCATCCACCCACGATCCATCCATCCAACATTCATTCATCCATTCATCTATCCCTCATCCATCCATCCAACTGTAAACCACACATCCACCCATCCATCCATCCATCCATTCACCCACCCACTCACTATCCTTGCATCAACTACCCTTTCATCCATCCATTCATCATCCAGCCAGCCAGCATCCATCCGACAATTCATTTAATTGAGGAACATGGGATGAACATTACGATGATTATATGTCCAGACTTTCCTTTGTCCTGACACCATTGAAGGCCTCAGGTCCTCTAACCATTACTATTGCCAAACCGTTTGCCCTGAAATCAAGTACAGTTTCATTCTGATAGTGAGTACACATTGCATGATATTCCCCAGGTTTTGGGTGTGACCTACCACCAGGATCTGGTTTCCCAGCACCAGCTGTCACCTCACTCCTGGGTCTGCTGGGACTCACTTTCCTTGAGAGGCTGAGGACAACTTTCAGGACTGAATGAGACCAGTCTTTTCAGGGGTAGGGGAGAGGGAGGACCTAGACACGGGCATCTAAGAAGGCAAAGGCAAAGAGAGGGAAACTTGGGTCCTCAGGCCTGGGTGGACAAGACTGAGGCCGGCAAGTTGACCAGCTCCCAGAGAGGGACAGTGGGCATAGGGAGGCAAGTGGGCAGACAGGGGGCAGGAACCTTGTACTGTACAGTTGGGGATGCCTGGAGCCCAGGCCTGAGTGTCAGGGATGTCCAGGTCACATAAGTACCAACAAGAGGCACAGAGGGGTCCCAAGGAGGTGAGGATGTGACGGTCCCTGTGGGAAGATAGTGACTAGGGACTGGGTGGCACCTAGATATTTGCAGACCTCAAACATTGTTCCAACAGCACCATGGATTTTTGAAGTTGATAACACGTTTTGTAACAATGTGTTTGATTTTTAAAGGCAACCCCAGCGCAGTAGTCTAGCAAAATATAAACACATAATAGGGACAACAGTCCTCACATTTATAGATGGGCTTAAAATATGCAAAGTTTCTTCCAAAACATGACTTTGGCCTCTGAGGAAACTATGTCTTAGAAAGGCTACCTGACTTGGCTCTAACTTCACCAGGAGTAAGGGGTTAGCAAGGACCCATTGTGGATGGAAATCTGCCCAAGGCCTCACTGAGTTCCCCTCTCCCCTGCTGGGCAGGAAGATGTCCCGCTCTGCCTGGGAGACACCATCAAAGACAGAAGAGAGCAAATTCTGGCCCAAGTCCACCTGGGGTTCTGAACAACAGGACTGAGACCCTAACCCAGTGCAGGTGGCTGACCTGGGACACACACATGCCCACTGCCCAGCCCTCCCAGAGACTCTCAAATGACCTCCACAGTGTGGGTAGGAATAAACTGGGTCCCTCAGCTCACAGCACGAAGAGCAGACTCAGTCCAGCAGTCACAAGGGACAGCTGCAGGGCTGGGTGGGGGACCCTACACCTCCTCCCTGCTTACCTGTCTGGCCCTGGGCTGACCTGGAGACAGGATCCTGCCCCTCCCTCATCTTCATAAAGGCCCCTCATTTTGCCATGTAGATGGTGATTAAATCATTTTGGGGGGGGATCCTGTGAATTTATGTTCTTAATTCTGCATAATTAGCCATCATTACTCTTGGGTTTGATTTCTTCTGAGAAAGCTTATCTGGAAGGGAGAATGTTATCAGAATGGGAAGCAGTACACCTCTGCATTAAGTGCTAGCAAGATAAAGCAATGGCTTCCTCGTATGTACTCCCTACTCCCATGGTCTTTGCTGCCCCAGCCCCAGGGATCCTGGACCAGTCCCCGTCACTCCAAGCTCCTCTGAGAGAGCTGCTCCTAGTCCAGGATCCAGCTCCAGCCTTGGAGCTGATGTCGCCACCCTGCCCTTTCCTACCAGACCTCTTGAACTACAAGCAAAGTGTCCAGCCTGCTCTAAATGTCCCCACCAGTATGCCCATGGCTCCCATTGCAGCCCCCTCACCCCTTGCAGGCTGAATTGATCTCCTTTCCCTCAAATGTACCCAGGCTCCTGTGTTCTGTATTCCCATCAGTGCCCCCAGTGACCCTGGGAGACCACATTGACCTTCATCTCTGCTACCCATACCACCAGGTCTGCTGGCCCCACACACGACCCTAATCCACCTCCTCCCTCTATTACTGCTGCCCTTCCCCCGTTCCAGTATTATGAGTACTGGGGTGACTGCACTGACTGACACACCCTGAGTGGTCTCTGCTTTCCCTGCCCCTCGTTCCTCCTCCATTCTGCTCCCAGAACTTTCTACCAAATGCAAATGGCATCATCTTGCTCCTGTGCATGTGTGGGTGCATTTGTGTGTTTGTGTGCATGTGGGTATGCCTGTGTACACATGACTCTCTGTGCATATATTTCTTTCTATTTATATGCAGCATGTGTACAAGTGCATATATGTCTTTTGTGCCCCCACATATCCATGTGTATGTGCGTAGACGCATGTGTGCATGTGTGTCTTCTGAGTGTGTGCATGTGCAGAGTTGTGTATGTGTCTTTGTGTGTGCATATTGTGCTGCATATGTGTCTCTGTGTGAGTGCATGTGTAGGTGTGTGTGTCAGGGCATGGCAGGGGGAAGGCTCCAGAACATTCCCACTGCTACCAAGTTCTTGTTCCAAGGGGTGAGTGAATCCAACTTTACCAGACCCCATAACCTTCTGTGAACCCTCCAGCCCCAACCATGCTGCACCCCTACTGGGGTGCATCACGCATATGGTAATCACAACGCTCAGGGCTCTCTTTTTTGAGACTTCTTCCAGCTGCTCCTGAGGAGGGTCAGCCACCCTGTTGTGTTCCCCTTTCATGGCTCCTCACACACCAATGACTCCATCCATGACTGCTGTAGGCAGGAAGGTATATTTGCATTCTGTGTGCACTGCCCCACGCAGAGGCCCTTGGAATTGTTCATGTCAGAGAGACGGATCCTCACTGATTCTCTTACAACACTGCATGCAATGCCCTTCCCATCCAGTCAAGGGCCTGAACCTGTGAATATGTTAGGTTTCAAGGCAAAGAGACATGAAAGTGCTCATGGATTAAGGGGCTGGTCAGCTCACCTTGAGATGGGAGCCATCCTCGATTGTCCAGGTGGGCCCAGAGTAATCATATTTCTTACAAGTGGAAGAGGGAGGCAGGAGGGTCAGAGGAGAGAAGACGTGAGGACGGAGGCAGAGTCAGAGTGATGTGATGTGAGGAGGACTCTGCTGGACACTGCTGGCCTTGAAGTTGAAGGAGGAGCCCAGGAGCTAAGGGATGCAGTGACCTCTAGAGGCTGGAAAAGGTGAGAAAATGGATCCTCCCCAGAGCCTCCAGAGGGAACCTGCGTGAATTAGAAAAACAACAGTGGTCTGTTGAAATTGGTGATTTGAGCAACACCACTTCAGCTGAGTCAAGAAGGCGTCCCGTTGTCCAGTAGACAAGGAGGCAGGGCTGGTCTGCACAGAAAAGGTATAGGAGGTGTGTCTATGTGAAGATACCTGGCCCAGCCCCTGCAGGACCATGTGCAGGAGTTGTTCTCCAGTCTTCAAGTGGGCGTTTCAATGGGTTGTGATTCAGCCTGATGTGGAGAGCACTGCCTCTGTGCTTGAGATTGGCCCGTGTGTGTGTGTGTGTGTGTGTGTGTGTGTGTAAGTTTCTTAGGACTGTTGTAACAAATCACCACAATGTTGGTGGTTTAAAATAACAGAAACATTCTCTCACGGTTCTGAGACCAAGTGTCTGAAATCAAGGTGTTGTCAGGGAGCTGTGTTAACACAGCGCAGATCCCAATGAATGATACCTGTGGCCTCAGCCCCATGTCTGAAGGCCCAAGGTGGCCTACTGACTGGGCTCTTCCTAGGGTGGGGCTGGGGTGTCCCACTGCCCCCTGCTTCCTGCACATTCTCCAGGCTGATTGTCCAGATATTTGTGAATTCTGTGAACTATAGGATCATCTCCTTGTAGTTTATTTCTGCTTAAATTAGCTAGAGTTTCCTCTGGTATTTGTAGTCAATTACCCTCATTGGTCCAGATGCTCATAAAGAAAAAATTCACCCCTGTGACCCTTGCACTTTGAGATCAATGGCAAAACTAGCTTTCCAGTGTCCTTGGACTGGGTCTGCCAGACAGTAAGACAATGAAACGTACAGCTTGTGAAGGGAAATAGAAAACTCCTGGAAGGTGCATTGAGAGCCTACAAAACTTGTGTGATCCAAAGAATTGCGACAGGGACTCAGACAAGTCCATGAATGAGCATGTTCATTGCAGCATTATTCACAATAGCCAAAGGATGGGAACAACCTAACTGTCTACCAAAGGAAGAATGGATAACCAAAGGTGGTCTCTCCATGCAATGGAATATCATTCAGCCATAAAGAGGAATGAAGTTCTGACACACACTTATAACATGGATGAACCTTCACAACATCATGCTAGGTATTTTCATATTGTAGGATTCCGTTTATAAGAAATGTCCCGAGTCAGCAAATCCATAGAGATAGGGAGTAGATTAGTGTTTGTCAGAGGGTGGGGAAGGGAGGGAGGAGTGAGAAGTGACCGCTAATAGGCATTAGGAAGCTTTATAGGGTGATGAAAGTATTCTGGATTAAGACAGTGGATGGAGGAGGTGTGGCCGGGGGCTGCTCCTCTCAGAAGGGGCAGTGGAGGAGTTGAGTGGACTTTCTGAACTTGATGTGGAGCAAAAGTGCAGTGATCAGCGACCTTAGCTGGCCTAGTGGCCTTTGCAAACCCCACCTATGGCTGGGACCCCTCAAGGCTGACCCCAGCAAGGTTAGGGTTGAGGTCAGTGAGCCCCCACAGGGCCAGCTTCTTGGCTGTGGGTCATTTCCTTCTGCTGAGTTGGATGGCAGGGCCTTTGAAGTGCTGGGCAGACTCAAACTGAGTTCCTCTGGGAGGAGACCAGCGTGACTCCTGCTCCAGATGGTTCTTCCCAACACTTTCGTAACTAGATTTCAGTGGGCAAGCAGCTCATATGTGCAGACCAGTTGCTCCTAGGCATAGTGACCATGAGTGGACATGCACCGCCCTCTTGACCAGCGTGTGAGCAGGAGGAAGTCTGGCATCACCCACCCGGGGAACGACTGAGATGAGGGGGTCTCAGGGGGTGAGTAGCATTGAGAAGGGACAGCTGAGGTGAGGCAGTGACAGTCAGACTGGCCCCAGGACCAGCTGCAGCAGGTCGGGGCTGTGGTTTGATCACTGACCTCCCTCTTCTGAGTGTCCCCTCAGGAGGGACATTTCCTGGACCCGGAGAATCTGCTCCCCAAAGGTGAGCAGGGGCATTTACCTGCACACATGACATGGCAGATGGGCTGTGTTGTCCTCACAGAGCACCGCTCAGAGCCTCTTCACAAGAGAGCTCGCCACTGAGCTGCAAGACCAGCAGCTGGCTGAAGGCCACCGGTGGCAGTGCCCCAGGAGGGAGCACATGGGGAGATTTGGGGAGGAGTGCTGGGCTGCCCTTTCCACTCTGTAGGCTCCTCCAGGGGCAGCCATGGCTCCCACCTCCCTGCTGGGCCAGTGAGGCTCCTGGGAGGGTCTCCTGCCTCTTTGGGCTTCCTTCTCCTTCATATCAGGCATCAGCCCCCACACCCCTCTCGCTCTCCTACACAGCTCAGCAGCCACTTCCCAAGGGACTCAACTGAGTAAGAAACCAAAAAAAGGTAACAGGGGTAGAAAGGGAGAAATAGAAATGTTATGTCTGCAGGAAAGATGAACTCTACATGGTCAAACCCCTTGGGGTCCCAGTGTCTCCATGATGAGCTCTCTGGATGTCATGTGTGTTCCTGGAAAAAAAGGCTTTGCTGTATTGCATGTGTAGGGAGTAGCTTGTTCTTGCAGACATAGCGTGAATGTTCCAGTGTGGGAATGAAGAGTGCGGCCAAATGGGGCGGCCACAGAGCCTTCGGCCCCAGCATTTCAAAAGGCAAGCATATGCTTTGGTTCATACTTTTTGAAGCTGAGGGCCAAGTTGTCACTGCTAGAAAAAGTCTCACCCCAAAACTAGAGAGTATGGGTGTTGACACCAAGTAGGTTAAGAAAGGATCGGATGCCCATAGACAGCCCGTGCTAGCAGTGTGTCCTGTCCAGCCAGCAGGCTCAGAGCCCCACATCTTGGCATCTGGGTCCTCAGCCACTGGCAGCAAGTCTGGTATTTCTCAGACCCGACACTCGATCAAGGCCCTGCAAAGATGAGACCCTCAGATATGGAAACCCGTGAACACAATTCCTATAGGGTTATTTTGTCATGTTGTTTTAATAATGCAGCACTTTAGCACCAAAAGTCTGTCTTATTTAAGGACATTTGGGGACAAATATTCTAAAGACTCAATCCATTCCTGAGAACTCCACCCTCTACTTTCCCACGCCTCCTGAGTGGTGCCTGCGATGGGTCTAAAGTATTCCTTAGCATCCTTTTCATCATTGCCCCTCTGGCACCTGCCACAGGCAGACACTCCATAGACGCAGGTGCACTGAATCCAGCCCAGCGTCTCGTCTGGGGTGGGGAAAGACAACAGCAATCAGAAGAATAATAATAAGTGAGCATCGGCACATACTATGTCTCCCTGAGTCCCCCTATCCAGGAGGCACTTGGCCCATGGTCACATAGCTGGTCGGGCCCGTCTGACTCCTAAGGCCCCAGCCTTGGCCCCTGCTTCCTGGGACTTCAGAGAGCACAGAGCTGAATGGGAGTGAATGGGGTCACAGGAAGGGTGCTCTGGTGTTGCTGACACCGGCTAACCCAGCAATAGCTGTCATGCATCTCCAACATCCCCTCTCCTCTCAGGACTCCTTCACCATCCATTTGGTCTCAGTTGTAAAGACGAACTGTGTCTAGTCAGGAGCAATGAATGACAGATGGAACATGTTATTTTGCCCCCCAAAACATCCTCTGCTCTTTTGGAATCCCTGCAGTGCAACTTGGACCAGCAGGTTTGGGGAGCAGGTAAGCACCCCACTGGTTACTGGTCTCCTCTTCCATCAGGCCGAGTGGAGGTGTTGGGGACGGGCTGGACAACACGTGGTGTGGGCCAGGGACTCTGACACCCACTGGGGCCTAGGAGCACCCTCCTTCACCGTACATCCACACAGACCAAGGCAAGGAACTGCCCTTGAGGGTGGTGTCCAGGTCTTCATGGCTGATTTCTCCTAAATTTTAAATGGCTCCAGGGGCTCAAATCTTCCCCGTGGCCCTCCCATGCCAGGGTGCAGGGTTTTCCAGTCTCATGTCTGCAGCCTGCAGGGCTGCGTTGGGCTCTGGATGGTCACCTGGATGCCACAGCAGCAAGTAAATTCCAGAAGGAGGTGAGGAGCTGTGAGAACCAAGGCTATTTTTGTTCTAACATGTTAATTTTGTAAACGTGTATGAGCTGTGCATTAGACACCAACTTTTAGTCACTCTCATCTGATCTTTCCACATTTTTCTCCCCTCCAGATAACTCTTGTGTTGTCAAGCTACCAGACCATAGTAGTGTGTTTCCTCCTTCCAGGAGAGGTTCCTCGGCTGTGGGGTTCCACCTTGCCTATGGGTTCAGAAGACCAAAAGAGAGATTGTGTTTTGAGTGAGTTGTCAGTGTCTCTGCATTCTGCCTCTGTCTTCCCCGGGCGAAGTTGAGCTGAGGCATGTGGAGCATCCCTGGGGCTCAAAGTTCACAGAGACTGGTACCTGACACCTGTCCCAAGGCTCTAAAGGCAGAGACTGGCCAACTCCCAGGTCCTCAGGGCCACAGGGAGCTGTGTGAGGCTGTGCATGCTTCCCAAGCACCAGGCGTGAATGCTGGGAGGAGGCCCAGGCTGAGCTGTCTTCAGGGGGCCTCTGCCTACGATGAGAGTGGGCCTCAGAGGCCAGGCCTGAAGGCCTGTCACAAGCTGTCATCTAGGAGCACCATCACCTCTGTCCGGGGCTTGAGGACAGACACCATCAGCTGGGGGGTGGTCTGAAGACCCACAAAAGCACTTCCTTAGAAATGGGGTAAGCATTTGGACCTCCACTGAGCCCAGTGGGCACCCAAAAGAAGAGTCAAGAAGGATTTTGCTTCTCTCTAACCTTTCCTCTGTGGCCTGTGCTGGCCCCACAGGCTCATTTGGAAACCTGGTACGTGTGGGTGAGGGACAAGTACAGCAGCTGCAGCAGCACTGGTCTTTCCTTCTGTCCTGCTCCCTGCCCAGCTCCTGCCCCTCTGGTAACAGGACTAATGGGGACAGACTCTGTTCTTCTGCTCCCTGGTGTGGGCATCGGCCTGGAATCATGTTTTAAACCTGTTACTTTCCCAGTAAATGACCAGGTTAAGTATCTGAAGAGGTTGGAAGGGACTAACGGCCAGACATAGTTGGGTATGAGCTTGGACTTCTTCCTCTCTTCCTCCTGCAAAACTCACAGTGGTGGTCCCCAGGCTCACTGGCAGAGCCCAGGCAGGAGTCTCTGCAGGCTGGGGTGGGTGTCCACTACTCGCTCAAGGAGAAGGGTGGAAACCAGGTTGGCATCCAGGCAGGGTGAGCCACCAGCCAGATAGCCACCATGGACAGGCTGCTTAGAGCTAATGCCCCAAAGTACGTGATCATAGAGCAGGGCGCCCTTGAAGACTCCAGGGAGGCAAGGCCAGTGTGCGCTTCTCGTTGAGCTTCAGGTGCTGAGAAAGGCAGGTGGATGGCACCCACAGACGCAGATGTGGCAAGAAAAGTGAAGAGTCGAGAGCTGGGCAGGGCAGGGCACACTCAGAACTGCAGGACAAATTCCCTTTGATGCTACTACATGCAAAACAACATGTATCAGTTTCTCTGAGACTAAAACAAGCGAAATCAGACGTTCTGTGCTGCTGCGGCTCCAAAGACTCTCTGAGGCACCGCATGTGAAATGTGGCCTACAAAAGGTTGCTGCTGGCCTTTTGTAGGCCTCTCCAACCAAAAGTGAACTCGGGTCACCCATCATCATAGCTGCCATCCTGGGTGCTTGAGCCCACCTGGGGGACTGTGGGGAGAGGGAGGCACCCCAGAAGACAAGGAGGAAAGAAGGAAATAACTCCACCCTAAATCTTGCAGTTCTGCCCAGAAACCAGTGCTGAAGTGACATTTCCCATGACCGGCTTGCACGTGCAGCCTCCACCCTCATGCCACACACACTCTGGGAAAAGAGGGGGTGTGCGATAGGAAGATCCCTGCTACTTGTTTTAAAACTGATCAAATGTCTTAAAGCACTTAGTGAAGACTAACTAACTGCTCTAAGATTTCTGATGGATTTTTCTCTATAGTTTCAATCTCTTTTGTGAAAAAATTCCTGATTTCATTGAATTGTCTGTTTTCTTGTATTTCATTGAGCTTTTTTATGATAGCTATTTTGAATTCTCTGTCATTAAGGTTATACATTTCTGTGCTTTCAGGATTGATTTCTGGGTGCTTATCGTTTTCCTTTTGGTCTGGAGATTTAATATATTTCTTGGAAATCTTTTCATGTCAGTACATGTGGATCTACCTTATTGTTTCTAATTGCTCTATAATATTCCACAGCATAGAATTACTATAATAGTTTTAGAGTAAAACTGCCATAGAAATAGTGATATTTTTGAAATTTAATTTTTTTTAATAATACATATATTTTAATAACATTTGAGTGTGGGTTTTTTTGTTTGTTTCCTTGAAGTTGGAATTTTCTTTTTCTTTCTTTGTTATGGTTGGTTTCTAGGAGGAACATGAACCTTCTTTGGTCATCTTCAGCCAGGTGTCTTCATTTATTTACTCGTATCTTTGCATAATCTAATTCCAAAGAAATTATGTTGTATTTGGCAGCATTTGGGAACTGTATTATTGACGAGATTATGAAATGTAGATTGATTTGTACTATTGTAAGCTGTCACTTGTATGACTGTTTTTGGAAAGTTTGTTTTGTTTTGTTTTGTTGTGAGGATGATCAGCCGTGAGCTAACATCCATGCCAATCCTCCTCTTTTTGCTGAGGAAGACTGGCCCTGAGCTAACATCCATGCCCATCTTCCTCCACTTTATGTGGGACGCTACCACAGCACGGCCTGAGAAGTGGTGCCTCAGTGTGCATCCGGGATCCGAACCCAGGCCGCCAGCAGCGGAGCGCACGCCCTTAACCACTATGCTGCGGTGCCGGCCCTCGGATAGTCTTCACTGTAAACATACTTGTGCATTGAGACTTTTGAACTTTAAAATTATATCACTTTTGATTGTTACAGTGTCTTTTCAAACAGAAACATCAATTTTAAGCAGTTTCTATGAGAAAGGAAGCAGATACACTCCCTACTGGGACTAAGCACTGGTACGATTTGATTTAAGTTGCATGAGAAGTTGATGATTGTATCTAAAGTACGATTGTTGCTACTAATATTATTACTACTACACTTACAACTCTGATCATGATACTGGTAGTATAGTAACAAAAATATTTATTAAGTATTTATGTGCCTAGTAATTAGCATAGTGGTATCTCATATATCTAAATAGGCATTTTTACAATATCATCATTTACTTTCTCATTATTGATATTACACAATAATAGTCACAAATCGTCAAACCATGGTATAAGCAAAAGGTTAGAAACAAGCATTTGATTTACAAAAAGGAAGGTTTCCCATTCCTTTGGAGCTTCCTTAACCCCTCTTGAAGTAAGACAAATGCATCCTCCTGTAGGTATCACCAGTACTGCTTCGACTGGCTGACATAATTAGCTGTGTGACTTTGGGATATTAATAAATGTCTTTCAGCCTGTTTCCTTACAATAGAATGGAGACAATATTGCTTAACTTGTAGGAATGTTAGGGTGAAATGAGAAAATATACATAAAGTGCCTGAGAACTTTTAGGTATTTAAAGTGAGTAACTTGAATTTTACCCATGTATAGCAATGATTGTCAACTGGGTTGGAGGAGAGGACATGTTCTCCTATAGAAGCCTATCAGAATTTCTTTTATTTTTTTATTTTTTTGGTGAGGAAGACCGGCCATGAGCTAACATCCTTTGCCAACCTTCCTCTCTTTTTTTTTTTTTGCTTGAGGAAAATTGGCCCTGAGCTAACATCTGTGCCCATCTTCCTCTATTTTGTATGTGGAATGCTGCCACAGCATGGCTTGATGAGTGGTGTGTGGGTCTGTGCCCGGGATCCGAACCTGCAAACCTGGGGCCACTGCAGCAGAGCATGCAAACCACTACACCACTCGTCATCAGAATTTCTGAGTGAGTCCTTTTTAAAATCATATATGATCTCCCCCAAATGGACATTCTTTTCTCCTCTTTTTCTTTCCTCCCCCTCTCAACTCTTGAACTATGGCTATGTCAAACAATTTTTCCTGATGAAAGACTTTTATGGTGGGATAGAGTGGAAGAAAGCTTGATAACTTTTGATAAAAGTAGTAGTTTCCAACTTCCTTGTATCAGATCACTTGGGGATCTTTATCTAAGCATATTCCCTGGCTGAACTGCCTAACAGAAGTTCTCAAACTCTAGTATGCATGCACAAGAAGTATAACTTCCTTTGGATTGCTGATAGTGAAAGGGAGAAGGGAGGGGGAGAGAGGAGAGAGATGAGTTTTGTGTTTAAGAATGAAGAATCCAGTTGACTTTCTGTACATTTTTAAGGGTCGCATTCTGCTTTACTATGTCTCCTTGTAACTAACTACTCGCATTTATGCATTGTGAAAGATCGGATCTGTGAAGAAAAGATCACTTAATCAGGGACTGACGCCCTGTTAAGAGAAATGCTCCTGACTAATAATGCCAAAAACCACTCTCCTAAACAACTCCAAGAAGGTATAGTAGATTGATACTCCTTTTTCCCCTTTAGTAGTGCAAAGAGATGTTAGGCTCATTGAAATCTTAAAATCATGCAGAATTTCCCTGGGGATATAATAGTGTTTTCATGAATATAATTTTAATAATTCTCTTTGAGTTTAAGGAGTTTTAACCATTTATTTCTGATATGCTTGTATCTGTTACCTCATAGGTCCTACGTTATATCACTGAACAGGTTGTGTGAAAGATCGATAGAAAGAAGTCAGAAATAAGTGCCATGGAATAGAGCAACGGACTTGCTGTTGCTGGATAGTGTTCTAGATCACCACTGTCAAATAGAAATAAGACGCAAGACACATATAATTTTAACATATAATTTGAAACTTTCTATAGCCACATTCAAGTAAAAAGAAAGGCAAAATTAATTTTAATAATTATTTTATTTAACCCATTATATCTAATATATTATTTCTTCAGGTGCTCGATATAAAAAACGATTAATGAGATATTTTACTGTTGTTCCATACTAACTCTTAGGAATCCGGTGTATATTTTATACTTACTGCACATCTCATTTTGGACTAGTTACATTTCAAGTGCTCAACAGCCAGATGTGGTTAGTGTCTGTGCTATCGAAGAGCACAGGATTATTATTGAATAACAGCAATCTGCTGAGTGCTTGTAACCTATAAAGGGTCAACAAATTCCAATCTTTCAAATGAATGTGACTACCAAAGGCAATACTTGGGTATATTTTCATATTTCAATCCATTTTTAAAATCTTTCTGAATCACCAATGAAATGAACCTTGTCTTTGGGTCACTAATGCGATTTCTTAAATGAGATATGTTTTGTTCTTTGTGAAATAACTACACCTAAATGAATTTTTCTTAAGGTCCTTATTTTAAGTATGGCCAAAACTATGGCTAGGATTGAAAGTTTTCCGTTTAGAGCAACATTGTTTTCTTGATTTTTTTGGCCTGTAGTCTGATAGAACAATGTTACTTCTGATTTGGTAAGCTGTATAGAATTTAGATTATGACTGCTAAGTTTCCCCTTTAGCATTTTCAGCTGTCCCAGTAAGACATATGGAAACGATACAGATTCTAGAACGTTTGACTCTACTCTCTGCCAGTGAACTTATACCATATGCAGAAGTATTAACATCCAATATGAACCAGCTATTGAATCCAAGGGTTCTGTGGAGAATGTTTCAAACAGTCAATAAACTATGGATGGTTCCTAATACTGTGATGCCTAGAAGGTAATTTCAGTGTATTGTTACACGTAATAGATAAGTGTATAGCAGTGATTATATACAATAACCTAAACTTAATGGTTGAAAAAAGTTGTTGAGTGTTTAACAATATAAATCCCCTCTGAAGACTACTAATTAAAGAGTCATTATAACTTTCAGAAAAAGCATAAATTTGATCTTAAGAAACAGAGAGAAACTATAAAGTATTTCCAACTTGAGAAACTTCTTTAAAAGTGAGTTCTCCTCTATAGGCATCTGTCATTTGTGGCTAGTTGTGATTTAGATCACTGTTGTGTCTTGCATCATTGTGGTGGCTCCAAATTTTGCTGCACATTAAAATCACCTGGAGAGCTGTTAAAACTCTTGATCCCCAATTGTAACCCATGCCAAGTAAATCAGAATGTCTGCGGTTGGGAGTCAGGCATTAGTATATTTTTTTAAGATTCCCCAGTTGATTCCATTATGCAGCAATGTCTAGAGAACACTTGATTAATTATTTCTTCTTTAGTCAAATGGGTCTCTGCTGGTCCATAGATTGCATCAGAAACACCTGGTCAGCTCTGAAAAACAGGATACTGGGCTGGCCTTCCCTGCGATATCAGATGCTTAATGTTCAATCAAGTAATTTTGATGTGAAAAATAAAAGCATATACTTAAAAAATACTGTAAGAATTTTCATATTTTTAAACAAGGCAGTTTTGTAGTCTTCTAAGATTAAATACAGCGGTCCTGTGTTCTTTTGTTTTGTTTTATTTTAAACTGAGGCTTTGGAATATTTGATGTGAGTAGGAAACCTCTAGGAGTTCAAAAAAGGTTGAAATAAATGGTTTCTAAGTAAATGCAGCGCACATTCTTGGATCAGTTTTCAAAGGCTGGTCAAAACCTGCTGTGTTTAAATAACAACATGCTGTTTTTCATCACATTCGTTGATGATGTAAACAAAATGTGTAACTATATTAGTAAATGTTAATATTCATGTATTTTAAGTTAAGGTTACAAAATTTGTCACAATGTGATGTTAAAAAACATCACATTCAAGTGAAAACAGATGTGTGCAGCTATTTTGAATATTGGTTTATAAACATTCATATTCTTTATCAAATGAACTTGTAGTTTTTTGTATTTTCTTTCACTACTGTTCACCTGAAAGGAACAGTTCAAGGGACTGGAATCCAGGACTGTCTGGCTCCAGAGCCTACGTGTATCCATTTCTGTTAACGCCACACACATCAAATGGCCATACAAGGCTAGAGTCGGTTAAGAGCCTTAGGAATTGAGCGGAGGAAAATCAAAAATCATAGTAGTTTCCCTGGAGCAGTTACTTAAACGATTTGATATTTAAAAAAATTGTAAAAGCAGAATAAAAATTTGAAGATATTTTTAAGTATTGATAAATTATCCTTCATTCCACTGTTTTAACAGTAAGTTACATTTTTTATACTTTCCCTCCATCTTTGCTTATGCATATATATTTTCACATAATGGAATTCATAATACCCTGTAGGGAGTCTGCTTTCTTTCATTTAACTTTATATGAAATGTTTTTTGCAAGTTGTTTACTTTTGATAATTATTTTATTGGCTTCCTAATGATCAAACTGATGTATCATAACCGTATAGGGTGCTATTACTAGACCGGGAGGTTGATGACTTTTTTCAGGATTACAATAGGCAATGTTATCAATTTAGGTGTTTTTACATTTTCTTTCTTTTGGATTACTCTTTTAGGATAAATTTTTGAGCCTGAGATTACTAAATTAAAAGGTAGAATTTATTTTTAGCACTGTACATTTTGCAATTGGGGAAGATGCAGTAAAACTGAAAGGGAAGCAAACAAATCCACTCTCCTCCCGCTGCTCCCCCTGCAGCAAACCTCTCCCCAAACTAGTTGCTCAAACTTCAGAAACTGTCTCACGTTTTACTTTTTTGAGACACTAGTATCGGAGCCAAGCTTAGGCTATTCAGAAATTGACAAAATCACAATTTGGAGAGATCACGATTAACTCCCTAACTTTGAGGAAACTGAAGTGTACTTCGTGGCAGAGAAGAACAATGCGGTTTTAGGAGGGACAGAAGGCGGATGAGCCTTGATGGAGCAGAAGTGACCGGGGCGGGAGCGCTGTAGAGCGTTGCTCTGGTTGAACTCGCTATCCGGGGAAGCCTGGAACATCCTGAGGTTCTGCGGCCAGTCGTCAACCAGCCTTCTCGCCTGGCCAGGCTCAGGCGTCTGGCAGTTCCCGCCTCCGTCTGTGCGACACCTGGGCCGCCGTGAAGTTCGGAAACATGAGCTGAGCGGCACTGACGGGCGCTCTGGGAAGAACCTGGCAAGGCTTTCCTTTCGCTTGGTCTACAGACCTGAAGAATGAGACTGCGAGTTTCCAAGGAAACGGATGCATGGGTTAAGTCGCCGGTTTCAAAATCTCAAAATGGAGAAGACTTTTCCTTTAAACTCTGCGATCTGCTCGCGTCCCTGGCTCTTCAAGCTTTCGCCTCCGGGCCACGAAATACTTTGCGTTGGTTTTTATTGTGGAGGCTTCCCTCGCAGGCCAGGGTTCTCGCCCCCTAACCTCAGGCTGGGATTGGTTGCTTGGTTTCTGCTCTGGCGGGTGATTGGGTGCTGGGAGTCGAGGGGGCGGGAGGCGGGAATTCGTTCGGGAGAGCGCGGGCGGGGGGCCTGGAGACAGCTGAGGAGGGAGCGGGTGAGGCGCCAGAGTCAGCACTCGGCCAGGGAGTGGCAGCCCAGTGAGGAGGCTAGAGGTTTGGGGCCTCTCCTCTCTGCCAGGCTCTGCAGTGTGTGCTCGCAGATACCATTTCCTTTTCTCCCGGGACTCGGAGCCCAGGCAGCGCTGCCTCGGTTTTCCTCAGAACAGGCCAGCCTGTCTCTCGTGGGGCGGCACGCAGCCTGCACGAAGGGAGCCTTCTGCTCTTGCCTGGCCGCCATGCGGGCCGTCGGGGTGACCGTGTCCCCGGGCCTCGGGGGTCTGAGCACGTGGAGGCTGGAGGGAGCCTGTCCCAAACCCCGAGGAGAGGGCCCAGGCCCCCTCGGGTCCTGCTGACCCATGGCGGAGGAGGCGACGGCGGGAGGCGGATCAGGGCTCTTCCTTTATCCCCTGGGGGATTGCAGCAACTGCGGGCGGGATGGATTTCTAGGCTGTATCTGAGGAACCAGCCAGCGTTGCCTTATTGGCTGGAGTGAAGGGGTTAGAGTCCACCAAATCTCTACTCAAGAGTTGCACAGATAGAATCACAGAATATTAGAACTGGGAAATACCTTAGAATAGTGGTTCTTAGCTTGTTTTGGAACACATAGGCTAGGGGTCAGGGTATAATTGGCTTCATAAGCTGTTGAATTGCTCTTTTAACCATCCCTCCATCCCCAGGTCGAATTTGCCGTTTTTTCACTATTGCAAGGAAATCCTCAGTTGATAACAGTGCATATCAGTCTCCCCTCTGTTTTCAGTTATTTTATTAGGATATAGTTCTGGGAATGAGAAATCCACGGACTTTCTGTTCAGAGAAACGCAGTCATGTACCAAGATTTCTGCACGCAATAGCAAGAGATCACAGTCTCCGACTTCCGTCTCTGGATCCTAGATTAAGCATAGGTGGTTTAGAAGAGGTGGGGATTAAAGTAGATCACCTCCTCTGTGTCAAATACTGGAGTTTAGGCACGTTCTATCCATTAACTTACTTAATTCTTAACTCAATGCCTGGTTAATTGTCGTCAAAACTCGATCAGGTGGATAATCTTATCTCCATTGCACAGATGAAGAAACAGACTGAGGTTCAGTGATTCACACAGTGGGACTCACACTTAAGCTTGCTTTACTCCAAAGCCCATCTTCTTTTCATTATACCCTTCTGACCTTTAAATCAGAATTATCAAGCACCTACTGTGTGCCAAGGCATTTTCTCCCTTACAACAGTTTTTCAATTAGGGATTAATACAGATAAGGATCTTAGTCTAGAGAAGTGAAGACATGATCAAGGAAACACATCTGAGTTGTGGGAACCTGATCTAGATCTCGTATTTCTACCTCCTGGTCCACAGCTTTGGCAGAGTAGGGATACAAATCCGGATTTGTCAGATTCCGAGACATGTTCTCAACCACTGTGATGCTTAAGACTAGGAAATTCTTTTACTTGCATTTGTTTTGTTTATACATTTAGGAATCCCCTTTTTATTTCTAGACTTCTGTCCTAGTCTAGTTGGGTATCTGGTTTTCTTTGAATGGCATTGTTTCAGTCTTGATTTTCGTTTCTGCTGCAGTTAGGAATCTAAGTAAACAGGAAAGCATGACTTTTCAATATGGTCTGAATGTACAGTTGGTGGGGTGAAGATGAACTTTCCTTGTAAAGCTTGTCCATCATAGCTTGCTATAATGAATTCTGCAAGTATTTTTCAGCAGTTAAGTCTTCATTAAGATAAAGATGCTGATAATTCATGATGTATACTGAATCTGTGACTACATTCATTTTCTCAGATAGTAAATGGATTGAAAATATTTGCTGGGTTCATGGAAGAACATGTAACCATTCGAAAAATAATCCTGATCCCCATAAACTGTATATGGTTAGGAGGCAAAGGAGAATATTCTGAAAACTATTCTCAGCTCATTTGGCACTTCTATTTACTTTACGGAATTACTACATTCTACAAAGTATTTACTGTCTTTTACACAGAATACTATATTTCTCACCATATTTTTTGAGATGTTTCAATCATATAGACAATCAATAGACAAATCAGTAAGCAAACTTTCCAGAGTTGTTCAATCTTTATATTTTGCCATATTTACTTTATACCTTGTTTGCAAGTAACATTACTAGTATGCTGAATTTATTGTTTTTCTTTCCTAGAGGTGTTATACTTTTGTTACGTATGTATGTATCCGTAAACAATATAGAGCATTACTTTACCTGTTTTTAAACTTTGTACAATGATATGATACTGTACCTATATTAGTTCAGAAGTGTTTTTAGTTGCTTAACATTATTTTTAAGTAGCCTTATTGATTGTTAATCTATTTTAATTGCTGTGTAGTATTCCATTGTATGAATATACCAGAATTTTTTTAACCATTTTCCTTTTGACAGACATTTAAGTTGTTTACATTCTTTTGCAATTCTATACAATGCTGCTATGAACTTTCTTATGCATGTTTCCTTATGTTCCTGTGGGAAAGGTTTTGGATATATACATAGGACTGGTCTTCCAGGTGTTGGGTATCTTCAACTTTGCTAGAAATTGTTAATTTCTGTCCAAAGTGGTTGTAGCGATTTACACTCCCCCTAGCAGAATCCTCCATTAAGTTTTCATCCAAGATATTAGTGTACTCTAGTTTTACAGAAATGACGGTGCTTGCATCATTAAGGCACAAATTGCTTTGTTCATTTCTTTTATGCCTACATGCTTTTAAGTCCAACATAATTTTAGGGAGAATGATAAAGGAATAAGGTCTAGATTGAACTAAATACTAATTCTCCCTTCTGCTATTGCTATGTTCCCTCAAGTACAACCTTACTTCTTGTTGTGTTTGTACTTGTGATGGAGGCAGACCCTAATGAAGTAAATTGTTTGCTGATTTTTTTTATTGTTTTTGTGTCAATAGATTGTCCGAGGATTAAAAAGTAAGCAGCATTGTTTGTTGGAGAGCCCTACAGAAAGTGGGAAAAGCTTAGTCTTACTTTGTGCTGCTTTAACGTGGCAACAGTCTCTTCTTCGTGGTAAGTACTTGGTTGATATATTCAGGTTGATTATTGGGACTTGAAAAAAATATAATAAAGTATTTTTTATCCAGAATGATTCATTTAAAGAAATAGCAGTAACTAAGAATATACTTTTGGTCTTTCTTTTAATCCTCCCTGCTTGATATTTTAATAAGTGTCAATATAAACGAATACTCAAGTGGTTGTGTCTTTATTACATTATTAATCTTTGACTATTATCTTTTTGTAAGTTATGCAAATTGATGATAACTTCTCTATAAATGTCTCTGACATCATAAGTGTTTCTCTCCTGTCCTAATTTCATGCTACAGATAGGGTGACCAACTTGTCCAGATTTGCCAGGTACTTTCCCAGGTTTAGCACTGAAAATCTTACAGCCTGGGAAACCTCCCAATCCTGGGCAAATTCGAGTGGTTGCTCACTGTAGCTGCAGAAGATGATTAATGTTTGTTTAACTAGAAATATTATAAATAGAGGTTCTTTCACTTTTAGGGAAGCCAGCGGATGAAAGCTTAAGCGAAAAAGCTGAAGTACCCTTGTCACCTCATTGTACGTGCCACTCAAAGAATTTTACAAAGGATGGCGAGGACCGAGGAACTTCACGTCATTTCAACAGTCCAAATACACCACGTTCTGAAAGAAATGGCACTTCGTCAACTTGTCAAAGTAGGTTATATTTTTGCCTGGGTCTGTTGGTATGTGTAGTAGGAACCTTCATTACTGTTGTTATGAGACCTAATTTGATAAATTTGATGAGCATAATTGGTTAGGTACCTCCATCTAATTTCTCTGGAATTATTTTTAGATAACACAAGAGTGGTCAGAAATCCTTGGGCTACTTTATTATTGGCTTGGTTTTTAATTGATTTGCACATTTTGCTAGCTTAAATCATTTTTTGAAGCAAGCAAGGAAAAATAAATGATATTCAGAAATTGCTGTTATTTGTAGGCAGGATTGTTAATTATAGGTTAGAGTTTTAGAAAACATTGATTTGTATTGTAAGACAAAATCTACTTAGCCTCATTCATTCTTGATAAGTTTGCATGAACTTCTGAAGCCAGTATCCTGCATGAGGATGAGATATGTTTTAGGTATGATCCTTGACTAGTTCTAATTAGGTTTATTTAAGAGAAATATATTGAGTAACATAAGACTATTCATTTTTAAAAAATATTTCTCTGGCTTTGACTATATGGAAAAGATTGATCGTTATTTGTCTAAGCCAGAAACTTAGGCGACATCCTGTGCACGTTGCTCTACCTTATTTCTCCGTGCAAATCTCTATCTCCATTGACAACTCCCTGGTCCAAACTACCATCTCTTGTTTAGAGCATGCAATAACTTCTTTTCCTGCTTTCCCTCATGCCATTCTTTAACTAATCACTGGCAGGGAGAAAAGAGATGGCCATGACTGACTTAAGTCTCAACAGTATCCACTTCCTAAAATCAAGAATGGAGTCATCTTCCTCTAAAGCACATGACTATGTGTGGAGCAGGGTGGCTGCAGGAACCCAAGTGTGATTCTGTTAGGAGTGAGGAAGAGGAGATGGTATAGTTACTGGAGAGGTGACCAATAGTGTTTTCTACACTATTTTGACCCTTAGCCCTTTTGACTTTCTTTCCATTCCTTCAAAGGAACATGCTTTCTTCTGCCTCAGAGACTTTGCTTGTGTTAGTGTCTCTTCTGAGGAAAGTTACATCTTCAACTTGTTATCCTCTTCTTCCATTAGGTGTTGCTTAAATGTCGCTTCCTTGAGGGAGCCATACTGACCTTTCCGTTAGATCAGATTTGGTTTCCCTGTTATTTTGTGTCATCTCACTGTGTTTGTCTCCTTGACAGCACTTGTCTGTGAAGTTTTTATTATCCATGTGTCTGTGTGCATCTTTTATTAATCTCTGCTTCCCCTAGCAGACTGTGTTCTCCATGAGGTCAGGAACCATGTCAGTTTGCTCACCATTGTAACCCTGGAACCTAGCAGAGTGCTTGACATATAGTAGGTGCTAGATAAATATTTGTTGAGTGAATGAATGGAGTTGATTTTGAGCTAATTATAAGAACTCTGGTTTACAATATTTTATACAACCTGTATGATTTTTAGAAAAGCTTTATTGAAATATACTTGAGAAAACAAACTGCATTTATTTAAATGGTATGCTTTGATAAGTTATGACCTCCACCATAAGGTGTACCTCCATGAAACTTTCAGTCAGTGTCAAGATAGTGAACATATCCATTACCTTCAAAAGTTTTCTCATACACCTTTGTTATCCCTCCTTCCCACCCCTCTGTGACTTACTCTCCCCAAAGAACCACTGATTTGCTTTCTATCACTATAGATTAGTTTGCATTTTCGAGAGTTTATATAAATGGAATCAGACAATTTGTACACTGATTTTGTCTAGCTTCTGTCACTTAACATAATTCTTTTGAAATTCACCCATGTTGTGTGTATCAACAGTTTGTTACTTTGTGTTGCTGAGTAATGTTCTGTTCTGTGGATATACTACAAATTGTTTATCCAGTCAGGTGTTGATGTATATGTGAGTTGTTTCTAGTTTTGGGCTATTACAAATAAAGCTGCTATGAACATTTGTATGTAAGTCTTTGTTATGGACATGTGCTTTCCTTTTTATGGGCAAATACCTAAGAGTGGAGTGAGTGGATCACTTATGTTGAACTCTTTAAGAAACTTCCAAACTGTTTCCCAAAGTGTTTATACGTTATACCATTTTACATTCCCACCAGCAGTGTCCAAATGTTCCCATTTCTCTATATCTTTGCTTACACTTGGTATGGCCAGTCTTGTCAGCCATTCTAATAGGCATGTAGTGTTGTATTTCATTGTGGTTTTAATCAACATTTCCCTGATAACTTATGATGTTGAGCGTCTTTTCCTGTGCTTATTAGCCATCTGTATATCTTCTCTGATAAAATGTCTGTTCGAATCTTTTGCCTTTTTTTTTCTTACTGTTAAGTTTTGAGAGTTCTTTATATATTTTGCATACAAGTGTTTTTCTATCAAATATAGTTTTAGGTTTTACTGTTAAGTCTAAAATCCATTTCGAGTTATTTTTGGTATATGGTGTGAGGTATGGATCCAAGTTCATTTATTTTGCCTATGGATATCTCATTGTTCAGCACCATTTATTGAAACGGCTATGCTTTATCCACTGCATTGCCTTTGTGCCTTGGTAAAAAATCAGTTGTCAATATATACACAACTTGCATTTTAACATCATTGTGAGTTAGGGCTGTTTAGAATAATCTCTTGAAGCATCAGATGCGTTAAATCAGGGTTGTATTCTTTATATTTTTAAACAAATTCTTTAATAAGATATAAGCTAAATACAGAAAAGCTTACAAATCCTAAGTGTATAGCTTGATGAATTTTCACAAAGTAAACACACTTGTGTATCTACCACCTAGATAAAAATAGGACATTCCCAACACCCTACAGCCCCTTCTCATGCTCTTTTCTAGTCACTATCCTTTCTCTGCACAGGTATTTGTTCTCCTCCCTTCTGTCACCATTGATGAGTTTTGCTCTTTATAGAAATGGAGTGATATCGGTACTCTTGAGTCTGCGTACTTTTGCTTAACACTGTATTTTGGGGATTCATTTGTGTTGTTTCATATAGTAGTAGTTCTTGTTGTGGTATATTATTTCCTTCTATGAACATATCACAGTTTATTAATCCATTCTGCAGTTATTAGACATTTGGATGGTTTCTCCTTTAGGCTTTTAATGCTTTTATGAACATTCTTGTTCATACTTTTGCAAATAGGTAAGTATTTTCTGTTGGATATATCCCTAGGACTGGCATTGCTGGTCATAGTGTATGGATATGTTCAGCTATAGTAGAGACTGCCAACATTTTCCAAAGTGGTCGAACAAGTTTATGCAACCCCTTCACTACATCCAGTAGTATATGGGAATTACGTTGTTCAGCATTCTTGTTAACACTGGATATGTACAGTCTTCTAAAATTTTAGCCATTCTGGTGCATGGACGGTGTTCTCATGAGTTTGAATTGGTATTTCTCTGGTGACTAATGAGGTTGAGAATCTTTATATATGTTTATTGGTCATTTGAATATTCCTTTTAGTGAATTGTCTATTCAGATTGCCCGTATTTCTATTGGGTTGTTTCTTACTGATTTCTATGAGTTTTTTTTTTTTAATATCTTCTGGCTATGTCTTGTTTCTTTATAACTTTGTATTTTAAAGACTTAACCCCTCCAATAAGCTTCCTGCAAACGTCCCTGCTATAGAGAACAGGAAGATAAGCCTTTTTGTATATGCAAATAATATGTTTTTTTTTTTTAATGAACTGGGGTATATCTCATTTGGCACATGGCAGTTCAGTTTTTCTAAAATTAAATTATTGTTTTTGGTAGACGTTCCTGGCCTTTAATGGGCCCATGCAAATTTGCCCCTTGATTTATTTGGGACAGGGTTTCTCAAAAGTGGCACTATTAAAATTTGAATGGGATAATTCTTTGTTGTGGCAGCTGTCCTGTGCACTGTAGGATGCTTAGCAGCATCTCCCAGGCCTCAACACACTAGAGGTTAGTAGTACCTACCCCCCACTTTGTGACAACCAAAAATGTTTCCAGAAGTTTCTGAATGTCCCTGGGGTGGGAGGTGGGCGTGTTAGAATTGCCCCGGTCTAGAACCTCTGATCTAGATTTGTTTTGTGGGTATTTTACCAGTTTGCCAGGAAATTACAGAGCTCAAAATTATGTATGTTTTCTAAAATACATATGGAAATACGAAGGACTAAGGATAGCCAAGATATTTTTTAAGCAGCAGGTCAAGGTGAGAAGACTTGATCTATGAGATATCCTGATTTATTATATATAAAGCTATAGTAACTAAAGCACTTTGATATTAGCACGGTGTTAGACCAGTGGAAAACAGTAGAGAACCCAAATCCAGTTCCACGTGTATCCAGAAACTTGATTTCTTTTAATAGAAGTGCTCTTACAGAGCAGAGGGCAAAGGAGGGGCGTTTCTTTAAGTGGTCCTGGGACTATTAGATATCAGAATGGAAAAAATTCAAATTGGAACCCTACTTTACTCCCTACACAAAAAGCCATTCCAAGTAGATTAAAGACCTTGGCATGAAAGGCAAAACTATTAAGATGTTAGAATATAGTGGTTTTCAAACGATTTTCTTAAGAGTCTTAGAAAAAACATGGCTTGTAGTGGGAAGGGGACAGTGGATCAGGGAAGTTCTAGGTCTTGCGTGCTCTTTTGGAAATTTTAAACTCTATTTCTTAAAAAACTGTAGTCCTCCTCAGAAAAGGCTTGAAAACCCGTGCTGTGTGGCATAGATAGCCTTCTGTGTTTGTGCAGACTCAAACTTGTTTTTTCTTTGAAAATAGTATTGGACTTGCTTATAGGGCTTTCTCCCCTAATAGTCTGTAAATCCTTCAAGGCCAGGGACTGGTTTTTTTACATTGTTTTTCCATGGGGTCTGGAATTGTATGGACTCAATAATATAAATGCTTGTTAAATGAATTCAAGCACTGGGAGTGGAGGGAATGTATAGAGAAGAGCAGAGAGGAAGGAAGGTACTTTGAAGAACACTCTCATTTACAGAAAGGGAGAAACCACTGTATTGGAATAGTTAAGAACCGTGTTACGGACATTAAGGGAAAGCAAATGCATTTTTTCTGTTGCAAGAATACAGAGTGTTATGTTTGGCTGTATATCTAGAGGTTATACTTATGGATTTTAGAATCAGACAGCAGGAGTCAGTCATATCTAGGCTCTGCCTCTTACTAGCTAAACAATATTGGGCATGAACTTGACTTCTTTAAAACCTAGTATTCGCACTTATAAAATGGGAATAATATTATTAGGTGATTTAAGAGGTCATTGATGACCTTGAGATAGAGCTTTCCGGATTGTGGGATTAAAAGCTAGATTATAGGAGCTTGATTCTACTATATTGTTAAGCCTAAAGAACATTGAGAAGCTTAGTAGGAAACAAACATTGAGACACTGTAAAGAATGACTTTTATAGAGATGAAATACATTTTCTTGAGAGAATCTTAGAGTTATATTTTTTAAGCCACATTATTGGCAGTGGTCTACAAAAACATAAAGCTACAATTGGACTTTCCTGTTGAAAGTATATTTCTCAAAATGTTTGCTATATCTTTGTTAAGGTAAACTGAGTGGTAAAGTGCTTTTAAACATGTTGAGCATTTCATGTTTTAAAGTATGTTATGAAATTTTTAGAAATAAATCATACATCTTGATTCCAATTTTTTTCTAGAAAAATTTCCTGGAGCAACCCCTGATGGCCTAGCGGTTAAAGTTTGGCACGCTCCGCTTCGGCGTCCCAGGTTCAGTTCCCAGGCGCGAACCACACCACTCATCTCTCATTGACTATGCTGTGGTGGTGGCTCATGTAGAAAAACTAGAAGGATTTACACGTAGAATATAGAACTATGTACTCGGGCTTTGGAAGGGAGAAAGAAGAGAGGCAGATTGGCAACAGATGTTAGCTCAGGGCAAATCTTTCCAAGCAGGGAAAAAAAAGAAAAAGAAAAATTGCTTAAGTGTACGTTATTTATACACATTTTTTATGACTTCTTATATAAGACTCTCCTGAAAAAAACTGTACTGGCTGCAAAGCTATCTGCCGATAAACAGGCATCCATATGGAGAGATGAAAATGGTGATTTTCAAGTAGAGAAGAATTCAACCCTTATAAACTACACAGCAGGTAAACAGAATTTGTTGGCAGTGAAATATTCCCGTTAGTTCTAGTAGAACAAGGTAGCCAAGCATCAATCAAGATTTCAGTGGTGCTTGTAGAGTGTAGATGGGTCATGTCACAGACGTAAATTGTAAATTATTGTAACTTCATTTTATATAGTTACTCATTACAAAGGAGTTTATTATTATACTAGATTATTGAGGCTAACATCATTAAAATGAAACTGCATGGTGCTTTTTTATATAAGAGGAATTTGACAGAAAAGTGTTTACTTAAGGCATATACTGATAGTATAGCTACTTTTTACTTTTAATTCTTCTGTTGTTTTGATCTAATAATGGCATTTTGGGGGGTCAAAATACCTTTTTTTAGAAACCTTGATACAACCATATGCTGTCTTCAAAATCTTACTTCAAATAAAGCAATAGAGGCAAGTTGGAAGTAAAAGCATGGAATACATAAACAAAATAATAAGGGAATTATGGTGCCAGTTATCAACGGATTGCCCCTGTGTAACAACATCAGAGTGTTGGCCTCTATTGTCTGTTCTGCAATAATGGAGCTGCACCCAGTAGACATTTCTCTTTTGCACCTGGCAGGGGCTAAGCTTTGTCAGAGAAGGTTTAGGACAAAGGGCCTTCCTTCCTAATTCCAGGGTGCTTCCATTCTTTTCTTTTTCTTTCTCCTGCAGTACAACCAGCAGTGGCATAATTCAGGGGTGTCTACAGGGACTCACCCACAGTGGGTGATCCACAGTGGATTCAGTGGATCCCCTTGCATGGCTTAATAAGGAGAGTGAGTGACATCCCTGCAAGTGGAATCCCAGTGAATCCAGTTGGCATCCCAGCCTCAGCCTACCTGCCCCTGGGAGGGGACAGGGCTTTCCTGTTTGCCAGTCTCAGCCTGCTGTTCCCTACCTGCTGAGCTCTGCCCTGACCAGGGACCGGTACTGGCCTTGGGAAACATGACAACATTCTCTACCATCCCTCTGCTGCAATCATTCCTTCTCTAACAAGGCCTGAAGGCAGCCTGGTGAGGGGGTCCTCTCCCAAAATTGTTTCTTTCTTAACTACTCTACTGTAATTCTGGGCTATTCTATATAGTTCCCTTTAAAGGTTAATGGTTAATTGTTCATTATATAAACTGTCCCTGCTCAATCTATTGGTTGGTTTCCGTGTCCTGATTGAACACTGATTCTTATCATTATTGATTATTTTATAGGGTGTTAGTGCTAAGGGGAAAAATGAAAGGGGAACAAGTTGGATAGGGAGTGTCAGGACAAGAGGATAGTTTATATTTTAAATGACATGGTCAATACAGCCTCACCAAGATGACATTTGAACACAGAATTAAAGATGGTGAAGAAGATGAGGCATGAAATCATCATGTGGAAGAGGATTCCAAGTGGAAGGAACATAGGGTGCAAGTCTACAGGTGGGAGAGTGCCTGGCATGTACCAGGAGCATAATGGACGGCAGAGGTACAGGGGATGACTGGCCAAAGATGATGTCAGAGGGAGTGTGTGACCAACTGTATGGGGCTTGAGGTCCATCATAAGGACTTGAACTTTCCCCCTGAGAGAAATGGGGAGCCCCTGGAGAGATTTCACAATGTCAGGGTGTGACATCTGGTTTTAAAGGGTCACTCCAATTGGTGCATTGGGGATAGATTGTGGGTCAAATATAGAGGCAGAGAAACCAGTTATAAGGATACAGCGATAATCCAGGTCAGAACAATGGTGCAATGTGGTCCACCCAGCCATCAGGGAGTAACAGGGTGTGGACTTACATACCCACCGCAAGCAAAGAAAAAACTAGTCAAAATACGTGATATGATTATTTCGCTTATGATCAGTCTACATATGCAGTGGGTGAAAGTCCACCAGGCCAGAGAAAAGCAACCTTGGTGTAAAGAAAAATTCTAAGGCACTGTAAGTCACACCACCTGCAACAATCACAGATTCTAGAATTATTTGAGATACCAAGACAATGAGGAGGGAATAATCTTTTCAAAAAGTAGTGCTGGGACAGGTGGATATCCACATGTGAAAGAATAAAGGTGAACACCTACCTCACACCATATACAAAAATGTTACATCTTCTTACCATCAAAGATGTAAATGTAAGACCTAAAACTATAAAACTCTTGGAAGAAAACATGGCCCTGGATTAGGCAATGTTTTTGTAATTATGGCACCCAACACATAAGCAACCAAAGGGAAAACAGATCAATTCAACTTCATCAAAAGTAAAACTTGAGTGCATTGAAAGACACGATCAAAAAAGTGAAAAGACGACTCACAAAAGGGGAGAATATGTTTACAGATCTTTACATATCTGATAAGGGTCTACTATTGAGAATATATAATACGTTCTCATCTCTCAACAATAAAATACAAATAGCACAATGAAAAATGGGCAATGCATTTGGATAGGTATTTCTTCACAAGAAATATATGCCTGCCTGGTGCTGTGCTGTCCCTGCCTGAGGCTGCAGTTCCTGTGCTGGCCATAAGGTGGCAGCCTCCTGTGTCAGTGGTGCCCACTGAGCTTTGCTGGAGCAATTGGGGAAAGGAGGATTCATGCAGAAGTCATGCTGACCCTCCGCCTGCCTCAGGACCCACTTGCACTTCCTAATACTAGTGTTCCTCTTCACCATCGGAGTGGAGCAAAAGCAGGAAGGAGGGATCCAAGATGCTCCTATTTGTTCATTCAGCAGCTACGTGCCAAGCACTCACCCTGGGCCAGGAGCCCTGGTAGGCCCAAGGGTGGTGCTGAAATGTACCCAGTGGTCCCTGCCCACCAGGAACTCAGTCTGGAGGCAGATGCACAAAAGCACAAAATCAGAGACACGTGAAAGAGAAGAGCATGAACTGGAATGAAAATAAAGAGTGTCCTGCAGGGAGGGCTGGGGTCTCACTGGGTAAGAGGGTCTGAAAGGCCTGACTGAAGTGACATTTGCTGTGACTAGAATGACATGAGGACCCAGCGCTGCACTCACCTGTGATCAGCGTGCCAGGGAGAAGGCACTGCTGGTGTGGAGACACCCAGGCAGAAATGAGTTTGGCCAGAGGAGGTTAGAGAGTTGGGCACTGTGGCTGCAGAGAGCCTGGAGGGGAGAGGAGGGAGAAGGGTAGGCCAGACCCGGGAACTGGGAGATGGTGTGAGGTGTCTCCTCTTCTCTGACAACTCTGCTCCCCACCCTGCATCTTTAAACCGCAAATATTCGCTCTGTCTCCATCTCTGTGGACCAGGAATCCTGCACAACTGAGCTGGAGCCTCTGCTCATCATGTCTTCCAGGTTGGGGCTGTGGCCTCCACTGAGTCTGAACCAGGATGAGATGTGCTGTCAAGCTAACTCCTGTGGGCTCGGTCAGGATCAGCTTCACTGAGAGCCCGGCTCCTTTCTTTCTGTTGGCCAGGGCACTCCCTTGGTTTCTTCTGTGTGGGCCTCTGCATAAGGGAGTTCAGGACATCCATGTATGTCCCAAGGTCCAGGGGTCAGACAGACTGAAAGAGGGGAGCAATGGGAGAGGGTAGAGGGAACACAAGAGAGTGAGAGAGAATGACAGCCTCGGTGGTGGAAACTGGGAAGGTTCGTCCTGTCACTTGTGCTGGGTCTGCTGGTCAGAGCCAATCCCTAAGCTATCATTGGTCCACAGGGATGTATAAAACAGGCAGGGATATCATCCTTGCAGGGGCAAGCTGACCTTGAGTCGATTGTCCTGGTGGTGAAAGTCTCCCTTCCAACCTGGGCTCATCCTATTTTGAGCTCAGATCCTCCTACTTGGGAGTGTTGCTCTTCGGGGCCCGGGTGTGCTCTCCTGGGATCCATGGGCTCCTGTCCCCTCCAGGAGGGAGATGTACACTGAGGGGGCTGAGGCCAGAGCAAGCAGGGACCACTCCACCCTCCCAGCTCCTTTGCTTCCTTCCCCAGGAGGGCTGAATCCTCAGGAGCCTCTCCTCACTGCTCACCATCTTCTCTGCTTTGAGAGCACCTCGTTTCAGCCTCTGAAGAAGACCTGGGGAGAAGTTTTCAGGTGGGAAGGCCTCTCTCCATGGGAGCCCCAGAGTGGACAGGGATGTTTGAAAGGGCTGGGCATTGTCCCCTCAGTCAACTTGGACTTCCTGGGAGGCAGCAACCGCTGGGGGCAGGGCCTAGGCTGGTGGCAAGTCTCTAAGCATTCCCACAATGCCCATCTTCCTGGTCTCTCCTGATTGGGAACAGGCCTGCACAAGTACAAAACCTTTCAGACCCCCTGGGGTTATGTGCAGCCCATCAAGGCCACTGTGTCTGTCTCACTGTGTGGTTGTCCCATGAGCATACAGATGCACACAGCTGAATGGGCACATTCACACACGTGCACACACACGTGCATACAAACGCAAAGGACTGAACCGGTGAACACTGCCTGTTAAGGGCACTCCTCAGTTTCCACTTAATTCCCTTAGAATTCATTCTTTTACTCTAATAAACGTTCATTGTCTTTGTAATAAAAACCTTTGCAAAGAAAAACTAAATAATGTACTTCAGTCCAAAGATGAGTGATAAATGGATAACATTAACCATGTGATTTTAATCTTGCTAGAATTATAAGAGGAATAGAGGCACATTCTATCAAGTTGAAACATCACGCAGGCCCCTAAAGGAGAACAGAAGCGAGTGGCAATTCCCATCCCCAGAGGTGAACCCCATGGACTATTTGGTGCGTATCTCTCTGGCTCTGTCTCTCTCTTTCTGTCTGTCTGTCTCTGTGTCTCCCTCACACACAGATTCATTTTCGTAGATGTGTGTCTCCCGGTTGATATCACATATACGTGGTCTTACAGATGGGACAGTGGGATCCCATCGCCTCGCCATGGACAGTAGCGTTCCTTCTAATTGCTTGCTATTGCAACCAGTGCTGTGATGAATAGTCTGGAAAATACATCTTTGAAAATTTGGGCAGGAATTTCTGTGGGGTGAAGTCCTGGGATCAGCACCGCCAGCATAGGCTTACCCCTGGGGACTGCGATGTGTCCTGCAGGCTGGTCTCCAGAGAGGAGTGTCCTTTCACACTTGTCTCTAGGGGTCTACTGGGGCCTCTGCTTCCTCACATTGTCAGCAGGGCTGGTCGTCACCACACTGGAACCCAGCCCATCTGATGGGGCCCAGTGCCCTCTCCCCAGTGTCTCCATTGCACGTCTCCTCCTCGGGGAGCTCGAGCATCTCTGACACATGCTGCCCCTGTGTATCACGTCTCGTTGGCGTTCAATGTGTTTGCTCTTTATCTCTTTTTAAAACTCTGACTTTCGAGCATTTTTTTGGACCCCAAGGATGCGTAACCTTTCCCTGGCCTTCTGTTATGAGGAATACTTTCCGGTTTGTGGTTTGTCTTTACAGCTTTCTACCCTTTCTTGTTTTTGTTTTGGCCGCAAGAAGAGCAACGCGTTTCGTGTATGGCTTCTGGCTCTGGTGTCCCACTTAGAACAGCAGTCTGTACCCCAAGATTATACACATATTTACCAAAAGGGCTTACTTTGATACATCAAATCTAGACTCCATCTGGGATTTTCCTATCAAATTAGAGAAATTCTATTTCAAATAAAAACAGAAAAGGAAAACCTATCAGGCCGTGTGAAAATAAATGGGCAGAAAACACATGGCCACCTGTGGCATGATTTCACTTATAGGAAACATCCTGAACAGATTAAAAAAAAAAAAAGTGACAGAAAACAAATTAGGGCTTGCCAGGGCCTGAGGGAGAAAGTGGGAGTGAGTGCTTTTAGAACAGGGTGTTCTTTTGGAGAATGAAATATTCTAAACCCATACAGCGGTGATGGCTGCACAGCATGGTGAATGTACTTAATGCTCATGAAGTGTACAATTTAAAATGAAAAACATTAAAGTGTTAAAAGACGAAAGTGAAATTTATTTTAAATAATCAAGATATAAACAATAAAAAAAAATCAATGAAAGAAACCAAGAAATAGAGAAACACAATTAGGAGGGTGGGGAAGGAAATTTGTGGTAAGGGAATAGGTGGACCAGGTGGGACTGGAGGTGCTAATGAGGGAGGGTCCTGAGCCAGCTCTCCCAGGCCACAAAGATTGGCCTCAGCTGCCTCCTTGTCTCCTGCAGGCGCCTGTGCAAGGGATGGCTCTGCCTGCACTGAGGCTGGGCCCTCAGCTGCCTCCTGTTCTCCTGCAGGAGCCTGTGCAGTGGATGGCTCTCCCTGCAAGGAGGCTGGGGCCTCAGCTGCCTCTTGTTCTCCTGCAGGGGCCTGTGCAGGGCATGGCTCTCCCTGCACAGAAGCTGGGTCCTCAGCTACCTCCTGTTCTCCTGCAGGAGGCTGTGCAGGGGATGGCTCTCCCTGCACAGAGGCTGGGGCCTCAGCTGCCTCCTGGTCTCCTGCAGGAGCCTGTGCAGGGGATGGCTCTCCCTGCACGGAGGCTGAGGCCTCAGCTGCCTCCTGTTCTCCTGCAGGAGCCTGTGCAGGGGATGGTTCTCCCTGCACGGAGGCTGGGGCCTCAGAAGCCTCCTGGTCTGCTGCAGGACATGGTGGATATGATTGTTCTCCCGGGTTCGAAGCTGGGTCCTCTGGTGGCTCTGAAGGTTTTATCACTGTCACTGCAGAACTTCTCCAGGTAGCTACTGATCCAGTCCTGTGCAACACCGGGGCCTCCATCGGGGAGATGGATGGAATATCACCTTCCACCAGCTCCACGCTGATCTCCTGTCTGGAGCTCTGCAAAGACAGTACTGGTTCTGTCCCAGAGACATCAGAGCCCTGCCCAGCTGTCCTTGCTGCTGCTTCTGCCCTCTGGAACTAATTCTCCCAGATCAGGCACACACCTGTGTCTGCACAGTATTCCACCCCTGAGGAAAGACCTACACCTCAGGGGCTTGGGATAAACCTCAGGCAGAAGGGCGCCACCCCCGCACTCCACGTCCCACCCAGCCGGCCTTGACCTGGGCTTTCAACCTGACTGACCCCTCCAGGCTTCTAACACCTCACCGACTGCTCCTGCTCATGTTGGTCCACCCACATGAACCCGCCCTTCCAGGCACACATGGGGAGGGGATGTAGGGCTGCCCAGATGGGACCACAGTGGTAGCCTGGTTTGGAATGGCCTTCTCTGGGCCTCCCGGTGTTATCTTCCCATCCCTCCGGGTAAACGGCCAGAGCCGTCGGCCGTGAGAGGGGCACCAGCATCTGCATCGGTCTTTGGGGGCTTTCCTGGGGCTCCGGCCCCTGGTCATCGGGAAGCAACAACTAAACATGTTGCTCCTTTTAGACAAGTGCTAGACAAGTGAGCTCGCTTGGGGGCTGTGTTTAGGATGTGGGTGCCTAGTTACCAGGGTTCCAAGTTCTGTTGGGCTCTGTGAGGTCACTTCCTGGGATCCCCTTACCTAAGCTTCCTCCTCACACAAGACCTTCCTAAGGGCACCCCGGGCTGCTGACTGCTCACTCTCCAACTCCATACCCTGTCCAGACACAGTCAAACCAACACAGTCCACCCCACAGCCTCTGGGGAGGTCTGGACGCAACCGGGGCCCCAGCTTTGAGGACACAGAGTTGAATTCAGTCCCGATCCTGCTTCTTGCCAGTGATGTCACCCTGGACAACGTTGCGCCTCTCAGGGCCTCCCCTCTCAGGGTCTCTCCTGTGTTCATGTCCCTCTCTGTGTAGTGGGGCTCATTCTAGCATCTACTTCCTAGGGATGTAATCAGGTGTATAGACCTAGAGATCCCTTCAGAGTCTGTGAATCCCGTGGGCTGCTCCCACACGTAGCTCCTGCACAGACTTGGCAGTGCAAGGATTACAGAAAGGGCTGGTTGTGGCAGAGAATTCAACACAAAGACGCTTGGGTCTGCAGGGCGCCTGGGAGAGGCACTTCCCCTCTTGCTTGTTTCCCAGTGTCCCTAAGGAGGGTTGAAATGAAATGAGGTTCAGACATCATCTCCTTCTGGCTCGCAACCCTCCAGGGCCTCCTGTTATGTTTAGACTCAGGTCCAAGTGACCGAGTGGCGGTCATCTCAGCCTATGTGGTGGGCAGCCCCCACAATGGCTCCCAGCGTTCCCGCTTCCTAGGCACACATCCTATGGAATCCCCGCTCCTCAATGAGAATGGACTTTGCGGCTGGCTTCTAACCAATAGAATAGGGCCGAGTGATGGGACGTCACTTCCATGGTTGGCTTAACGAAAAGTCTGTGACTTCTGCCTGGTTCTGTCTCTCCTGTGTTCATTCTCTCTCTCTGTCTCTGTCTCTTTCTCTGTCTCTGTCTCCCTGTCTCTGTGTCTCTGGCTGTCTGTATCTCTCTTGGTCTCTCCCTATCTCTCTGTCTCTCTCTTTGTCTCTCCTCTCTGTCTCCTTGTCTCTGTCTGTGTCTCCTCTCTTTGTCTCCCCTACCAATCTTTCTATCTCTGTGTGTCTCTGTCTCTCTTTCTCTCTCTCTTTCTGTCTCTCTGATCCACTATTCAGGAGAAGCCAGATCAGATATTATGAGCTTCCTTCCCTATGGCACCCCCTAATGGAAAGAACTGGCAGAGGGTCCCAGCCCACAGACAGAAAAGGCCTGAAAACCCCCATCCAAACTGAATCCTACCACTGCCCCGATACTTGTGAATGATCTCTGAGATGGATCCTGCCTCTATCGAGCTTCAGTTGAGAACACAGCCCAAGCCTCCTGCTAGACGTTGATGGGGAGCCTCCCAGCTGACCTAAACCTGGACCCTGGTAGAAACACTGTCAGATGCTGAATGATAGGTCTCGTAAGTGCTAATTGAGGCTAATGCTGTCACCCAGCATAGACAGCTAGTACCTCCTTCCAAGCCTGGGTCTGGCCCTGCCATCCTCTCTCCCTCACTTCTCTCCTCCCCAGCTCACTCTAGCCACACTGGCTCTTTTCTCACCTCCTCTCTCGTCAAATTCTCTTCTGCCTCCAAGTCTCTGTGCCTCTGAGCTTCCCCCCGGCACACTGTTTGCAGACAGATCCAGGGCTGGTTCCTCTTGTCCTTCTGCTCAGGGCACAAATGTCCCCAGGGTGCCCTTTACACCCACCTAGGGGTTCCAGGCCCTCCCTCCTCCAGCACCCTGCTTCATTGCCCTGTAGCATCTGCTCTTCTTTTTCGCATGGGTTTGCTCATGATTTTGTCCCTTCCACCTCCAGGCTGTGAGCTCCTGGAGGACAGGGACCATGTGGGTGCTTTCAGCACTGCCCTCAGGACTAACATGGGCCCTGCTCAGGGTGAGTGCTGGGGCCACAGTAGCTGACAGAATCATGAGAGAATCTCAGAGTCCCCTCCCGCCTCTGAGCAGCTCCCATTGTGGACGTGGATGCCAGTAATCAAAGGTGCCTGTTGCTTTGGACAGGGGAACACCTAGAACGAGCCCTGGGAGTCCCTTCCCTGCTCCACTTGCTCCATTGAGCACGAGTGGACACAGGACACCCCTGGTGGTCAGCCCCAGCCTTGCAGCCCCAGGTAGGAAAGCAGAAAGCAAAACACACCTTTCTTTGTTTGGGGTCCTCAAGGTAGTGGTTCCACCAGGGCCGAGGGCGCAAAGGAGCAGGACCTGTGGGCTCCAGGAGGGACATGAGGGACCTCAGAAGCCTCTCTTGCTCCCCGCTTTCCTTACACTGGCCCTGGCATGTCCCGTTGACTCACAAGGCCTCCTCACCCCAGCCAGGGCAATGACTCCACCTCACTTCCAAAGGAGGACCCCGAGGCTCTGACACGGATGGCCTTGTCCCTGGTCCCCAGACAAGTTGATCAGTGCTCTGTTATGTTCTGCACTGCCCAGGGCCCCAGTCCCCAAGCTCTCAGGCTGCCCTCTGCTCAACAAGACCTCGAGGGAATGGAATGCATTTTACAAGGACTCAAAGAACAGTGGGTCATGGATGGAGAACAAAGGTCAATAGACTCTTCTACAAGCCTGTGGGACCCTGAGAGTCACCCCATCTATGCACCCCAATTTACAGAGGCCTAAGATCAGGCCTTCTCTCCTGTAGCTCCTCCCCCCTAGGGGGTCACATCCTAGTTCCCAGTGGCCAGAGTGGTGGACACAGGACGCCAGACCTGGTTCTCTGCAGGCTGCTCTAGGGATGGCCCCAACACCTGCATCCCCCTGTGCACCTTGGGGACTCCCTGCCCACCAGTCTGGCATCTCTCCCCTTCATGCTATGGTCCTGCACATGTTGCTAGGGGACCGGATGCCCCTGCCCCATGGCAGAGCTGCCTCCAACCTCTTTCTTCCTTCCTCCTGTCACCTCCCCAGTGTGCACTTCCCTTCTGACACAGGGCTGGGCAGTCAGAGTGTGTGTGTATGCCTGTGTGTGTGAGTGTGTCCACGTGGGGATGCGTAGAGGAAAGAGCCTTACATGGGGGTGGTTGGCAGGGGTCCGCCGGGATCTTAGGGGCTCTCATTCCCAAAGCAAACAACTTGGAAGTGTTGAGGCTGGCCTAAGAGCTTGGAATGCTCTCTTGTCCTCTGGACTCTGCCCACCTCATGGGCCCAGGGCCTGTCCATGCCTCTCCTGACCTCAGTTTCCCAACTGTCCTTTGAGGGTTGGACACGGAGCAACATCAGCCCCGATGAGCGTGGACATGGCACGGGATCCCTGTCCACATATGTGTCGCAGGGATACCCTCACGGTCTCACAGGCCTCTCTCCTGTGGAGCAACCAGGCCTCCTGTCCATGGTCAGGCACACAGAGGGACCCTGCAGACAGCACTTCTGGGTGACACAGCCCGCAGTACACACGTGTAACACCACGGTCCCCTGACATGGCTGCTTTCATCTGTCCCCTCCCCCAGCCAACTGCTCGGTGACTATCACATCCCCTACATCCCGGGAACACGCCACACAAACCAGGTGGGCCACACGGTGCGCAGTTGGGTAGGTTGGACATCTTGGGACTTGAGGGTCACTGAATATACACCGACCTCACTGTCCTGGTCCACATCCCAGGATCCAGCTCCATGCATGGCTGATCCTGCGGACACGAAGACAGTGGTGGACACAGACCCTGGGCAGGGAGAATGCCAGGTCGCCATTTTCCCTCCTTTACACGCCTTCCCTGCCACATGAGGTCCAGCAAGTCCCTGCCTGCAGCCCTGGCGGGTGTAGGAGGAGCTGAAGGGAGCCCAGCTGGGCAACTAGTGGAGGGAGTTACTGTTATTAGGGAGCCCCCTGGGTGCTGAGTGATTGCACCCCATTTTACAGATGACCAGTGGTCCCAGCATTCAAGGTCACTCTGCTCTAAGTGACCAAGTCCAGACGTGACCAGGGGACTAGAAATCCTTGATTTTCACCAGCATTGAGCCCAGCATGGACCATCTAGCCCTTGTCGTGCATTGGGGCTCCCCCAGCCAGGCGACCTCCTGAGTCCAAGCACTTTGGGCACCTTCTTCTCCCTGCTTGAATCCCAACACAGTCTCCTGAGGTCAGCGTCACTGATCCCATTTTTCATGGAGGAAACTGAGGCTCTGAGAAGACACCACATGACCTTGCCTGTCACAGGGCTGTGAGATGACGCAGCTGTGTGTTTGACCCCAGGTCAATGTGACCCTAAAGTCTCTGCTAGAACAGGAGCCTGAGCAGGTGGCCTGTGAGCTCAGCACAGAGGTGAGTCCATCTTGGATGGGGGCTCGCGGGAGGGGCACTGCAGGCTAGGAGCTCTGAATGGGGCAGGGGTTTGGCAGGGTCCTTGGGGAGGAAGGCTCTAGGGAGGTTGCGGTGCCGTGAGGGGTGCACTCTGGGGACGGTGTCTGGACCAGATCACACAGGGCCGTGACTCAGGCAAGGAGTCGGGCCTCACTACAGGTTGGTTGGATGTGAACAAGCAGTCTCATCAGAGCCTCTGGCGGTTAGATCCTAGATTTGGAGGGAGCTGGGTGTGGACACCTTATCCAACTCCACTCAAGCCCAGATCCCCAAGAACCAAGAGGATGAGAAGGCTGCCTCCTCCCAGGGCTGGGCATCCTGCATGGAGGGCCCAGAGAGGGCTTCTTGTCAAAGTGGCCATTTAGGACAGGTCTCTGCTCAGAGAGCTCTGAGTGATGGGATCAAGGGCGTGTCCCACCAGTGGGCTAAACAAGATGCTCCTGTCCACGTTGTTGTTGTTTATTCCAGGTGGACTGGGATGATGCAGCATGGCCCACCGTGTGGATGGAGAGCGCCAGCGAGGAGTTATGGTTGAAGAGCCTGAGACACAATGCTTGTGTGTGACCAAAGCTGCCACGGGTGTGGTGGAGGCTGAGGAGGAAGAGGTGCTGCTGGAAGCCAAGATGAAACCAGAGACCATCGGGGACTAGGGGGCGGTTGATTTCCATAACTGTGGGTGATGGCATGATCAGCAGATTTTCTGGACCCGGCAGGACACCCCAGGCCGGCATCCAGCTCCTGGACTTCTTGGCCCTTTTGTGGGTGTGGATGTGAAACACTGGTCCCAGGCAAGAAGGGACTGGGAAGGGGCTGTCAGGGAGAATGGGTAGGGCAGTCACCTTCTTTTCCTTGAAATCAGGGGACTCTGGGTCAAAACTCATGTTACTCTCCTCACCTTGGAGCTGGAGGAACCAGCCAAGTGCTCGCTGAGCATTGGACAATGTCCCTGCCACTGAGGTCCTGGCCCCATCTGAGGTGTCCCAGCACTTGGTGTGGGAGCTGTCTCTGGTCCTGAAGCCTGTGTTGGGGCCTGGAGGCTTGGAGCCTGGATGGAAGGGCTGCATTTGCAGAGGTCACGCCCACTGGGCGAGTGAGGACTCTGGGACACCTGAAGTCACAGATGCAAGTGACCCACACCTGGGAAGGTGTGAGGGAGGTGCACAGAGGGCAGTGCCTCAGTGGCAGGCAGGGCTTCATGCCCATGGGCAGCACTTCTTGGCAAAGGTCAGCTAGTCCTTTGGACCCTAGAGGGCAGAAGGCACCTAAGGCTGCCAGTGGTCCACGGCAAGCCAGGACAGCCTGCTGACTGGCAGGAATCAGGCCTGCAGCAGGAGAGGTTCAGGGTGAAACTGCTCCTGGGTAGCCTGGGCCAGCGGGTTGGACAAAAAAGATGGCCACCTGGTTTTTGTCACTCTAGTCTGTACGTGCTCGTCTCCCCAGCTAGCCAGACCCTGGGGAGGGTGGCCCTGTGGCTGAACAGCACTAGGGACTGAGGAGAAGGTGCCCTTGGCAATATCGAGTCCCTCCTCTTCATGTGAGGCCGGGTTAAGCTGGCTCCATGCCTGACCTCACCCCCTTGGTGACGGTGGGCTTCTTCAAGCCAAAGTCATACTAGGCTTCGGGTTCATGACACTGAACACATTGGCATCCTCCGGGGTCTTGAGCATGGGGGGAGGGGTCAAAGGAGGATTGGCTGTGCTCAGGACAGCCATACCAGGGACAGGGAAATGCACAGAGACAGGAAGCAGATCAGTGCTTGTCAGGGGGTGGGGGAGTGGATATGGGGGCATGGCTGCTTCATGGGTACAGGGGTTCTGGTGGGGTGAAGCACTGATCTGGAACTAGATAATGGTGACGGTACACAGCATAGGAGATGTAGTTAATGGCCGGCCCTGAATTGTACAACTTTAAGTGATGAAAACATTAAACTTTATTGAATCTAAATTTGAACATATAAAACATAAAAAATCATAAAACATAGAAAAGGGAAAAGACATCCTGCCCTCACAGGCAAGGTGAAGGACAACTCTAGGGTAGAGCTGGAGCCGGCCGGTCCTTAGTTCCTGGCGATGAGGGCGGTGCTGCAGCTGCTCTATGCTGGAGCCACTACTGTGGCTGACGCTGGAGATCCCACCAGCTCTGGTTGTGCAACTGGCCCAGGAGCTGGACCTGATGTGGGGCTGGAGCTCGTTCTGTCTAAGGCCATGGTGACTTACCTGCTTCTAGAATTGGCTCCAGTACTGAGACTGACTCTAGTTCTGCATTGTTGACAGATTTGGTGCAGGAGCTAGTGATGGAAATGGCTGCTGCTCTGTAGCTGGTCAAGTGTGGGAGCTGGAGGGAGCTCTAGTTCTGGAGCTGGCCGCAACTGAGCTCTAGAGCTGGTGCCAGAGCTGTCTCTAGTCCACAGCTAGAGCAGGATCTGGTGCTATGTGGATCTAACTTTGTAGTTTCAGGTAACTCTGGCTCTGCTGCTGGTGACTGAGCCTTCTCTAGCTCCACAGTTGGTAAACAACATGTCCTGACCTTTAGATGGGGTCAGTGACATCACCAACCCATCCTGATGTGTCCATCAGATGGTGGGAGCACTCCAGCAAATAGGATCTATTAGATTAGTGTTATTTCATCTCAGTTCCAGTTACATATTTATTTTAAATATACTTAGAAGGAGAATAGGATAACAGAAACCATTTACTCTTTGCTGAGATTTAACAGAGCACACCTTATTTATGTCGTTTTTTAAGAAATATTACACAGTGGAAGACACCATTCTCCTTCCTCTCTCTTTCCTGCCCAGAGGTAACTACCATCTTGACGTTAAGATATGTATTCCGTACACATGGTCTTTTGCAAAAAGACAATCATCCCAAATTTGCTGAGGTTTTTGTTATAAGTGGCCATCAAAGATATGAGTCCTAGTGGATACTGTTAAAAACTCTGTCCTTTCAAATTAAAGACAACAGTTCAACAGTTAGTTGAGAAGCTACCTGCTTTGTAGATATGGTTTTTAAAAGAGAGTTTTGAAAATATCTCCATTATGTTACCATTGACCTTCCTTATTTGGAAGAGTTATGTTCTGTCAATTCTTCGTTGACATTGCATAAGCAAGAACGAACCAGTGCTCCCAGGGGAAAGACAAGGTGAGGTT